>NC_090438.1:597806852-598150185 GCF_031143425.1 Pleurodeles waltl
GAGATCTTTTCAGGCCCTGGCCTCCTCACTAATGGCAGCCATCCACCCCCACAATCTTTACCTCACCACCTATCTCTTCCCAATCCAAATGTACTATTCTTCTACCTGTCCCGAGCACACAGACACATCTGCATGCACACACCTTGACACACACAAACAGCACACATAAACACAAGCACCACAAGACACACCGGCACGCAGGCACTCAACAGTCACTCACACAGCCCACAACAACTACCATTCCCACAGACACCACTACCACCCCCACCAACACACACATACCACAGCCCCACACCCACAGACACCACCACAACACCCAGTGACACATCCATCACAATCAACATACCCACAGACACCACCTCAACACCCACAGACCCACACAACCCAGAAACCATATCCCCTGGCACCACCCCAACACACACAGACTCATCCACCATACCCCTATACACCACCCCAACAGACACAAACACAGGTACAATATCTACCATACCCACAAACACCACCCCAACAGCCAGAGATACAGTCACCACTCCCACATCAACAAGCACCTCCATCTCACAGTCCCCAAGAAACACAAACGCCTAAGCTCACACATGCAAGAGACACCACCCAAACCCAAGCATACCTCAGACATGCATACATCAGCAGCATCAACACCCACAGGCAAGACAACCACTCCCTCAACTTACCAAACCCCAGTCCCTTCCGAAGACCCCATTCATTTTCCCAAGGAAAGTTTCCTTTTTGCACTTGCTCTTTCCCCTGTGACCGCCATCCCCTCCTAAACCCGAGGACCCCACCCACTTCCCAACCCATCCCTTTCACATCCATGTCCTCCATTTTTATGCTTAGCCTTCATTTTTGTTAAAAGTTGTATTTCATCTTAGAATGTACGTCTATTATTGGAACTCTTGATTAGGTTAGACATGAGTCTTTGAAACATGGAGGCGTGTTGTCTTTAGACTTGCACTAGAGTTGCCAAGGGCCTGTAAATCAAATGCTACTAGTGAGCCTGCAGCACTGGTTGTGCCACCCACATTAGTAGCCCTGTAACCATGGCTCAGACCTGCCACTGCAGTGTTTGTCTGTGCAGTTTTAAACTGCCAGTTCGACTTGGCAAGTGTACTGAATTGCCAAGCCTAAACCATCCCTTTTCTTACATGTAAGGCACCCCTAAGGTTGGCCCTAGGTAGCCCCAAGAGCAGAGTGCAATGTATGTTTAACCCCTTGGGTGCCCAGGACGTAACTGCTACGTCCTCGTTTGCACCGCTCGGTTACCGAGGACATAACCATTACGTCCTGTTATGGGCCCTTGGGGGGAGCGCTAGCACTTCCCCTGATGGCCAAGCACCCCACCTCCCATGGGCAGGGATGGAAGGGGAATCTTTCCCTCCACCCTGACCTCATCAGAGGCCACCCCACAAGCTGAGCTTCTAGTGTGGATCAGAAAAGAAATGCAAGAGCATTTCTCTTCCAATCATGTGGTGGGGCGGGAGAGGCATCAACGGAAAAGAAAGGCCTTTCCTTTCCTCTGATGTCTCTCTGAGAATTTCTGCTGCCCAACTGGGCAGAAGAAATGCCCACTAGACACCAGGGATGTTTTTTTCTTGTTATTGACATACGGGGAGGGACCGATTGGGCAAGGGTCGCTACCCAGGGGGGCAACATGTTTTAAAGCCATTTATGCCCCCCCTCGGGGGAAGATCGGCCTATTCTAATTAGGCCGATCTGCCTCCAGTAGGGGCAGAAACCACTAAACACCAGGGATATTTTTTAGGTCTTTTTCACGTAAGGCAAAGGTCTCTCCCCTTGGGGGGCAAATTTATGTTAGGCCATTTCTACCCCCCCAGGGTGCAGATCGACCTATTTTAATTAGCCCGATCTGCCCCCAAGGGGGGTAGAAACTTTTTTTTTTTTTTTTTACAGATGGGGAGCGACCCATTAGGCAAGGGTTGCTTCCCTGTGGGACAATTTTATTTTAGGCCATTTCTGAACCCCTATTTGGGGCAGATCGGCATATTCTAATTAGGCCGATCTGCCCCCGGGGGGTAGAAACCTCTAGACAACAGGGATCTCTTTTTTTTGTTTACTTTTTTACACTTGGGGAGCGACCCCTTAGACAAGGGTCGCTCCCCTGGGGGGAAAATTATCTTTAGGGCATTTCTGCCTCCCTTGGGGGCAGATCGGTCTATTTTTATTAAGCCGATCTGCCCCCGAGGGGGGGGGCAGAAACCACTTAGGCACCAGGGATTGGTGTGTGTGTGTTTTATTTGGGGGGGCAGCCCCTTGGGCAAGGGTTATTCCCCATGGGGCCACATTACTGTTGGCCATATCTGCCTTTGGGGCAGATCGGCCTATTTTTGGAAGGCCCATCTGCCCCCAAGGGAAGCAGAAAGCCCACAAGAGACCAGGAAAGATTTTTCTTTCAAAAGAGGAGGGTGGGGGTAAGACCATACTCCCACCCCAAATAAATAGGGGCAAAGTAATTCTGCCCACCTGTGGGCAGATGGGGCAATTAGCCCTGATCCACTCCCCGGGGAGCAGAAAGCCTACTAGATGCCAGGGAATTACAAAAAGAAATTGTGGGGTGGTGGCTACCAACCAGTGTGGGCATGGTTATGTCCCCAACCCAATTTAAGGGGTTAACAGTCTTTCACCTCTCCCCCACACACTAAAACATCTTATCCCAGGGCAAGCAAGAGGACATTTGATTATTTGGGGTTTTGGATTTACATTTGGGCCATGAGAGCTTGTCTAACTCTCAAAATCATCCCACTTGGAATGGGGAGGGCTGCACCTTTTGGACTATAGGTGGCTGCCATGTAGAAAAATCTACTAGACTTAGACATATCTGAAATCTAAACATCTGGGTGAGTCCAGGGTGCTGTGCTTCACATGCACCTGCACCATTTTCTTACCCAATGCCCTGCAAACCTCCAACTTTGCTGGAAATCACATATTTTCACCACATTTTTGCATTGGAATCTTCCGGATTCTGCAGGAATCCACAAAATTCCTACCACCCAGCATTGTCACATTCATACCAATAAAAATTCTGCCCCACTTGTCAGCCTAAAAAATTTTTTTTTCAAACTGCCTTTTTGGACCCGCTTTGGTTCCCCTCAATTTCAACATATTTTTGGCTTTTCCCTGTCACAGGAACTCGGCCAATCTACACAAGTGAGGTATCATTTTTACCAGGAGACTGAGGTGAACGTTGGGTGGTAGGAAATTTGGCCCAGTGCAGTGATCCCACAAAAATGTGGGAAAAATATGATTTTTTTTAGCTCAATTTGAGGTTTGCTGAAGATTCTGGGTAAGAAAACACTGTGGGATCCACACAAGTAACACCTCACTGGACTCCGTCGGGTGTCTAGTTTTCAGAAATGTTTTGGTTTGGTAGGTTTCCCTATATGGCTGCTGAGCCCAGGACCAAAAACGCAGGTGTTCCCCACCCCACAAATCAGGTGGTTTTGTATTTGATCATTTTGATGTGTTCACATTGTGTTTTGGGGCATTTCCTTTTGTGCGCACTAGGCCTACCCACACAAGTGATGTACCATTTTTATTGGGAGACCTGCAGGAATGTGGGGTAGGTCAAAATTGTGGCTCCACCCATATCCCAGAACTTTGCAGCACCAAAATGTGAGGAAAAAATGTTTTTTGCCACATTTTGAGGTTTGCTAAGGCTTCTGGGTAACAGAAACTTGTGAGAGCACCACAAGTTACCCCATCCTGTGTTCCCCTATGTGCCTAGTTTTCAGAAATATCCAGGGTTGCTAGGTTTTCCTAGGTGCCGGCTGAGCTAGAGGTCAAAATCCACAGCTATGCACAAAAAACAGCTCAGTTTTATTTGGAAAATGTGATGTGTCCACGTTGTGTTTTGGGGCACTAGTCCTACCTACACAAGTGAGGTACCATTTGTATTGGGAGAGTTTGATGAATGCTGGGTGGATGAAATATGTGGCTCCTCATAGATTCCAGAACTTTCTATCACTGGAATGTGAGGAAAATGTATTTTTTTGCCAAATTTTGGGATTTGCAAATGATTCTGGGTAACAGAATCTGGTGAGAGACCCCCAAGTCACCCTATCCTGGATTCCCCTAGGTGCGAAGTTTTCAAAATGCACAAGTTTGGTAGGTTTCCCTAGGTGCCGGCTGAGCTAGAGACCAAAATCCATAGCTAGGCACTTTCCAAAAAACACGTCAGTTGTCAATGTAAAAATGTGATGTGCCCATGTTGCATTTTGGGGCATTTTCTTTCGCGGGCACTAGGCCTACCCACAAAAGTGAGGTACCATTTTTATCGGGAGACTTGGGGGAACGCTAGGTGGAAGGAAATGTGTGGCTCCTCTTAGATTCCAGAACTTTCCATCACCAAAATGTGAGGAAAAAGTGTTTTTTGCCATAGTTTGAGGTTTGCAAAGGATTCTGGGTAAGAACCTGGTGAGAGCCCCACAAGTCACCCCATCTTGGATTCCCCTAGGTGCCTAGTTTTCAAAATGGACAGGTTTGGTAGGTTTCCCTAGGTGCCGGCTGAGCTGGAGGCCAAAATCTACAGCTAGGCACTTTCCAAAAAACACGTCAGTTGTCAATGTAAAAACGTGATGTGTCCATGTTGCGTTTTGGGGCATTTTCTCTCGCGGGCACTAGATCTACCCACAAAAGTGAGGTACCATTTTTATCGGGAGACTTGGGGGAACGCTAGGTGGAAGGAAATGTGTGGCTCCTCTTAGATTCCAGAACTTTCCATCACCGAAATGTGAGGAAAAAGTGTTTTTTTGCCAAAGTTTGAGGTTTGCAAAGGATTCTGGGTAAGAACCTGGCAAAAGCCCCACAAGTCACCCCATCTTGGATTCCCCTAGGTGTCTAGTTTTCAAAATGCACAGGTTTGGTAGGTTTCCCTAGGTGCCGGCTGAGCTGGAGGCCAAAATCTACAGCTAGGCACATTCTAAAAAACATGTCAGTTGTCAATGTAAAAATGTGATGTGTCCATGTTGCGTTTTGGGGCATTTCCTGTCGCGGGCACTAGGCATACCCACACAAGTGAGATACCATTTGTATCGGGAGACTTGGGGGAACACTGGATGGAAGGAAATTTGTGGCTCCTCTCAGATTCCAGAACATTCTGTCACCGAAATGTGAGGAAAAAGTGTTTTTTTGGCAAAATTTTGAAGTTTGCAAAGGATTCTGGGTAACAGAACCTGGTGAGAGCCCCACAAGTCACCCCATCCTGGATTTCCCTAGGTTTCTAGTTTTAAAAGATGCACAGGTTTACTAGTTTTCCCTAGGTGCTGGCTGAGCTGGAGGCCAAAATCCACAGCTAGGCACTTTGCAAACAACACGTCAGATTTCAATGTAAAAATGTAATGTTTCCATGTTGCGTTTCCTGTCATGAGCACTAGTCCTACCCACACAAGTGAGGTACCATTTTTATCCAGAGAACACAGAATAGAAGAACAAGTGTTATTACTGTAAGAGGCTGGCCTGGATTGTAGTGGGTACGAAGGGGTACTTACACTCTGTACCAGGTCCAGTTATCCCTTATTAGTGTAGAAGAGGTGTCTAGCAGCTTAGGCTGATAGAAGAGGTAGCTAGCAGAGCAGCTTAGGCTGAACTAGGAGACATGCAAAGCTCCTACTATACCACTGGTGTCATATGTACAATATCATAAGAAAACACAATACACAGATATACTAAAAATAATGGTACTTTATTTTTATGACAATATGCCAAAAGTATCTCAGTGAGTACCCTCAGTATGAGGATAGCAAATATACACAAGATATATGTACACAATACCAAAAATATGCAGTAATAGCAATAGAAAGCAATGCAAGCAATGTACAGTCACAATAGATTGCATTGAGAGCACATAGGTATAGGGGCAACACAAACCATATACTCCAAAAGTGGAATGCGAACCACGAATGGACCCCAAACCTATGTGAGCTTGTAGAGGGTCGCTGGGATTGTAAGAAAACAGTGAGGGTTAGAAAAATAGCCCACCCCAAGACCCTGCAAAGTAGGTGTAAAGTGCACCCAAGTTCCCCAGAGAGCACAGAAGTCGTGATAGGGGAATTCTGTAAGAAGGAACAACACCAGCAATGCAACCAAAGTGGATTTCCGGACGAGAGTACCTGTGGAACAAGGGGACCAAGTCCAAGAGTCGCGACAAAGTCGAGATTGGGCAGATGCCCAGGAAATGCCAGCTGAGGATGCAAAGAAGCTGCTACTGGATGGTAGAAGCTGTGGATTCTGCAAGAACGAAGAGGACTAGGAACTTTCCCTTTGGAGGATGGATGTCCCACTTCGTGAAGAAGCTTGCAGAGGTGTTCCCACGCAGAAAGACCGCAAACAAGCCTTGCTAGCTGCAAGGTTCGTGGTTAGGGTTTTTGGATGCTGCTGTCGCCGAGGAGGGACCAGGATGTCGCCAATTGCGTGAGGAGACAGAGGGGACACCCAGCAAGACAAGGAGCCCTCACAGAAGCAGGCAGCACCCGCAGAAGTTCTGGAACAGACACTACAAAGAGGAGTGAACCGGAGCTCACCCGAAGTCACAAAAGAAGATCCCACGACGCCGGAGGACAACTCAGGAGGTTGTGCACTGCAGGTTAGAGTGTCGGGGACTCAGGCTTGGCTGTGCACAAAGGAAATCCTGGGAGAGTGCACAGGAGCCGGAGCAGCTGCAAATCACGCAGTACCCAGCAATGCAGTCTAGCGTGGGGAGGCAAGGATTTACCTCCACCAAACTTGGACTGAAGAGTCACTGGACTGTGGGAGTCACTTGGACAGAGTTGCTGAGTTCCAGCGATCATGCTCGTCGTGCTGAGAGGGGACCCAGAGGACCGGTGATGCAGTCTTTTGTTGCCTGCGATTGCAGGGGGAAGATTCTGTCGACCCACGGGGGATTTCTTCGGAGCTTCTAGTGCAGAGAGGAGGCAGACTACCCCCACAGCATGCACCACCAGGAAAACATTCGAGAAGGCGACAGGATCAGCGATACAAGGTTGCAGTAGTCGTCGTTGCTACTTTGTTGCGGTTTTGAAGGAGTCCTGAGCAGTCAGCGTCGATTCCGTGGCAGAAGGTGAAGAGAGAGATGCAGAGGAACTCTGATGAGCTCTTGCATTCGTTATCTAAAGAATTCCCCAAAGCAGAGACCCTAAATAGCCAGAAAAGGAGGTTTGGCTACCTTGGAAGGAGGATAGGCTAGCAACACAGGTAAGAGCCTATCAGAAGGAGTCTCTGACGTCACCTGCTTGCACTGGCCACTCAGAGCAGTCCAGTGTGCCAGCAGCACCTCTGTTTCCAAGATGGCAGAGGACTGGAGCACACTGGAGGAGCTCTGGGCACCTCCCCTGGGAGGTGCAGGTCAGGGGGGTGGTCACTCCCCTTTCCTTTGTCCAGTTTCGCGCCAGAGCAGGGCTGGGGGATCCCTGAACCACTGTAGACTGGCTTTTGCAGAGATGGGCACCATCTGTGCCCATCAAAGCATTTCCAGAGGCTGGGGGAGGCTACTCCTCCCCAGCCCTGACACCTTTTTCCAAAGGGAGAGAGTGTAACACCCTCTCTCTGAGGAAGTCCTTTGTTCTGCCTTCCTGGGCCAAGCCTGGCTGGACCCCAGGAGGGCAGAAACCTGTCTGAGGGGTTGGCAGCAGCAGCAGCTGCAGTGAAACCCCAGGAAAGGCAGTTTGGCAGTACCCGGGTTCTGTGCTAGAGACCCGGGGGATCATGGAATTGTCTCCCCAATGCCAGGATGGCATTGGGGTGACAATTCCATGATCTTAGACATGTTACATGGCCATGTTCGGAGTTTCCATTGTGACGCTATACATAGGTAGTGACCTATGTATAGTGCACACGTGTAATGGTGTCCCCGCACTCACAATGTCCGGGGAATTTGCCCTGAACAATGTGGGGGCACCTTGGCTAGTGCCAGGGTGCCCACACACTAAGTAACTTAGCACCCAACCTTTACCAGGTAAAGGTTAGACATCTAGGTGACTTATAAGTTACTTAAGTGCAGTTGTAAATGGCTGTGAAATAACGTGGACGTTATTTCACTCAGGCTGCAGTGGCAGGCCTGTGTAAGAATTGTCAGAGCTCTATGGGTGGCAAAAGAAATGCTGCAGCCCACAGGGATCTCCTGGAACCCCAATACCCTGGGTACCTCAGTACCATATACTAGGGAATTATAAGGGTGTTCCCGTATGCCAATGTGAATTGGTGAAATTGGTCACTAGCCTGTTAGTGACAATTTGGAAAGCAAAGAGAGAGCATAACCACTGAGGTTCTGGTTAGCAGAGCCTCAGTGAGACAGTTAGTCATCACACAGGGAACACATACAGGGCACACTTATGAGCACTGGGGCCCTGGCTGGCAGGGTCCCAGTGACACATACAACTAAAACAACATATATACAGTGAAATATGGGGGTAACATGCCAGGCAAGATGGTACTTTCCTACAATTACCCCTTGTCTTTCTCTACAATTATTCCTTCCAAATGTGAGACAGTGTGTAAAAAAGACATCTATTTGAGAAATGCCCTGTAATTCACATGTTAATATGGGGACCCCGGAATTCAGAGATGTGCAAATAACCACTGCTTCTCAACACCTTATCTTGTGAACATTTTGGAAATACAAAGGTTTCTTTGATACCTATTTTTCACTCTTTTTATTTCACCAAATGAATTGGTGTGCACCAGGTATACAATGATAACCCATTGCAAGGTGCAGCTCATTTATTGTCTCTGGGTGCCTAGGGTTCTTGATGAACCGGCAAGCCGTATATATCCCCACAACTAGAAGAGTCCAGCAGATGTAATGGTATATTGCTTTTGAAAATCTTACATTGCAGGGAAAAGTTACAGAGTAAAATGTGGAGAAAAAGTGCTGTTTTTATTACCTTAATTTCAATATTTATTTATTTCAGCTTTTATTTTCTGTAGGAAAACCTCGTAGGATCTACACAAATGACTCCTTGCTGAATTTAGAACTTTGTCTACTTTTCAGAATTGTTTAGCTTTCTGGGATCCAGCATTTGTTTCACACCCATTTCTGTCACTAACTGGAAGGAGACTGAAAGCACAAAAAAAAGTAAAAATGGGATGTGTCCCAGTAAAGTTCCAAAATTGTGTTGAAACATGTAGTTTTCTGGTTCAAGTCTGCCTGTTCCTAAAAGCTGGGAAGATTGTGTTTTTGCACCGCAAACCCTTTGTTGAAGCCATTTTCAGGGCAAAAAAAAAACACAAGCCTTCTTCTGCATCCCTTTTTTCCCATTTAAAAAAAAAAAAAAAAATTGCTGTATTTTTGCTAATTTCCTAGTCTCCTCCAGGGGAACCCACAAATTCTGGGTACCTCTAGAATTCCTAGGACGTTATAAAAAAAGGACGCAAATTTGACGTGGGTAGCTTATGTGGACAAAAAGTTATGCGGATCTAAGCGCAAACTGTCCCAAATAGCCAAAAAAGGCCTGGCACCTGAGGGGGGGAAAGACCTGGAAGTAAAGGGGTTAAGGTAGGACATATACTAATGTGTTTTATATGTCCTGGGAGTGAAATACTGCCAAATTCGGTTTTCACTGTGCAAGGCCTATCTCTCGCATAGGTTAACATGGAGGCTGCCTTTAAATATTATTAAAGTGCAAATTCCCTTCGGGAGCAGATAGAAATTTAGAGTTTAGTGTCTCTTAACTCACAATTTAAAAATACATCTTTTAAGAAAGTTTTTTTTTGGATTGTGGGTTTGAAAATGTCACTTTTGGAAAGTGGGCATTTTCTTGCTTAAACCATTCTGTGACTCTGCCTGTTTGTAGATTCCCTGTCTGGGTCAGTTTGAGAGTTGGGCTTTTTGCACCTCTCCTCTAGACAGTGATGCAAAGGAAGCCTGTGTGTACCGTGCATATCCTGATGAGCCATCTGTGCTGGGGGAGGGGAGGAGTGGTCACTCACACCTGAAAGGGCTGTGCCTGCCATCACAGAATGCAGTCTCCAACCCCCTGGTGTGTGTCTGGGGCCTGGCCTGGGTAAGGTAGGATCCTATAAACAAGAGACTTTCCTTTGATGTTTGCCTACTTTAAAGGCTGTAAGGGGTATAAATAGTGATCCCAAAACCCCTTAAGATTAGATCACTTCTGGATTCAAGAGAAACCTCTGCCAAGGAGAAGAACTGAAGAGCTGAGGAGAAGAGCTGCCCCTGCCTGTGACTGTGCTTTATTGAGCTATCCTGCAGTTGCTGCTTCTGCCTGGGAAAGGGGACAATGACTGGACGTTGTGGTATATTCCTGCTTGAGAAGAATCTGAAAAGGCTTGGACTGAGCATGCCCCCTGTTCTGAAGTCTCAGGGCCATCAAAGACTTCCTCTACCAGCACCTGGACTCTCTGCTGAGACTCCTACCCTGCCAATGTGGTACCCTATCCAGTACCTGGGCCCTTGAAAGGAGAAGCTGGTGAAAAAAACAAGAAAACTGACTTTGGAGGGCTCCGGATCAACACCGCTGCCAAATCCCGTGATGCCGCCTGCAACTGAAGTCGTTGTCCTTGCTGGAGTGCGACGACCCTCGGAGGCCGGACACCGTTGCAGCCCTGCCGAAGTCCGCGGCTTCGTGGATGTCGCCGCACCACATCGTGACTGCAGGATATCGACTCCGCCCGAAGCACGCAGATTCAGCGCTTCACACTGACGATGCCTCGTCTCCACCACTCTACAGCAAGGACCTGATGCCTCCTCGTGACGCCTCAGCTCCTTCGTCCCGCAGCACCGGAAACAATGCCACATCGGATCCAGCAAGGCCACGATCCCCGACTTTGTGTCTGGCTTGTTTTCACATTTCACTAAGGTACTGTGCCTGGCGGTCTGCGTGACTCCGTACCTGGCGCCATTGGCGGCAGATTGTTGGGAATGACTCACAAAACCATGTTATCATCTCATCAAAGCATTTGGTGTTTCTAAGTGCCATTTTTTGTATAATCTTAAAAAATGTGTAACTTGATTTGTGTATGTTGGATTTTTGTTGTTTTGGTCTTGTTTTGTTCAGATAAACATTGGCTATTTTTCTAACCTGTGTTGAGTCAGCTTGTAGTGTTTTTATTGTATTGCTGTGTGTGTTGGCACACATACTTTAGACATTGTCTTTGAAGTTAAGCTTTCCTGCTCGTGCCAAGCTACTAAGAGAGTGATCAGAGGTTAACTGAGTGTGATTCTCTTTTACCCTGACTAGAGTGAGGGTCCTTGCTTGGACAGGGGGTAACCTGACTACCAACAAAAGACCCCATTTCTAACAGTTGGACTTTAGAGAAGCTAGGTCACTATTCCCACTCCAATCTAAGCATCATTAGGGAAAGTGTTAGACTTTCGAGGGGTAAATTTATCAATGCGAATGTACGCAAAATCACATAGATTTTGGCCTTGGGAAGGGTGAGATATGCCATTCTAATTCTTGATCATTTTTAAAAACAGATAGATACCTAACAGCCAAAAATATGAAAGGATACTTAAAATAAAAATATATGCATTTTAAATAAATAAAATTAAATGTAATTGAAAAAGTAAAATAATACCATAATATTTTACCAATATAAAATAAAATACATTTGAAATGAATACACCTTTTTCCCTATTAAAAAACCTTTACCCAAAATATAAATGAAACAATATTAACATTGAAAGAGTAATGAAATATAACAAATAAAATGTATACATATCAAAATAATTGTAAAATGGCTATTATTGAATACATTTAGCAATGAATTAACAATTAATTAAATGACAGCAAATAATTGACATACCAAAATAATGTAAATATGTACGACTTACCAATTAAATATTGAATTAAAATAAACATAAAAAAATATAATTCAATTCGAATTCCTCATAAACCCAACAACCCACATCTAAATTATAGATTAGTAATTACTCTATAAAAAAATCAAAATGTTCATATTTTAAAATAATAAATACACTTAAAGTATTAAAATATCAACCTATCAGTCAAATAATATAATAATAATAATAATAATAATAATAATAATAATAATAATAATAATAATAATAATAATAATACTAATAATATTACTAATAATAATCTCATAAATAATTACCCATTTAATATGTATTTAACATAAACTAATTAACAACAAAAAACAATATATTATCATTTAAATAGCCTGCTGCTAAATTATTCATTATTAATTAAATGTAAAAAAAATCCAATTACCATTGAAACTTACGAACTATACTAAAACAATTATTAAAGTATTACTAACAAGTAACATTAATATAATAAGTAATATATATAATAATTAATACATTTTAAATTAATTAAAAACATATTCAATACAAACACAACAAAGTAAGCAATATAATATACAGTTATATTTTTAAACAATCTAGGGCCACTGCCTGCTCTGAAAAAATGAAACTGAGACATTTCATTTTTTCTTTTGTAATGCATCTCGTTTTCCTCTCTTTTTCCTTTAAGGAAAACGGTCTGCATTACAAAAAAATATATATGCTTTTTTTAAAAGCAGTCACAGACATGGTGGTCTGCTGTCTCCAGCAGGCCACCATCCCTGTGAGTGCTGCGACTCGCAAGGGGGCCACCAATTGCGACCCACCTCATTAATATTAATGAGGTGGGCCTTTGCGACCCCCTTGCGACTCGCAGATGGTGTCAGGGACACCATCCTGCATCCGGCTTTGCGACTCGCAATGTGCAAGTCGCAAAGCCGGAATTTCCTACATCTGGCCCCTAATGTAGATGAAAATTATATTCTAGCCTTCTATGGTCTTTTCCTCAATATGTTTCACTTGACAATATTTTTGACACAATATTCTTGTAACTCAATATTTTTTAAATGGTAGTTGTGTCATTCACCCTATTGACATTGGCAATTTCAATGTTAGGGTTTATAACCATGCTGATAACAAGTTAGTGCCACCAACTCAGGACATTGACACTCTTCTGAGTGAAATACATAGTTCCTCTGATTTTTGTGTCCTTAAAAATGTTCTTGCCAAAGTTATTCACACAGATCTATCCTGCTACCTTCAAAGGCAACGGTGCTAAAATCTAGAGGTGATAGAAGTTTATTACTTACATTTAAAAAAAAAAATATGATCATAATTCTGGCTCCTGACTCAACTAATGGCTTAATACTGAGGTCTCTAATAATGATCAGAATATTTTGTTCTCTATACCTTTCAACTGATGTTTGGGTACTACCTATTACATGATTAACTAAAGAAACCAATTACTCCGGAAATTTGTCAGTCTGACGTTGCTCATCCACTAATTGTTTTCTCCCTGGCCAATTTTTCCTAAAAAAGACCAATTCTATTAATTTTCCAGCATTCCTCACCAAGGACCAGGCAGTTTTTAGAACTGAAAAATCTGGGTCATATCTGCAGCGCATGACTTTGCTAACTTGTTTGTGTGGTTTTTGTCCTCTCATCCTTTAGACTTTTCTCAGTCAGCATTGATGAAATTCCGACTACATAAACATTGTTTAAAGGCGATTCTAATTAGTGGGAATCTTCTTGCGACCTCTCATTGCTGTTAGGAAAAACAACCACTTTATCTAGAGTGGGGTTTCTACTTTTTGGGAACTGTTCTTGGATTTTCACTGAATAGCATCTTACAACCAACGGATCATGTATGAGATGTAAAAACTTAAAACTCAAATTAAGACTCCAAAACATTTAATACAACAGCATTCGTATCAGTAGACTTGCTAGATTCTTATACTCTCCTTAAAAATTATGATGGAGCACAACTAAATGTTTTTCCCCTTCGAACTACACCTGAAGTTGTTTGATAGCCAATTGGTACTCAAGATGTCTCCCCTTAATCAGCAGTGTAATCAGGTCAAAAGCTTTTGAACTCAATCCATTAATGATGGCATAAAAGATTTTTCTTTTCTGTCTGGTCTCAATCAATATCCATCAATGGTGCTTAGGTAGCCATTGAACGACTTGATCCAGAAATTACATTTAATTGCAGATTTTCCAGGTTCCATTACAAAATACGGAAGAGTAACAGATTACAAACTAGTTACCACAATATAAAAATTTGTCACAATGCATAAATTATGAAGCTGATTTGAAGATAATGCTGAGTTTAGGTACAATTCAATGATTCACTGAGACTGTGGTTGCAGTTAAGGTGAAGCACGTCCAATGTTTCTCAAAAAGCATGTAAATTGCTGAGATGAAAGACATACACACATACTGAAGACTATTGAAGTTGTAGTTATGAAGAGAGATGATAGTCCTAGACAAATTTGCTAAAGCATGTAAATCACTGAGATGAGAGACCTACATGCAGTGTGAAGTTCACTGAAGTTGTGGTTGTGAAGACAGATGACAGAACTACTTACAGTGGACACCGCTGAAAATGAGGATGCAAAAGTTGCAGACTTGAAACATTACCAAACATCCATCACCAGATCTCAGTGTACCCTTTTGGTGGTCTGTAGATCATGCTTCTGGCTACCAGATCTCAGTAGATGTAGTTTGTGCCACCGTTTGGAGCCTCTGTGGTGTTGGTGTGCATAGCTAAATCAGACACTGGCAGTGATCCAGGCAGACATTCAATCAATCAAGCAATCATTTGCAGAGCGCAGCACTATCACCCCTGGAAGTATCTGGGCACTGGTGTGTGAGGTCTCCATCGAAAAGCCCGGACTTGAGTTTCTTCTTGAAGTTTGCAAGGGAGGGTGCTGTTTGGAGGCAGAGGGGCAGGTTGTTCCAGGCATTGGTGGCAATATGGGAGAAGGAACACCAACCACTGCAGCTGTGATGGATTTGGGGGGGGGTGCGAGGGCTAATGAGGTGGACAGCAGGTGTCTGGCAGGCTGATGGAAGTTCAGTCGGTACTTGATGTAGGCCGGTCCTTGATCATATAAGACCTTGTAGGTGTCTGTTAGCATCTTGAACTGGCATCTCTTCTGGACGGGGAGTCAGTGGAGGTCTCTGAGGTGGAAAGTGATGTGGACATGTTTTGAGAGGTCCAGGATGAGTCAGGCTGCCGTACTCTGCATGGTCTGGAGTTTTTTGAGGAGTTGGGTGGAGATTCAGGAGTAGAGTGTGTTGCTGTAATTAAGGTAGCTGGTGACAAGGGCCTGGGTGACAGTTTTCCAGGTGGTGACTGGTATCCATCTGGAGACCCTGTGGAGCATGTGGAGGGTGTGGTAACAGGAGGCAACTCCATTGATTTGTTACTTCATGGTCAGTTCACTGTGGAGGATGATTCTGAAGTTCCGTGCATGGTCTATAGGTGTGGGGGTAGGTCTGAGTTCAGCTGGCCAACAGCTGTGGTCCCATATGGAAGTGTTTCACCTGAAGATTAGAACTTCTGTTTTGTCAGAGTTGAAGTTGAGGCAGTTTGCTTTCATCACTGAAGTAGTCCTTGTGGTGGGGTGTCTTCGGTGAGTGAGAGAATGAGCTATGTATCGCCAGCGTAGGATATGATGTCAAGACCGTGAAATCTGACAATGTCCACGAGGGGTTATGTAGTTGTTGAACAGTGCGGGGCTGAGGGATGATCCTAGAGGTATGCCACATACGATGTTCTTGGGTTCAAAGGTGAAGGGACGCAGCCGGATGCTCTGGGTACGTCCTGTCACGAAGGAGGCAATTCATTTGAGGGCATTCACATGTTTGCCGTTCTTGTGGAGTCTGTTGATGAGGGTGTGGTGGGATACGGTGTTGAATGCTGTTGAGAGGTCAAGGAGGATCAGGGCCATGGTCTCCCGGGTATCGAGCGGTGTTCTGATGTTGTCTGTGGCTGTGATGAGTGTGGTCTCAGTGATGTGGTTGGTTTGGAATCCTGATTGGGAGATGTCAAGCAGGTTGTTTTGCTCCAAGTATTTGGTGAGCTGTTGATTCAGGACTTCTTGAGTAATTTAGCAGGGTAGGGGAGCAGCAGGATCAGTCGATAATTTTTGAGTTCACTGGGATCGGCGGATGGTTTCTTTAAGAGGGGTCTGATCTCTGCGTGTTTCTATCTGTCCAGGAAGACTGCCATGGTGATAGAGGTGCTGAGGATGCTGATGAGTTCTGTGTTGGTGTGACTGGTTCTGAGCTTGAAGAAGTGGTGGGGGCATGAATCGGAGGGTGCTCCAGAGTGAATGGATGACATGATGGCCAAGGTGGATTGTGTGGTGAGCGACATCGAAGTGGTGATCATTCGGCTTGTATATGCTGGTTGGTCCAGGCTGCTGAGGTTGAGAACTGTGGATCAAAGTTGTGGTATATGGGGGCAATCTTGCTGTGAAAGTAGTCCGAGAGGGTGTCGCAGGTTCTTGGGAAGGGTAGATTGTGTTCTCTGTGAATGCTGGGTTGGAGTATTCTTTGACTATTTTGAACAGTTCTTTCATGTGGTTGGCTGCTGTGTCTATGCAGGCTGTGATGGCTGATATCTTGGCTTCCTTGATTTGTGGGTGGTAGTTACTAAGGGCTGCTTTGTGGGTGGCTCTGTTGGAAGGGATCCTGGTGGATCACCATTGTTTCTTGAGTCGGTAGAAGCAATGTTTGGTGGTTCGGACCTCTGGGGTGTACCAGTTGGCTTGCCTCGAGGTTTTGTTGGCTCTGACTGGCTTCAGCGGAGAATCTTTGTCAGCACATTCTGTGATCCCCATGCAGAAGTTCTGGACAGCCTGTTCTAGGTCTGATGAGGCTTTGGATTGGGAGGCGCTGAGGGCTTGAGTCTACTGAGTCTCTGTAACCTTGCCCCAGCTACGGTGGGAGGGGCAGTGGTGCCTGGTGCCTGGTGTGCTGAGCACCAGAGCTGGTGAAGTGAACCATTGGGGGGTCAGATGAGGTGAGTTCTGTGATGTGGCTGAATTTGACTCTCTTGCCGGAGATGAAAATGGGGCTCTGTGTGTGGCTGGCATTGTGCGTGGGTTTGGTGTCCAGTTGGGTGAGGCCGATGTTGCTCATGTTTTCACTGAGTGCGATGTAGTGGTTGGAGTTGACGTGTAGAAGAGCAATAAGGTTGGGGATAGCACTGCAGAAAGCCAGTCGAGGTCCAGAAGGTCTGTATACGAGGGTCCCTCTTACAGTTGTCTTGGGGTTGGCTGGTAGTTGGAAGTTGAGGTGTTCCATGAGAGGAGAGAGGTTGTCAATGGTGGTGATGCATTGGATGGTTTACTTGAAGATGATGGTAATGCCACGACAGTGCTTGTTGGTGCAGTCTCAGTGTCTCATCTTGTAGCCATTGAGTGTAGTGGTGGCTATGTCAGGGTTGGAAGAGGGTCTGAGCCTGGTTTTGGTGATGAAGGCTACGTCAGAGGAGAGGGAGGTGATCAATGTTCCCTCTAATTTTTTTCCACTGTGTGCGGTCTCTGTGCGCTGCAGCCAAGGATACGTGCGCCAAGAAATTGACCATTCACGCACGTGCAGCGCATAACTAGCCAAGATCTTTGGCATTAGCCTCTCCATACCACTAAAGCAAAAAAGGGATATCATTGCTCCATGCAATAGGGCATCAAGGCAGTTTTGTGACCTGGTTGCACACCCCAAGGACATGACCTGTTAAGTGCTACCTACACCCCAGTTAGAGAAAACAGAGGAACATTGCCCGCGGCCTTTAAACGTTGTTTTCATTGACTTCAATGCAGATTCAAATATGAGCATTTTCTGCAATAGGAGAGCACGACTATCGCTCTAAAAGGCTTATTTGAGCTGAGAAAGTGATAATGCATATAAACAACTATGAAGTATGACAATGATGGAAAAGTTGATAACAGCACATTTCCTACTGTTCTGAAGCATTTCCTAGCTCATTAACCATCAATTTTGAACATAAATATCACTTGCTCGCTTGTATGCTAAAGTACGCCAAATGATGTTTAAAACACTCCCTGCGGCATTTAAACGCTGTTTTCATTCACTTCAATCCAGATTCAAATATGAGCATTATCTGCCTTAGGGGAGCACGTATATCACTCTAAAAGGCTTATTTATTAACGTGCCCGCTTGCCGAAGGGGCCTGCGCGATGGGGGAAGGAAAGGTGCGCGCGCGCTCGCGCCTTACAGGGAACATTGGAGGTGATGGTGTCCCAGATTTCCGTGGCATGTTTGCAGAGGGATTGGGCATTTAGCAGGATGTGCTGGAGTGGCTCTGGGAAAATCAAGGTCTTACGGGCAGGTGTGGCACTGGATCCTATGTGGAATAGCGGACCTGTATTGCAAGAGAGGTGGCAGAAACAGCAGGTGAAGGGTCCTTTGGTAGCCCAGGGGGAGGAGGTGCAGCAGTCACTGTAGAAGCACTCACGGTCCAGGGCCAGGAGATCCTCAAAATGTAGGGGTGGGTCATGGGAGGGCCAGCATTCCTGGCACTGGATGCAGTCCAAGCTGAGACGGGCTTATCTTTGGCGCTGCTGTCTTCCATTAAGTAGGTCCCGGAGGAAGGTAGGGGTGCTGGGTGATGGGAGGCAGGAGGAAGGAAGGGGCAGGAAGTGGGCAGGAAGCAGGCGGGAAGTGAGGCGCCAAGGGGGCAGAAGTGGAATGAAAAGAAAGGGGCACAAATGCAGAAAATGAACAGAAAGAGGCAAAAGCAGAAAGCGAGCAGAAAGGGCAAAAGGCAAGAAAAGGGCATAAAGAGGCAAAAGCAGGAAACAAGCAGAAAGAGGCAAAGGCAGAAAATGAGCAACAAGAGGCAAAAGCAGAAAACAGGCAGAAAGAGGCAAAGTAGAAAAGAAGCAGAAAGGGGCAAAATCTGAAAACGAGCAGAAAGAACAAAAGGAAAGAAAATGGCAGAAAGAGGCAAAGCAGAAAACGAGCAGATACAGGCAAAAGCAGAAAATGAGCAAAAAGAGGTAAAGGCAGAAGTTGAGTAGAATGCAGCAAAATGAGAAAACAAGCAAAAAGGGCGAAAAGCAAGAAAAGGACTGAAAGAGGCAAAGACTGGGTGGCACACTACAAGTAGTGAGCGGGTACTGGACCGCAGCAGGCTGAACAGGAGACCTGTTGCAGGAGTAGCTGACATGAGGACCACCTCAACAGGGTCACACTCCAGCCCCCATTATGTAGGTCCTGGGGGAAAGAGGGCTGCTGGGTGGCGGGAGGCGGGAAAGGGTGAAGGTGGGTGGAAAGCAAGGCGGCGAGGGCGCAGAAGTGGAACGAAAGAAGAAGAACCATCAGAAAGAGGCACAAATGCTGGAACCGAGCAGAAAGGGCAAAAGGCAAGAAAAACGGGAGTAAGATCCGGTTTCTCCTGACAAAATGAAGATCTTGAAGCAACTTCACATAAACGCATTGTGAGGGAGTAGTGAAGGACAGATAGCCCATGAAGCAAACAATGAGCTAGTACCCGTGAAGAGCATGAAAGGGGCACTTGTCATGTAGGAACGGTCTTGTGGTAAACACTGTCACAGGCACTTTTTGAAAGAAATTGCCATCAACATAAAAATAAGTCATGTAACAAAGGAGACACGAGTTGATAGAACTGACTTGAGCACCCATGCTAAGAAAATGTGAGCCTGTGTCACAACTTGAGCAAAATATTCGTCACTGACAGTGCTAGAGACAGAAAGGTAGGGCACCACCAAAAACTCTTGAAAGGATCTCCAGTAGTCTTAAGGAGCTAGTTGCCAAACGTGCCATTTTGAAGCAGCGCTCGCTCGCGGGCAGGCAGCAGGAAACGATCTTATTACGGCCCCCTCACGGATAATAAGTGCAATAGCGGAGCCCAGGCTCAACTGACACAGAACCTGAAACTTCCCCAAAAAATAAATAAACAACTCTATAATGGAACTTTCATCAGGTAATCTTAGCTAGATAACATCATCACAGTGCCATGTCACACGCAGCATATTTGATGTAGGAGTATACATATGTACTCTGTCCTCCACACGCATAAAAATAATGGTAAACGTGCATAATTTATGTAGGCCCCAGACACCTGTTTCTTTAGAAGAAAAAAATTGTTGCAGGAAACAGAGCCAAGCCTACAAGTTTTCAATTTTATTTAAGCCGGGAAATAGACTAGAAATCGAGCAGGGAGGACGATTCCGTGGAAGTGCTCATCATACAGTAAATATTAGCCAGGCAGGAGGGCTGACATGTTTGTTCATCTGGGTCTTCTTCGAGACTTCTGAGTCCAGAGTATCAGATGTGTATGAATGCACACAGAGGTTCCTACGGTCACCTCCGCGAAAATATGGTTCTTTATTGTTCGCATGGAAACATTCAATGTAGGCTTCAATACTCTAATTCATAAAAACAACTACAACTATAGAAACATAGGAGAACATTTACAAAGATTTTATGCCGTGTTTGCGTCACAACAGAGACGCAAAAATGATCATAATCTTTTTTAACTATTTACTTTCCAGCGCAAAACTTGTTTTGCCCTGGAAAGTACCCTATAATTACACAAAGCACTGCTTTGTGTTGCTTAGCAATAAAGGGACGTTGCATAGGTTGTACATGGGCGCTCCAATGCAACCACCCATGCTTTTTGATGCTAAACCCTATCTGCTAACATTCGTAGACAGGGTTTAGCATAAAAAATTGTGTTTTCTTTTCATACGTTGCATATGTGCTGCGCTGTACAGCACACACACAATTCAGGAAAAGTTTTAAAGTGTGTCTATGCACAGTATTTTGGGCTGGAAGGGTACATTTCCAATACAAAGCCTATTCTAGTCTCACGCACACACCCTAGCACTATGGCATTAAGGTGTGTGCATGGCTCTCAGTAGCTAAATTCTACACCGGCGCTAGGTAGTGGGGAGGAAAGAGACATGTATCTGTAAATATGGTGCTCACCTGCTCCCTCCTTCTCATGCAGTGAAGCACAGAGTTTTTGGCTGCTGCTCTGCACTGGAATCTGGTAAATCTGGGCCACAGTTGTGTTGTACAAATAAAGCATGGGAGTCCTGGTAATCTCTCAACAAGATCTCCATTAATCGACCTACTTGAGTGGTGTCGCGTTTCACACTCACGCAACTGCTCCCCGCATTCAAAACTGCCCTCACATTCACTTCAGGGCATGAGCGCCCTCGGACTCGAGACAAGCGCTCGAGCTCAAGGAGACCGCTCGTGCATACCAACATAATATAAAACATCCCTCTCCGTCGTCGATTACCAGCAAGAATGTAGCAGTTTGCAACAGATTTTGAAAAGAACAAACTCTCAATAGAAGGAAATAATAAAAATGAACAATTACAGAAAAATAACACATTTTTTCCCCTTCCCCTTTCCATCCATTACTTTAAGAAAGGTTTCATATGTTTTTATATCTCTTACATAATCATTCAAATATGCAAGTGGTCTTCTCTCTCTTACCATATCTCTTACATAATCATTCAAATATGCAGGTGGTCTTCTCTCCCTTACCACTCTGTTCTCCCTCTTATCCCCTTCTTTTTCCACACTGCATTGTTCACCCGGACCATCCCTCTCATCATCACACAGAGAAAAACCAGGTGAAAGATCACACTCTGGCTTCTCAACCCCTCCCTCGGATAACATAAAACCACTACATTCATCTTCAGCATCAGCGACGTTCATTTTATCCTCATTTACACTACCTTTCTGATACAAGGCCACACTCCGTTTATTCCACTTAGTACCATTGGCCAAAACAACATAGAAATTGTTCACTTGCTTGTCTTCGAAAGGACCCCAAATCTTGGACCAACCTGTACCCCTACCTCCATCCTTGACTTTCACCCAATCTCCAACTTGTATACCAGAACCTCTACCCGACTGTGGAATTTCCCCATGATTCTCAAACTTAATCAGACCCTCCTTCAACCAACTAGGAACCAACTTCGTTCTGGCCTTCAGCCCCCTCATGAACTAAAAAGGTGTTTTCCCCCTGTCTTTCAACTGCATGGTACGATGAGCCCAGATCACCTCTTGCACAGCTGAACCAATGTTTTGATTTCCCTGCACCGCCAACTGGATTGTAGCTTTGAACATACGATTCATACACTCAACAATGCCATTGGCTTGGGGATTATAAAGTGCAGTACGTCTGTGAGCGATGCTATAAGCTAACAAAAACTCCTTCATCTCAAGAGATGTCAATCGCGTACCATTGTCAGTAATGATGGTATGAAGACAACCTTCTCTCTGGAAAAGTACTTTTAAAACAGAAATGGTGCTCCTTGTTGACACTTCCCTCATAAACTCCACCTCCATCCATTTAGAAAACACATCCACCTAGACTAAAGCAAACCTTCGATCATGACCTACTCCAGGCAGAGGCCCAATAAAGTCTATACAGACAGTATGCCACACCTCACCAGGATTTTCAATATGACCCATCAAAAACTTCTTGCCAAGTTTTAGTCTTTTTTCGCCCTCCCTACACTGTACACACTCTTCCACCCACTGAGCAGTTTGCATGTCAACACCAGGCCACCAAGTATTTCCCTTAACCCTCCTTTGAGTAAGCATTTGTCCTAAATGACCTTCATGTGCCAAATGTATAATTTTCCTTCTTAAATTCTCCGGGGGCACAAATCTATCACCCCTCATCATCACACCGCCATCCCCCAATGACAGTTCATCCAATACCTTGAAATAGGGTCTCACAGATACTGCCACAGCACTCTCCCTGCTTCCTCCATCAACAATCATCTTACTCACACACTGCAGCACAGAATCATCCATCATCCTTTGCAACCACTCTGCTTTAGAGAAGGCTCCCACACCATGTTGCACTATATCCTCCGTCCATGCCACTGCCCCATCTTCTCCCCGCCATCAACCAATTTCCGATCCACCGTTAGCCATGAAAGAGCATCAGCCTGAACGTTTCTCCACCCTTGAATGTATTCGACACTGTACACATACTCCTGTAAACGAGCCACCAACCTGGCCAACCTTGCAGAACCTTTATACGCACCTTCTGCTAATAACACCTTAACTAAAGGCTTGTGATCTGTTCTTAACTTGAAACAAATGCCCCACAAAAATGTTCTGAAATATTTCACTGACCAGGCTGCCACTAAAGCCTCTTGCTCAATAACCAAGTAATATCTTTAACTTTCAGTGAGAGAGCGCGAAGCAAAAGCCACCGTCCTCTCCACACCTTGGTGCATTTGAGACAAAACCGCACCTACTCCAGACACATTTGCATCCACAGTGTGGATGGTAGGGGAAGATGTATTGAAGGGTACCAGAATTCTCGCAGCACACACCTCTCGCCTCATATTGTCAAAACATTCTCGTTGCAAATCTGACCACACAAAATTGCAACCTTTGCGCAACAACACTCTTAACCCTTCCGTTTTGTCAGCAAAATTCTCAACAAATTTTGAGTAGTTTTCTATGAGACCCATAAAGGATCTCAATTCATCTTTGTTCCTCGCACACAGAGAGAGGTTGATGGCTTCCAACAAATCCTTTTTAGGCTTTACTCCTTCTCCAGAAATGGTGTGTCCCAAATATTCAATCTCCTTAGTCAAGAAAATACACTTCTCCTTCTTTAGAGTAAGCCACATCTCCAAAAGTTTTTTCAACACCTTTCTCAAAATTTGATTATGTTCCACTACAGTTGAAGCAAATACTAAAATGTCATCCTGAAAAAATAAGACGTTGTTAAAACCCTCGAACACACGTGACATCATACACTGAAACACATTTGCAGCAGGCGATAAACCAAAGGGCATTCTCACAAAACGGAAGGTACCATCCATGGTGATGAATGCAGTAACGTCCTGCGATTTGTGATGTAGCTGTATTTGATGATAAGCACTCTTAAGATCCAATTTGGAAAAAAAAATCCCCCATTGAGTAAGATAATGAGTTAATTGATATTTAGTAGAGGAAAATTATCTGTCACAATGTTCTGATTGACACTGCTGAAGTCCACACAAAATCTTAACTGGCCATTCAATTGTTTTGTGCTGACAACCAGAGAAATCCATTCAGGAGCTTCAACAGGTTCAATAAACCCCCTCTTTTAACATATCCTTCAACAACTTGCTCACCTCCTCCCTAACAATAATAGGTACCTTTCTCACCTTATGTTTCACTGCAACAGCTCCCGGCTTCATACGAATTTTATGCACATAACCTTTTAGCTCCCCCAACTCCTCTTGAAACGCCTCCCTTACTTCCTCAAGAATAACAGTGACATCCACATCATCAACAATCAATATTTGTTCAGTACCTCTAGGATTTACAATTATGTTCAAGTCATATTGGTGCATTCAACCCAATATTGGTGGCTCGGACTCGGCCACATACACTTTACCAAAGGTTTCTCTTGTTTTGAAGCTAATGACGGTTGAAAAGAAACCCAAGATCTAAATCTCTTCCCCTTGGCAACCCCCAGGACAGATATCTTGAGCCGTCAACTCAAGGTGTGGCCAATTCTTCATAAAAACATCCTTAGGTATAATAGTATATTTTGATCCAGTATCCACCATCAATGCAACACTCACTCTTTCAACAGTGAACCAAGCTTTGGGCCTACTTTCTCTCTTGTCATAGTTCACTTTGTCATCCTCACCTAAACTAAGTATGCGATCTGTCGTCTCACATCTATCTCGATAAATACAATACACTTTTCCAACGGGAAGAAGAGAAAGGATACAAAGGGGTCCTAAATTTTAGGAACAAGAAACCTCACACACCCATATGGGTGTCATGCTTCATCATTGGAGTTGCTCCTCGTCAGACCGGCACTGCAATGTCTGACGGGCACCACCCCAAAAGGGGGGGCTCTTTGCCGGAGATCTTTTTTGTGATGATGCCGAGACCCCAAGTGTGAGTATGAAAAAGAGAAATCTAGAAGAATAAAGTTAAGGATTAAAATTGGCTCTCAAACCTAAACACAGGGTAATCAATTTATTAGTCCATACGGAGGATTGAGGCCAAGATTAAAAATAGTCACAAGAGTGAAACAGAGGTAATGGTCAATCACTCTATACCACAAGAAAAGCAAGGATGGGGAACTTCCAAACCATCCCTATAAAAGAGTCAACATGTTTCGTGTCTCTGTGGTCCATACGGATCCAGCGACGCTTCTTCAGGACCTAATGACTAAATGTTTTCTCCTAATTGTAAATTGCAGGGATTACTATAACCTGAAATTCTCAGTTACAATGTATCCAGTCACTTACACTAGTCCGGGAATATAATGGATGTACTATTCCTAAATGTCGCCCGTCCCTAATAGGGAACGCGCTTCATGGGACCACACAGACCAGTGGTCGGGCGCAAACTACTTTTGAGCGCTCCTGCCATCAACGGGTAACCTACCTGGGTCCGTGTTCCCGAATGATTGATTTGGGAACACGGACCCGGGTAGGTTACCCGTTGATGGCAGGAGCGCTCAAAAGTAGTTTGCGCCCGACCACTGGTCTGTGGTCCCATGAAGCAAATGATTGATTCAGGAACACAGACCGGGTAGGTTACCCGTTGATGGCAGGAGCGCTCAAAAGTAGTTTGCGCCCGACCACTGGTCTGTGTTACTATGTAAATAAAAAATTGTACTGGGTAAATTTGGATTCTCAGCATTTTAAGGGCATGCAAGCTACACTAATGGGGTAGTAAGGGTGGAAGATAGCTGCACTCCTAGGGAAGTGGACACAGTTATGAAATTTAGAGTGTGGTGCAGGTGGTCAAGATGCCTTACTACCCATAGGCATGAACAATGTGTACATCTATACACAAAACATAATGCACAAGAACAGACCACAGCACTCAATAACAACAGTGTGATACAAAAATTCGAGCTCCGTAATGCATAGTTGATGTTGAATAGAAGAGAATAGGCACGTCGGTGTTCACATCTTTTCACAAAAGAAAGTCTCTTTATTGATAGACAAAATACATCCAGTGAAAGAAAGCATTGTTCCAGAAACAGCCAACACGTGTTTCGTCACGCTGGTGACTTTTTCAAGGCTGTAGAAAAACATATTCATGTATCCATATTTTACAATTAGTTCTAACAAAGAACATAATTTAAGACCACCACCAACTGACGTCTGTGTCCCTGGCAAGGAACCAGAAAGTGAATGCAGAGTGAATGCGACCAATTTAAGCCAACAACAGTACAAAATTTTTTTATGGTGAAATAGACAAAATGTGAACCGTGGACATGGCAAACTGACCAAAGTCGCATAGGAAAAGTGAGGAAACACCATATATAAGTGCTATGAGTAGAAAGAAGAGAAAAAAGAGAGAAAAACTCCCCGATATTCAAAAAGATAGATATGTTAAAATACTTTAAGAACCTTGTGAGCTAGCAAAAATGAAGGTGAAAAAAATGACAGCGATGAAGCCAAATAGACATGCGAATGACACAATCTGTTGTAAGTGAGAAGAAACGTAGCGCCAAAGGCCATACCTATTGGATGGAGTGAAGTAATAAGCTTAGTGCATGGAACACCACGTAAGGTACCTCATCGTCTCAGAGACTGTAAAGGGAGTAACCAAGACAAAACGACGGAAATTAGCTCATGCTCAAAGCGACTCAAAAGGTAGATGCGAAGTGTAAGTATCAGTAAAGTTGGGCACACAACCTGTAGTTAAGGTGTAAGGTAAATACACCTTATTGGAAGAAAGACCACGACAAAGACAGTAGTCTGAGTAAAGGACCCCGATACGTCCAAAGGTATGTGTTCTAAAATAAAATGAAATGGCCATTAATAAGATGAAAAAATTGAGATGAAAGCTAATCCCCAAAAGCATTTACCTAGCTCAGTGTCAAAGATACCATAGTTGGCAAAAAGTCATAAAGCCAGTAAAAAATCTAACACCATTAAATTTGAAGTAGGCTAACATAGTGGCAGAGCGATCTGCGCTCAGAGTAACTATATAACAAGGATAACGGTCAAAAACACGAAGAAAGATGAAGTAGAGGACCATAATTAAGAAGGAAAAAAAAGCTCGCTCTATAGCCCCTCCAGGGACTCAGACGATCTCTGTTAGCGAGTATTGCAGGACGCAACTAAGGGCAATTAAAATGCTAACTTTCTGTTGCTTAAATAGTGACATGTCCCCGTCATTATACGTTCCTATTATGACATCCCAGTACAAGGAGCCAAACGGCGGTAAATAAGTAAGAGAACGAGGGGAACCCCCAACAACAAAACGCTTCGATTATCAGCAAGGATGACCACGGCCCCTAAACTTATCGCAAACGGCCGCGTGCCGTGGCGCTTGTTTGGCTTCAATCTGGCCAAAGAGTTCAGTGGCACGCTAAGAGTCCGATTAAAAGGGCGTCCCGACGCGAGAAGGAAGGTCACCGAAACAGAAAAAGGACTATGATGAAAATACGTCTAAGGGGGCAGAGTAGAATGAAAGCCATACCGGCGGCCATATTGTTACGGAAGAAACTGCTGGGTACTATATATGTTAGAAAAGAAAAGAGACGAGGTAAGTAAGCCAAGGCAAAAATAATAGAGGAGAGAAAGAGGAAAGGAAACAATACATAATGTGAGGAAATATGAAGAAGAAAGAAAACCACTCACAATTAGAGAATGGTTTTTAAAGAAGTAATAGCCAAAAAACAATAATCACACAACCATGAAATAATGAATGCCCAGGTGTAGGAAGCATGTACAAGATATGTGACAGACAGCAAAAAGTATTTACATAGAAAACTTTGGTGAGGCCGCCATGGGTGCCACAAGTCTATCAAGAAAAATGGCATTCATCTATATGATGTGATACATAAGTCATGAATATCTCAAATTCCTACAGTCATTTTGTTAATGTCACAAACACAAATTAGTACATAAATAAGTGTGAAAAACATGTAAAAGAATTGAAACAGACAGCATACAAATATTTGTATAAAACACGTAGGAAAAACCGCCATGGATGATACAAGGCTATCAAGAGCACGGCATTCATGTAGTCTATAAACCATAAATTCATATCCTGTTCCAGCGTTTAGAAATTCAACACCCTGAAATCTATACAATATAAACATGAGAAACAACAAGGTATTTATGCATAATGTTGAAACACCATATGGTCTTGATAAAAGTGAGCAAAGGATATAGAAGGTGACAGGTATCCGAACAAACTAGCTAAGAAATACATGTAGTTCTTAGTCCGTGTTGAGACCCATTTCCACAGCCCGAAGTTTCAAGATCTATTTGGCCTCACATCTGCGTAAGTCCTTGGTCCTATTCCCAAATCTGGGTGAAATATTCACATGGGCAATCCCATGAAATCTAATATTAAGGATATCCTTTTCCCCATGGAGTAGGTTGAAATGTGTGGCAAGAGGGTAGGAGAGAGTATTGTTTCGGATTGCTCGGATATGTTCTTGTATTCTTTCCTTCAAAGGACGTATAGTGCTGCCAACATAGATTAGTCCACACACACAAATGATGCAGTAGACAGTGTACTTTGTGTTACAGTTGATGAAATGTCTAATTTGATAGGTGACTTCCATGTTGTAAGAAAAAGTCGTTGTTTTGTTGAGGGCCATTTGACACGATACACAGCCACCACATTTATAGAAACCAGTAGGTTTTGTGGAAAGCCACGTAGCTTGAGGTGTATCCGTCACTGGTAGAAGAAAACTGGGACATAGGAGGTTCCTAAGAGTTTTGCCCCTGCTGTGTGTGATGAGTGGTGTTTTGTTAATTACAGAGGCCAAGCCCGAATCTAACATCAGTAAATGCCAGTGTCTTTTAAGTATCCAAAACACTGGCATGCTTGCAGGGCTGAACCTGGTAATGAAGGGAATGGCCTTTTTTCTGTCAATCCGGGTTTTCTTGGTGCGGCTTCTAATAAGTAAGGAATGCCGTTGTTTAGGCGCTATGCGTTTGCTAGCCTTGGAAATTAAGTCCTCCGAGTAACCCCTAGCACGGAAACGCTGAACCAGGCCTCCTAGTTCTTCTGTAAACACTATGTTGTCACTCATGTTGCGACGTACCCTCACCATCTCCCCATAAGGTATGGCTTCAGTTTGAGACTTGGGGTGTGCGCTGTGTGCATGGAGAATGAAGTTGCAAGCTGTCGGTTTTCTATACAATCTAGATGATACTTATTTCCAGTGATGTATAGAAGCAGATCAAGAAACTCAATTTGTGTATTGTCACACTTAAACATAAAGGTTAGATTGAAATCATTTGAATTCAGATAGTCTATAAGTTTGTTCAAGTCCGGGATGCTACCTGTCCAAATAGAAAATATATCATCAATGTACCTGCCCAGGAACAGAATGTTTTGAGTAATGTGTGTGGGGCAGTTAGTCCAAAGATGACGTTTTTCAAATTGTCCCATGTAAAGATTAGCATAGGAAGGAGAAAATTTCGCTCTCATAGCCACTCCCTGACATTGTTGGTACCATAGTCCCTCATGTAAAAACACATTGTTCTCAAGAACTAGTCTAGTAAGGTCCAGCACCATTTGTGTATGTTCGTATAGAGTTGCATCACGGTCAGCGAGTGTTAAGGATAGCATTTCTAAGCCCTTTTCCAAGGGGATCGAAGTGTAAAGGGAGCTAACATCAAGGGTCACAAAGGTACACTCATCCGTCCAGTCTATGTCCTCCAATTGACACAAAAGATCCCTAGAGTCCTGTATGTAAGATGGTAGGTTCCGTACCAGTGGTTGCAAAAATGAATCGATGTATTCAGAGATCTGTTCAGTAGACCCGATATAATAGGCCTCCCAGAAGGGAACAGTCCAGATTTGTGGATTTTAGGTAAAATGTACATACATGGTGCCCGGGGTGTACTATTGAACAGGTATCTGTATTCCTGATCTGAGAGAAGACACAAGTTCTTCCAGTAAGTCAGTCTGTCCTCAATTAAGCGGATGACTTTTTGTAAAGGATTGCCAGGTAGGTGTGTGTAGGCTATTGTGTCACTGAGTTGTCGGTCAATTTCGGACATATAGTCAGATCTATTCATGACCACCACATTGCCCCCTTTGTCAGCCTCCCTAATGACAATGTCGGTACACACAGAAAGTCTTTGTAATGCCAAGAACTCATTACGATTTAAGTTGTTTTTGGATCTGGGGGCATTTGTCCTGAATTTGTCTTCCAGTTCAAAAAGGTCAGTGCTTACAGCGTTATAAAAGACATCAATATTGTTGTCAGGAGGTAGTATTGGGACAAAGGTAGATTTGGGTTTTAAGCCACTGTCAAGATTCAGATTTGGTTGAATGTCCAAATGAAGAAGTAAGTCATCTATATCAACATCATTTTTGGTGGTAGAATCCAATGACAAAAGAGTCTGGATGTCCCATATGTCGTTTATAGTTCTATTGAACGTACGTGAGCCTGGTTTGGATACAGTGTTATGGGTAGATTTGTTGAGAATTTTTTTTTTAAGTTTTAGATTACGTATAAACTTAAAAAGATCTACGTGAATTTCTGTAATATCCGGTTTGCAAACAGGACAAAAACCCAAACCTTTCTGTAGTATATTTGTTTCATCAATGGTCAAAGTACGCTTGGACAAGTTGATAACTTGCACCGAATCAGTCATCGGTGCAGAGGGCAGTACAACATTGCAGTGATTTAAGTCTTTTGGGTCCTGGCACTTGAGCGAGTAGTCACGCCCTCCCTTATGTTTTCCATAGTGTTTCTTCCCCCCCCCCCACGGGTAGGTTTGTGTTTGGATTCCTGTTGTAATTATGACGTATGCCTCTTCTGTAGCGACCCAGTTCCTCTAAAAAAAGTGAAGTCTTCCAATAAGGTGTATTTACCTTACACCTTAACTACAGGTAGTGCGCCCAACTTTACCAATACTTACACTTCGCATCTACCCTTTGAGTCGCTTTGTGCATGAGCTAATTTCCGTTGTTTTGTCTTGGTTACTCCCTTTACAGTCTCTGAGACGATGAGGTACCTTATGTGGTGTTCCATGCACTAAGCTTATTACTTCACTCCATCCAATAGGTATGGCCTTTGGCGCTACGTTTCTTCTCACTTACAACAGAATGTGTCCTTCGCATGTCTATTTGGCTTCGTCACTGTCTCTTTTTTCACCTTCATTTTTTCTAGCTCACAAGGTTCTTAAAATATTTTAACATATCTATCTTTTTGAATATCTGGGAGTTTTTCTCTCCTTTCTACTCATAGCACTTATATATAGTGTTTCCTCGCTTTTCCTATGCGACTTTGGTCAGTTTGCCATGTCCACGATTCACATTTTGTCTATTTCACCATGAAAAAATGTTTTGTACTGTCGTTGGCTTAAATTAGTCGCATTCACTCTGCATTCACTTTCTGGTTCCTTGCCAGGGATCACAGACGTCAGTTGGTGGTGGTCTTAAATTATGTTCTTTGTTAGAACTAATTGTAAAATATGGATACATGTATATGTTTTTCTACAGCCTTGAAAAAGTCACCAGTGTGACGAAACACGTGTTGGCTGTTTCCGGAACAATGCTTTCGTTCACTGGATGTATTTCGTCTATCAATAAAGAGACTTTCTTTTGTGAAAAGATGTGAACACCGACGTGCCTATTCTCTTCTATTCAACATCAACTATGCATTACGGAGCTCGAATTTTTGTATCACACTGTTGTTTATGAGTGCTGTGGTCTGTTCTTGTGCATTACATTTTAAGGACATAGTTAAGAGCCCCTAGTTCCTCCTGGCACCACATTAGCGTACTTTTTTTTTATGCTAGTGTGGCCCAGCGAGCCCAAAATCCTGCCACATTTTTACAAAATGACGCAACGAATGTAACCCTTTGCACTACATTATGCCTGCACCAGGCATAATGTTTGCAAAGGGGGCATTCCCCCGTTAGGGGGGGGGGGTGCGAAAAAATGTCGCAAAGAAATCTGAGAGGTTTCTTTGCATCATTTTTTTCAGCACTTTTAACACCTGCTCAGAGCAGGCGTTAAGAGGAGGCACACCATTGATTACAATGGGCCTCAATTAGCTTTGCAGGATTAGTGTTATAACTTTTTACGTTAATTCTGCAAAGCTCCGGACTAGCGTCAAAAAATCCTGACACTAGTCCCCTAATTACCGCCATGGTGCACCATATTTTAAATACGGCACACACATGGTGGCGTTAGGGGGCCACTGTTTGCAGCACCACTTTTCCTAAATATGCCCCTAAGTCTTTTAAACAGGAGAAATAATCATTCCTCTAAAGTGACATTATGTGTAAGTAGACCTACGTGCAAAGGTACCCTGAGATGCTTCCCAATACCATCTAAAACGCTAATAATAACTGTGGCAGTGTTATCATTGTTATGGATTAATTATTTGTATCAGTTTTGAGCTTCGTCTTCTGTTTTCAAGCTACAGTGCGTGACCAATGTGAATCAAAGAGCCCTTCAGTGCTTAATTTGGGCCATGGTTGCTGGTGGGCGGCACCAGTCCTTAATTTTGAGGGCTGGCACTCATTTTTCTGCCTCATGCATTTACTGCGAGCAAAAGGCACTTACGAGTATAAGGGAAAAAAAGACCGATGGAAAAAGAGTCACAACGGGAGAAAGCAGAAAGCTGCAAGAGTGAACTGAAAGGGCAGAGATTGTCTATAAATGGTTTGAAGAGGCCAGAGATAGCTTTAAGATTACGCTGACTCGCTATTCTGTGATAGTACATTTAATTGTAGCAGCCTCGTGTTTCAGAGGAAAGCTTTGTGCACCAGCACCTTTTTATTTACAAATTAAGGACTGAGCCTTTACAATGTTCACCGTGAAACACTTCAACACTTTAAATCATGAAACAGTCAGAAGGAAATACAGTTCTTCCGCCGAAAAATGCACAATCGCTTGAATCCCTTGGTTACACTCTGCCTCAGTTTCTCGCTGCACTTCCTATGACATATTCCTGTTCTTTTCATTCTGTTTTGAAGGGGGGCAGTTTAGGTTAATTTCTCCCTCTTTGTGCTTTTATCTGTGCTGAGTTGGGAGGGTGTTGAGTGGCGAAGGGCTTCATTGTTCACCGGTACCTCATGGCTCTTCGACACCCACCTCCGCTGCTGCCTCATGTCAAAGGAAAGCAAATAGGCTTATTAAATAGCTGTCAGGCCGAATGAGCCTGCACAGAGAACAAACACAAGGCAAATTAGATTAGTGGTAGAGTACACGCCACACTAAACAAGAGTTCAGATTTACGTTTTTTCAGCAGCCTCCCCAGGCATCATGAGGTGTCTGAAAAGGCACCTCTGCAGAAGAAATTTTGGAGAACTGAGGTCCTGGGGGATTACGCTGTCTTTTTCCTCTTAGGTGTATTAACGCAGACATGACCACAAAGGCTAAAACGAAGACCACCGCCCTTTTCAAAGTTCCCCCAAAACAAGTTTGGCAGCGCATGGGTTTACTTACTTGTGTTTCAGCTAATCTTCTGATTTTGCCTGAGCAAAGCAAGCGGTAGTTTCAAATCAGTTGCCCAGCTTGAGGACCAATGCACTAAACTAAACTATTTGGCAGATTCAAACCGCAAAAGCAAAAGATTTGCAAGCATAAAAATGCCATTTTAGTATTTACTAAATATATTTTGGATTGCAAAATGTATTTATTCTGTGACTCATTCCAAACTACACTTAGGATGGGGCACCCTACTTGTGATACATTATAAGATGTATCAATGGTCCAAGACTGCAGGAAGCGTGTTGAGTGGTGTTGAGTGAAGAAGGCATTAAACTAAAGGACCACTCCCTGCTCCCTCTGTAGCTTTCCAAACGGGAAGCCTTTATGTTTTTTTTAAAGCAGCATCGGTTCCTTTAAGGAACACATGCTGCATTAAAAAACCCTACCTATGCTTTTACTTACAGGTCACAAAGCATGTTTTGTAGTCAAACAACGGGGGTCGCAAATAGGCCGTGGCCTAATTAATATTCATTAGGTTACTTGTCCTGAGACCTCCAGCGCCTGTGAAAGGAGAGGCTAGTTTGAGAATTCCAGCTGATGTGTTTTGCTAAAAAGTTATTTTTTTTAATGGAACATAAAAATCTGAATGGTGGCAGCGAAAAATGGATGAATTGGAGGAGATGGTGGGCAAGTCATTGCTGCAGTTGATTAATGATGAGCAGGGATGGGCAAGGAAAGAGTGAGAGGAAAAATGTGTGAGTGAGTGTGTATGTGGTAGGTCGCAGTGGGGAGGTTAGGTTGTCTATGCCCCCACACCCCTAAGGACAAACCACCCCTGGAAGTCACAGACTAGCTAGGGAGTTGTGGAGCAACAAGAAATGAACAGGGTCTGTGTTTTTGAAGGGGGATCATCAAACAGGTAAGAGGGGGGAAAGAGCAAGAAAACATATACATCACCATGGAGTGGTAAAAATATTCCCTAATAGAGTAAGGAATGAGAGGAGGAAAATGGCTCCAGGAGTAATTAAGATTATGGCAAGTAATCCACCCATTCTATGATGGTATTCATTTCATGCCTCTTGAATTACCATGAAAACATGTGGCCCAACATGATTTGCGCTACTCAATATCGACAACAAAGCTATCAACCTACAATAATACTTATAATTAACACCACAAAAATATTGAATCTAAAGTATCATCCTACAAATATACCTAAAGTAAAAAAAATGTCAAGCAAAAATATAAATTTCCATAAAATTGACTCTTAAAGGTAACATTAAAAATAGCAAAGCTATTGAATTAAAAATGAAACAGTTGCAATACTTTATTCTGTAACTAATATCTAATTTATAAACCAAATAAAAAAAAAACTTTTTATAAACGTATATTTTTTACATTACAATTAAACATCTTCACAAATGATTTTTTCAATTTTAAAAATTAAAAATAATTACATAAAAATCTGCAAGCATTGAAAACAATTCCTTAACACATGTAAAAATTAACATATACTTATGGATTAGATTGACTAATCATCCTCCAAACTAAGCGTCATTATGGAAAGTGTTGGATTCTGGAAGTGGGGAGTTAGATATTGCCTCCCCACTCCAAACTAAGCAATATTGAGTAAAACATTGAACTCTTCAGGGGTCAGATTTACTACTCACACTCCAAACTATATCACTGACATGTAAGTGGGCTATGTTGGGTCTGGGAGCAGATTTGCTATTCCTAACCCAAAGTAATCAATGTAAACACAAATAAAAGGAAGCAATGTACACAAATAGATTTAAAATAAAGTTAAAAAACAACAAACTAATATTATTTAAGTAATAAAACAATACAAGTTATATAAATATAAACATTTATATAAATGTGAAAATATCTGACATAGTAATTCACATTACGTAATAAGTTAATTCACAGCTAATATTTAATTGTAAGCAATGAAGTATTATTTCTTAAAAAAATATAAAGGGCCTTATTTCGAATCAGGCGGTCTTATGATCGCCAGACTCGCGTTGGAAGTCGGACTGCCATGGTTGTGGCGGTCTGACAGCCATAATATGAGGTTGGTGGGCAGACCTGGCAACCTCCCCCCATCCCCGCCAGGATCCTAGATCTTGACGGGCTGATGGCAGGGCTGGTTGTAATCAGCCAAGGCAGTGCTGATTTCAGGGCCAACCTGCTGATTACAACCTTGTTCACAACCAGCGTTTTCATTGCGGTTCCACGGGGGCAACAGGGGGACCCCCCCTCAACTGCCCAGGCCTATGATATGGGCAGTGCAGGGGTCTGCCTTCCCAGCACCCTTGAAGTGCGCACTCTCTGCTGTGCAGAGAGTGCGCATTTCAAGGTTGATGGTGCCTCCTGCAAGCAGCAGCATTGCCAGCAGCTCTGTTATGAGCCGGACTTTCCCACTGGGCAGATCACCGGAAACCTTGCTTTCCACCGGTCAGCCCAGTGGACAAGTCATAATGGGGCAGGTTTGGAAGTTGCCAGCACCGCAGCAACCTCCCTGTCAGGCGTTTGGCGGATGGATGTTTCCGTCCACCAAACTCATAATCAGCCCCAAAGTTCTTAAAAATGTGAAACAAATTTCTTAAACAACAATCTTTCGTTTTATTAAAACAATAAAACAAATTACAATTGAAAAGTAGACAATTATTTAAAAAAATATATTTCAAAACACTGCACAGCCTAAAACTCTTATAAAACCCAACAACCAGAAACATAACTATAAACATTTATATGAAATATTACATTAAAGAATACAAAATAATCCAAAAAATTTACTTCAAATATATTACTAATATTATTTTAATATACTCTAACCCAAAACGCATATAGAAACAAATATCCTAAAAAATAAATAACATTAAACAAAAAATAGATCTTTTAAAAAAAAGAATTAAGACATAAGAAAATATAATATGTTAATAAATGAAAAATAATGATCCACCCAAAACCCCTATAAAACAAGTTAACATGAACAACATTACAATTACAAAGTTTCCAGAAAAACCAAAATATATAATACATTTACAAAAACACACACTTTAATTTTCATATATGTTTTTGGCAGAACTTCAGAAAGACATTGGGTCCCTTTCTGGACTGGTTAACCACCTTAATTCCTAAGTATCCTAAGTACCAAGTTAATCTGTGATTACTCTAATACATGGATAATATATGAATTGCATCACTGGAAATTATAATTGAACTAAAATTAGATTATACTTAATGCCTGATTACGAGTTTGGCGGGCTGTGCACCGTCATGGAGGTGGTGGCGGTCCGACTGCCATCTGCTTGGCGGTCGGACCTTTGTATTCAGTTCCTGGTGGGCCTATGGAGCAAAGACTGCCAGAATCCCCGTGGCACTGCCACGCAGTGCAGACCACAGCGGTGATGAGGCAGAATAAACAATGTTTCTGACAAACACATTATGATGTTGCACACTACCACTGTGACCGTGGTGGTCCAACCACCATGTCTCTGCAGGTGGATCAGTGTGTATAAAGGGAGCAAATCACCTGCAGGCAGCGTTACACTTCCTGTGCCGCAATAGAGCCCATCAGACATGTCCTGCCACGACTGCTGCTCATTTATGGGGCCCAAAATCCATGCCACCATGGGTGCAACCAACTGTAAGTACACACACACACACACCTACCTGTACTATCAACCTTAATTGATTGTTGCACCGCCATCCACATGATTTGGGGCTCACAATACGGGCACCAAGTACATGTGTCATAGTGACCACAGTCGGAGTCAATCACACAGAAGGACACATTCACAGTCATTAAACAGCCCTTTTGGGCAGGTCACTGACACTTCACCACCACACTACACAAAAACACACAACAGTAACATACATCAAGATCATATCTACCAACTCAACTGACACCCTCACATAACACAAATGCTATGAACTGTTGTCAGATTCAAGACACATATGTATGGATGTGTCATAGAACACAAGTACCCTTCCCATTAAACATCCCTGAAATGGACCCACACATCACCCACATTGTAACACAATGGAAGGACAATGGGATACACAATAGTCAGAGAGATAAATATCCAAAGGTCACAATGCAAACAATACCTGCACAATAGGGATGGTAGCATCCAGAGCAGACATGGAAAGACACTGACCTGGACACATATCACTTTGCACAAACCCCTAAAACAACATTTGCACAGGAACTGGCCCTTCAGGGATCTCAGGTACAAACAATACTAAAGCCAAGTGACATGTCTATCTGCATAATGTGGAACTGCAAGTCAAGAAAGCACATACAACAGCATGGGCCATACATCTAGATGAAGTAGCTGCAAGCAAAATGGACACATGCACAGCAAATGCAAAGGAAGCTAGCACAATTGAACACCCTCCACATATGGAAAAACAAAACTCAAGCAGCCACACATGAGACAAATCTACAATCCATGTCAGGGGAACAAGCCTAACACCATACATGCTGACATTGGACAACACAAGATATAATACTCACTATACCAAACAGAACACAATGCAATGACACCCCATTTGGAGAAACACCCACATTTCCATGCAGCCAATACCTACCTTTGCCTTGGGTGACACCAACACTGCCCAAAAAGTCAGACATTGCAATCAAAAGCAAATGGATCTGCAAGCAGGCTGAAACACACAATTGTATGCATACAACACACGTTACTCATGTACAACATAAAGGTATAAAAGGAATAGCAGGACAAATATGTACCAAAAAACAATCACTTGGGTTTATTGAAGTGAATATGCATAATAGCAAAGGGCATTGGCCAGCCAATTTTGAAGTTTATGCACAGTACTGTGCCCACACTTGACAAGGAACTCACACAGAAAGGGGCATCAAGTAGGCAGGAAGGCACCTCAGGGATCATCCTTGGGGAGGAGGGGTCACATTTAGGATGGGTGGGTTTGGGAAGGGGGCTGTTTCTTAGGAGGGGTGGGCTTCTTCTTGGGGGATGAGGGGTCTGGGTGCTTGCACTGGAGGCAGGTGAGACAGGGGAGGACTTTGATGTGATAGGGATGGGTTGTGATGTGGGTGCAGGCATCTTGGGTTTGGGAGGGGTTTTAGAGGTAACAGGGGAAAGGGCAAGCCCAAAAAGGAAACTCTCCTTCAGAGCATGGGGACGGACATCAGAAACAGTTTGGGATCTGGAGTTTGAGGGAGTGGTTGCCTGGTGTGTCAGTGTAAAAGTCTTGGGTGTGTGCATGTTTGAGACATGCTTTTGTTTGGGTGGTGTCTGTTGCATGTATAAATGTGAGTGTTTTCATGTCTTGGGGGTCTGGGAGATGGAGCTTCTGGTGATGTGGAGTAGTGGATGTGTGTGTTGGGGTGGTATCTGTGGGTATGCTGAATGTTGTGGATGTTTGTGTGTCTGTTGGGGTGGTGTCTGCAGGTATGGTGGATGTAGTGAATGTCTGTGTGTCTGTTGGGGTGGTGTCTGTGGGTTTGGTGGATGTGGTGGCTGTGTCTGTGTGTGTAGTGCTGGTGTCTGTGTGTATGGTGGGTGTGGTGGATGGGTCACTGGCTGTTGTAGTAGTGCCTCTGGGTATGCCGGATGTGTTGTGCGATTCAGTGGGAGTGTCTGGCGTAGTGGTATCTGATATAGTTTTGTGGGTGTATGTTGAGTACCTGCGTGCCAGTGTGTCTTGTGGTGTTTGCATTTATGTGTGGTGCTTCTGTGTGTTGAGGTGAATGTGTGCAGATGTGCCTGTATGCTTGGGATAGGTAGGGGAATTGGGAAGTGGGAGGTGGAGTGGGAAGAATGTGGGGGGTGACTGGCTGCCATCAGTGAGGAGGCTTGAGCCTGAAAAGAAACCTTGCGCCTGGATTATGGTAACTCTTTTTACCTGTGCTTGCCGAAATATGATATAATAAAGCTGCAAGTAGTACAAAATGCAGCCGCTAGAACGCCATTGAGAATACCCAAGACACAATCAACAAGGAAGGCATTACAGACTCTACATTGGTTACCGGGAAAAAAGGTGGTGAGTTCTCACTTAGGGAATCATTGATAAAAAGCACAATGCCTCAATGATAATTTATTTGCATCCAGAACAATGAAAGAAAAAGGAACAGTTCCATGAAATTATAATACTTGTTATTGTATGACAGTCATTAGACAGAAGATAAGATCCAGAGACCAACAGTTCAATAGTCCAATCAACCAGTACTAAGGTTGAAAAAGTCTCATGTGAACAAAAAATTGCTTTAATAACGAAGCAGCCAGGTAAGAAAAAAATCAAATGCCAGAAGTTTTCTCATAATGATTTGAACTAGCCTTGAAAAAGCCCCCGCTTACCCGCATAAGGGGCGAAACACGTGTTGGCTGTGGCTGTCCCGTCACTGAATTGTGCCCTTTGATTTGATTTTTTTTCTTACCTGGCTGCTTCGTTATTAAAGCAATTTTTTGTTCACATGAGACTTTTTCAACCTTAGTACTGGTTGATTGGACTATTGAACTGTTGGTCTCTGGATCTTATCTTCTGTCTAATGACTGTCATACAATAACAAGTATTATCATTTCATGGAACTGTTCCTTTTTCTTTCATTGTTCTGGATGCAAATAAATTATCATTGAGGCATTGTGCTTTTTATCAATGATTCCCTAAGTGAGAACTCACCACCTTTTTTCCCAGTATTTCAAGTTTTGGGAGGCGCAGGGTCCAGGCCTCCTGGTCTGGAGTTCTCACAACCCTTCCATTAATTCGGCATTTAAAGGAAGTCAATCTGGCTGGACCCCTCTCCTTGTTTTCTACATTGGTTACCAACTGAAGCAGGAGTCAAGTTTAAAGCACTTACTCTAGCTCATAAAGTGATTCATAATAAAAGCCAGCAGAAACTAAGAGGCTTGCTGACACAGTACTGCCCCTCCAGGCCTCTTAGATTAGCGCAAGGGCATCTCCTGAAGGTCCCAAGAATTAGGAGAGCCAAATGGTTTGGCAGATCTTATGCCTATCTCGTTCCACAACTCTGGAATGCTCTACCGATGCAGATTAGATCAATAACTGAGGAATCTAGATTTAGGAAGTGTATTAAAACATGTCTCTTTCCACAACTCACTCATTAAGCTATATTCAGTAGATAGCCAAACTGGAGTGCATTATAGTTTGTATAGCACAGATCTATTTGTTACATACAAAATAAGACTGCATTAAGAAATGATACTCCAGAACCTCCCATGTTGCTGACAACAGTACAGTATCCTGGAGAAGGTGACATGGAAATACTCATAGCACCCTGGGAACATATCAACAATGCCCACGTCACTAAGTGAAAATGTTGCTCAGAAATGCCACACATTAGGCATGGAAATATACACTGTAAACAAATGTACATATTGACAGGGAGATATGTCCCTAAAATCCACTATACAATGAATCAGCAAGCCTCAGGGAAATGACCACTAATGTCTGGCACCCTTACAATGACATATTCTGATTGCATCTGTAGATGACAATAGTCCTTTGTATGTTGGAGAGGCTCAGATATTTGCAAGTACTTGTAGAAGGCCCTCAACATGTTTTGTCAATGGGAAGCTATGTCACTGCCCCTGTTTTGGTCCTGAAAACCCAGATGTCTTAGGATGAATGGGTGTACCCAAACACAACATAATTAATATATAATTCCAACATAACTGCAGGTCACTCCATGGTGTATGCCAATAGTCAGGTTACAAACCTTCCCCATTAAACATGTGCAGTGCACTTTGCTACATAATTTTACATCCGTGGCATGGAAATGCGCCTAGTGGGTAAAAACTCTAGGACTACCCGTCATGCCTAACATATTAACTCAGCAAAGTGACTGGCAGGAATATGACCTGTACTCACCCCCTTTTGGCTGTTGTGCTGTCCTCAAATGCCTATAGAAGGTCTGGGTAGGCCACTGCCAGAATGCAGGCCATCGGGGGGTCATGGTCCGATGTGCGCCCAGTCCACATTGGGAGGACATCCCCAGCTGGACCTCTGTGATCTTCTGGGCCCAGCATCTCAGGTCCTCCCACTTCTTCTGACAGTCGGCACTCCACCGGCTGTGCACATCTAGGGTCTGCACCTTCCGGGCAATGGCTCTCTATAGCTCCTTCTTCTGATGGGCGTTGAACTGTATCAATGCAAAAGAAAAATCAAGAGATTACAATCACAAATTGTGGCACAAGTGGTTGAGTCACAAACATGTCAGAAAAACAAAGCTAGAACTTTTCAATTTACTAACACTCCACAAGGGTGAGACACACAAGCCAATAAGTACAGGGACATGACTACAGACATATGTATTTGCATCTGTAGACTAACCCATTACCCTGCTCAGGGCCTAAAATGACTAAGCAAGCTAACTGACATCAGGTAGCCCCTGCTCCAGCAACCTTTACGGTGATGTGAGCTACAATGAAACACTACACACCATGTGGCTTCTGAAGCGAAACTCCTTAGGCTTGAATGGGCCAAAACATTCACACTCAGTGAGACTGACTCACTGCATCAGTCCCTACAAGCAACTGCCATAGTGCAAACTTCACCATTACACTTGAGTGATAATCAAGGGGCTAACATGGTGGGTACAGAAAGTGTCTTCCTTGTCTATGTGTGGACATGTGGACTAACAAATGCAGACTCATGCCACTTCAGTGGGTGGGTTCTGTAACATGTACCTGCACTATAAAACGGTCCTTTGGACATATGTGTCTATCCTACAGAGACGGCATCCAACATACACAGGCATGCATTGTACAGTTTCTGCTATATGACCAAGGAACTGAGACCCTCATTACAACCCTGGTGGGCGGTGATAAAGCGGTGGTAATACTGCCAACAGGCCGGTGGTAAAAAAATGGAATTATGACCACAGCGGAAACCAACACAGACAGCCATTTTAACACACCGACCGCCACGGTGGTAGCAACAAGCACCACAGCGGTAACCGCCAATAGCCAGGCGGAAGACAATGTACCACCCAAACTATTACAACAGGCCTATCCACCACCTTTTTTGGGGCGGTACCAATGCCATCAAAAGCACGGCGGAAACAGTACACACAGGGAAACAACTCTTCTCTGGAGACTCAAGGAAGAACCACGACGCCATGGAGCCTGAAATTCAGGTGTTCCCCATGCTGGTCTACTTCCTCCTACACCAGGAACACCAACGCCGGCGACAACGACCACGGTGAGTACTGCTGCCTAGCACACGGGGTGGAAAAAGAGAGTGACACACACACGCAACACGCAACACCCCCACCCCCACCCCCAAAAACATACACACAACCACATGCAACAACATTACATATTCACCCCCCACCCCTCAGGAATAATGCAAGGACATAATGATTTTAAGAAAGTGAGTGTAATAATATAAAATACTAGAAATACGTCCTCAATTTTTTTTACATACATACAAATGAAGGGACACTGGGGGCACCTCAGCCGGAAGATGGTACAACGCCACTGCTCCTGGAGGGGGCTACATGCCCTCAGCGATGGCCTGGGGAGTGCAAAGCCACAGTCTCTCAAGTGGGTGGTTTGCCCACTGCTTGGTCCTGGGGATTGCAAGGCCACAGTCTCTCAAGTGGGTGGTTCACCCACTGCTTGCTCCTGGGGAGTGCAAAGCAACAGTCTCTCTAGTGGGTGGTTTGCCCACTGCTTGGTCCTGGGGAGTGCAAGACCACAGTCTCTCAAGTGGGTGACTTCTTCAACTGTTTCTGGAGGGGACCTTGTGTCCAGTGTGCTTCATCCCGGCAAGGAGGGGGTGAGTGGATGCCTTCTTCCACTGGTTCTGGATGGGGCCTTGTGCCCAGTGTGCTTCATCCTGGCAAGGATGTGGTGAGTTGATGCCTTCTTCCACTGGTTCTGGAGGGGGCCTTGTTCCCGTGTGCTTCATCCTGGCAAGGAGGCGGTGAGTGGATGCCATCTTCCACTGGTTCTGTAGGGGGCCTTGTGCCCAGTATGCTTCATCCTGGCAAGGATGTGGTGAGTGGATTCCTTCTTCCACTGGTTCTGGAGGGGGCCTTGTACCCTGTGATGCAGCACATGGGGAGTGTAAGGTCACAGTCCCTCACCTGGGTGTCAGATCATGAGATTTGCTGTGGGCAGGATGCATGAAACTCCATGGAGGCAGGACTACAGTCCATCCACCGGCGGCAACGGTTGTACAGTGGTGGCAGTGCCGGTGGCAGTGCTGCCAGTGGTGGGGAGAGGCTCCAGCCCTTCCCCTGCAGCCTCAGATGACTGCCCACTGGGGCTACTGCCAGTGGTGCTGGTGGCGGTGCCGGTGGCGGTGCTGTTGGTGGTGCTGCTGGAGGTGCTGGTGGCGTTGCTGCCAGTGGAGGGGTGAGGCTCCAGCCCTTCCCCTGCAGCCTCGGACGGCTGCCCACTGGGGCTGCTGCCAGTGGTGCTGGTGGTGGTGCTGGTGCTATTGGCAGTGCTACTGGCGGTGCTGCCAGTGGTGAGGGGAGGCTCCAGCCCTTCCTCTGCAACCTCGGATGGCTGAAGCAGCATGGTTGGTGGTGGGGGCTCAGATCCTGTCACTGCACCAGACCTCCTTTCACTCCTGCCTGCAAGGGCAGGCCCTTTGCCCGTGTCCTTGGCAGCTGGTGGTGCCTTCTTGCCCTTGACAGCTGGTTGTTGTTCCTTGGCCTTGGCAGCTGGTGGTGCCTTCTTGCCCTTGGCAGCTGGTGGTTGTTCCTTGGCCTTGCCCTTGGCAGCTTTGTGCAGGCACACTGCCAATGCTTAGGAGTGTGTCCTTGGAGCCGCTCACACCTGCAGTAGCTGCCAAAACTACAGTGGCCGTGGACTGGGTGGCTGAGGTGCTGGCCTGTGTTCTGCCCACCCTGGCCCGCAGTGAAGGATGGGGGGGGAGGTGCAGGGAAGAGGTCAAAGGTGAAGAGGAAAAGCTTTTTAGGGAAACTGGGGTGGGAAGAGGGTGAAGGTTTGCGAGTGGAGGAAGAGGGAGAGGTGGTTGGAGGTGTCTGTCTGCTGTGTTTAGGTGCAGGTGCATGGGCTGGATGTTGTTATGAGGTGGATGGCTGTTGGGTGTCTGAGTGCTTTCGTTTGTGTACCTTCGGAGGAGGGGGACAGACACAGTGGGAGAGGACACAGGGGACGTGTGCCTGGATGTGGGGGTGGTGACTGCCAGTGAGAGGTGTGTAGTGATAGGCGTGATGGTGATGGAGGTAGTAGATGAGGATGTAGTGCATGCAGGTGTGAGTGGAGACGCAACTGGGAGGGAGGTGGAGGAGGAGGAGGAGGGGGACACAGTGGAGGCAGTGGATGTTGGCATGTCTGATTCTGGATGGTATTTGTGTGAGTGCCTGTGGGATGATGTGTGATGCTTGTGTTTGCCTGAGCCACTCCTGTGTGTTGTCTTAGGTAGGCATGCTGGTCTGATGGTGTGCTTGGGATAGTCTGGGGTTGAGGGGAATGGAACTCGGTAGAGGAAGTTGGAGGGGGGAGGCTAGAGACAGGGACAATGGCTGCCATCAGGGAGGAGGCCAGAGCCTGGAATTATCTCTGTTGGTCTGCCACGGCAGAGTGAATGCCCTCCAGGAATGCATTTGTTTGCTGCAAATGCCCTGCCAGCCCCTGGATAAAATTCACTATGGTTGACTGCCCAACAGAGATGGATCACAGGAGGTCAATAGCCTCCTCACTAAGGGCAGCAGGGCTGACTGGGGCAGGGCCTGAGGTGCCTGCAGCGAAGGAGATGCCCACCCTCCTGGGTGAGGGGGTATGGAAACATGCTGAGGGGCTGCTGGGAGGGCGGTGCTGGTACGTGGGTGGCGGCTGTACCTGTAGTTGGGGTGGACACAGTGGTGTCCGCCACCAGCAGGGGGCTTTCATTGGAGGTGGTATCAGTGTCAGAACTGTCCCCTCCAGACTCCACCGTGGTGCTCCCCTCGCCATCCGTCCCACTGGTGCCCTCACCGTCAATGGATTTGGCCTCATGGGCCCTGTGGGATGCAGCTCCCTCGCCAGACGATGCTAATGCACAGAAGGACAGGGTGACAAAACAAAAAGGGGGGGAGAGACAGAGGATACACTTGGTCAATCCCAGTAAAACACCACCGTTGCCGTTCACAACACACAGGGAACAGCCCTATGCACTAGGCGATGCACTACCAGACACAATGCTAGTCATCAGGGCATGGAGAATAATGCCTAACACCAATAGCAGCATACCTGAGACCCATATAACCCTGCCCAGTAGTGGATGCCCACTAGCATGTTTGGGGGTGGAGTGCAACAGACCCTACCCAACATGGGTCGTACCCTGCAATGTTCGACCTGTCCTAGGGGCACCCACAGGCCCACATCCCCCACCCGGATAACACCTCTAATTTGCAGATTTTCAACCTGTACTCACCCCCTTGTGGCTGCTGTCATGTCCTCAAGCGCCCATCCAACTCCGGATAGGCTACCGCCAGTATGTGGAACATCAGGGGGGGTCAGGCTTCGACGGGCACCCCTTCCTCGTTGGGAGGCCATCCCCAGCTAGGCCTCTGTCGTCTTCCTTGCCCAGCATCTCAGGTTCTCTCACCGTTTGCGACAGTGGGTGCTCCGCCTGTTGTAGACCCTCAGGGTCCGCACATCCTTGGTGATGGCACGCCATATACCCTTTTTCTGGTGGGCGCTGACCTGCAGACAGATAAACATAGAAAAAAAGGAATCAATTATACCGTCCGGCCTGTTACATCCATGGCCCACCATATCCCTCCCATCCCCTTACGCACATACATTGACCACCATACATGCAGCACTCTGCCCAGGACCCCTCAACCAGTCCCCTTTACACAAGGCCTTCGCACACAGCACTTCATGCATTCATGCCCCATGCATCATGCCCACAGTGTACTCAATTGTTGGTCTGGAGGCCCATAAAGCAATCGGTACTGGGGTGGGACTCCATCCACCAGTCTCTCCAACTCCTCTGCAGTGAAGGCTGGGGTCCTTTCCCCAGAGACTCAAGCCATGTTTGCTTCCAGACACAGGTCACAGAAACACTTGCAGTTTAGGTCCTCTCCTGTTGAAGGTCAGGTAGAAAGTGAGTGAACAGATAGAAAATGGTGGTTACGTCTGCGGCGGTGCATAACGTCACCGCCGGCGTACATCACTATTGGCTACTGTACCCCATAGGGCCCAATGATAATCAAGGAGGAGTTGCACTGCAGTTCTCGACCACCTCCCGCAACGGCGCACAATGTCAGCGGAATTACCTCATTTCCACCTGTCCCTCCACACAGGACAGGCGTCCGCCATTTCAGGGGGGGGCAGGCCATGGCACATAACTGCATCACAGCAGACATAAGCACATTTAGAGACTACACGTATACATAATGTTTCTGTCACAACATGCGATGTATTTTACTCTGAGGATATGTTTGAAAATGTCCAGCTGCTCACCGTTTTGCCCTCCAGATTACCACCGCTGAGGATGATTAGGAGATGGAGACATCCCCCCCGTTTACAGGCCCCTGGTGGACTTGGCAACAATGGAGGACAGGCACATTATCCTCACCTACAGGCTTGATAGGGCCACAATCCAAGAGCTGTGTGCTATCCGTCAGCCCACTGGGATACCCCCTATTGTGCAAGTCCTATCAGTGCCACATTTCTTGACAAGTGGCTCCTTTCAAGTGACAGTGGCCACGGCAGCAGGGATGTCACAGCCAATGTTCTCAATAGTGCTGACCAGAGTGTTGTCTGCCCTGATGAAACACATGCGCAGCTACATCGTTTTCCCCCAGGTGAAGGATTTGGCCACAGTGAAGGCTGACTTCTATGCAATGGGACATATCCCCATCATCAATGGAGCCATTTATGGTACACATATTGCCTTTCACCCCCCCCCTGGAGAAATGAACAGCTGTTTAGAAATCAAAAGAACTTTCACTCCATGAATGTGTAGATAGTGTGCCTTGTGGACCAGTACATCTCACATGTGAATGCAAAGTATCCTGGGTCTGTGCATGATGCCTTTATCCTGAGGAATAGTAGCATCCCATATGTGATGGCTCAACTCCAGAGGCACAGGGTGTGGCTAATAGGTGAGCCCTGGTCCCCACCCAGTTGATGTAGGTATATGGGTGTGGGGTTGGCCCTAAGGGTGAGTGTCTGGCTAACAGGTATCCCTCGATATTTGCAGGTGACTCTGGTTACCCCAACCTCTCATGGCTGCTGACCTCAGTGAGGAATGCTAGGACAAGGGCAGAGGAACATTACAATTAGGCACATGGGCATACAAGAAGAATTATTGAGCGCACCTTTGGCCTCCTGGAGGCTAGGTTCAGGTGCCTCCATCTGACAGGTGGATCCCTGTGCTACTCACCAAAGAAGGTGTGCCAGATCATCGTGGCATGTTGCATGTTGCACAACCTTGCCTTAAGACGCCAGGTGCCTTTTCTGCAGGAGGATGGAGCTGGTGATGGGCATGTGGCACCGGTGGAGCCTGTGGACAATGACAAAGAGGAGGCAGAGGATGAGGATGTCAACATCAGTACAACTATCATACAACAGTACTTCCAGTGACACACTGGTAAGACACAGTAACTTCACCTTCCATTGCAGTTTTGTGCAGTGATTTTTCTCTGGCAGGCTGCTGTTCCCACTATGGCCACTTACTGTACCCTTTAACATGTCTATTCACAAATATTTGTGCCCTACTCTGGCTCCTGGTGTATTGACTGCAGCACATTACAGGTCATACCTATGTATACATAACTGTACAGTCTAATTTCAATGTCTACAGATTGTTAAACAAATACATCCTTAAATCATTTGACAAACTCCATACTTGTATTTTTTAGGAGGGTGTTTATTTCAGTGCTGAGAAGTAAATGGGGATGTTCAATGGGGTGGGTTGATGATGGAGGAAAGTCCAGGATAGAGTTCAGTCTATTTGTATCACAGGTGCATTGTCCAATGGGGTACAGGAAGGGGAGCAATGGCAGTTCAAGGTGGACAGGGTAACCGAGTGGGACACAAGGGTGACAATCAGGAGAGTATTATTTCCTGGCGGGGGTCTTAGCAATGTTCTCTGGTTTCTGCCTGGATCACAGGGACCGTTTGCGTGGTGGTTCTCCTTCTGCAAGGGGTGGGGTGCTGGTGGCCTGTTGTTCCTGTGGCGGGGCCCACTGTCCACTAGCGTTGGTGGAGTGGAGGGCTGTTCATCAGTGTGGCTAGTGTCAGTGGCCTGTTGTGTGCCACTGCCTCCCTCATGGTGTTGGCCATGTCTGCCTGCACCCCTGCAATGGTGACCAGGGTGGTGTGGATGTCCCTCAGGTCCTCCCTGATCCCCAGGTATTGTCCTTTCTGCAGCCGCTGTGTCTCCCGCAACTTGTCCAGTAGCTGGCCCATTGTCTCCTGGGAATGGTGGTATGCTCCCAGGATGTGGGTGAGTGCCTTGTGGAGAATCGGTTCCCTGGGCATGTCCTCCCCCTGTCGCACAGCAGTCCTCCAAGCTTCCCTGTTGTCCTGTGCCTCTGTCCCTGTGCGTACTGCCACTGACCCGAGGTCGTTTATCATCCTGTGTTTGTGGGGTGTCCTGGGGTCCCTGTAGTGGTGGACACAGTGTTGATTGACATGTCCTGGGTCCATGACAGAGGTATGGGCCCGCTGGGTGGGTGCTGTGCTGGTGTTTCCGGAGGGGGGGAACTCTGTGGTGGCATGGTACTGTGCCTGGGTAACTGACTGTCTGGAGGTCCCTGATGGGCCAGGTTGGTCATCCTGAACCAGGCATGCAGAGCTTCTGTCATCACTGTGGGCCTCTTGTGTGGGGGTACTGGATGTTGCTGGCACCTCCTCTCCGGTGACGTTGTGTAGGGGACCTGTAGGGATGTAAATGCAGTGTTATGGTTTCTGCATGTGTCATCTTGTGCATGGGTATGTTGCCCTCTATGGTTGTTATTGCCATGGCAGAATGGCCTTAGTGAGAGTTGTTATTTGGTGGGCTAGGTGATTGTCTCTATGGTGCATGCAGCGGTGATGGTTGTCCATGCAGGTCTGTTGTGGGTGTCCATGCGTTGGTGGGGCATGCAGGGCTTGGCATTGGGATGAGTGGGTTGTGATGGTGGGGTGTATGTGAGGTGGTGGAGTTATGGTTGTGAGGGTAGGGGTGGGGATTTGTGATGGCATGCAGGTATAGGGGGTGAAAGTAGTAAAAATTGGACTTACTAGAGTACAGTCCTCCTGCTACTCCTGGAAGGCCCTCAGGATTTAGCATTGTCAAAACTTGCTCCTCCTATGTTGTTACTTGTGGGGGAGGAGGCAGGGGTCCACCGCCAGTCCTCTGTACAGCTATCTGATGTCTTGCAACTACGGCACACACCTTCCCCCGTAGGTCATTCCACCTCTTCCTGATGTCATCCCTTGTTCTGGGGTGCTGTCCCACGGTGTTGACCCTGTCCACGATTCTCCGTCATAGCTCCATCTTCGTTGCAATGGATGTCTGCTGCACTTGTGATCCAAATAGCTGTGGCTCTACCCAGATGATTTCCTCCACCATGTCCCTTAGCTCCTCCTCTGAGAACCTGTGGTGTTGTTGTGGTGCCATGGGTTTAGTGTGAGTGGTGTGTGTGAGAGTGTGTGGGGTGATGTGCTGGGGTGTGTGCTGTGAGGTGCGTGGATGGTATATGGGTGATGGTGTTCTGTGGCTCTGGTTCTGTGGGTGCTCTTGGTTTCTCTCTCAGCTGTAAATTGTAGTGTGTGTGTGTGTGTTTTATATGGGTGTGGGTGTGTGGGTGTGGTGTGTGTATGGGTGTCAGGTGTGTGTTATTCAAATTGTCCAATGTGTTGTTGTTTTGTATGTGTGTGTGTGTATTTTGAGTCATAATACTGTGGGCATAGTTCTGTTGGAGTAACGGTGTGGGTTTTGGTACCACCATTTTATCACTGACCTTTGGGCTGGCAGACTTGTGTGTAGGTCTGTATAGTGACGAATTTCTATGTGTGGGTCATAATATGGGTAGGGCTATACCGCCGCGGTCGCCGTATGTTGGTGGCAGTCGCCATGACGGTAAGCGGGACTTACCACCAATGTCATAATGAGGGCCTGAGTCACATATCATAGCCTCCCAAGAATAAACACACTATCTGCACTGTGGGGCTGTAATTTGTGCAATAAGCCTGCACAGGACAAATACAACCTGTGTGAAGGTGACAACAGAGATGTCGGAGTAAGGAACCGGTCATGAGTCAAAGACACACATTGACAATGATGCAAAATGCAGTATGGACTAGTTTAGTGATTTATCTTTATACCTATTTCTAATTTAGTCAAAGGACTGAGGCATTCAGGGCAGGTTTTACCACTACAGCATCATATTGGCCACATGTCAGGATTTGCTGGTGTACAGGGAGTGGGTGTAGTGCCACAGCTGCATAGCCGTAGTGACTGTCCTACAGCCTGGCATAGGTCCCATACTGGGAGATACATTTAACAGGCCATGGTGTGTGCAGGCTGAGTAGACATAACCTACATGACACCATCTCCATCACTTCCATAAATGACAGTACATCATGTGGCCATAAGCAATTTGGTGTGTGGGTTGTGCTTCAGCCTGAAGGGCAGAGTGAGTCATGATTTGCCTTCCACACAACAGTTTTGCGAGTCCAGATATGGGTTGGAAGATCTGTGGCACTATACACATTCCTCACATGATTCTCTAATTACTCATATAAGATGCATACACAGCTCATGCTGTCATGCACATACATGCTGTCCAACCTATACAACAATCATGAAGATAGAAATGTCACTGGATGGCAGTAAGGTCTACTTACCTAGTTATGTGCATACAACACAAGGAGGATCTAGGACCCCAAAAACCTCACAAAACACAATGTGACTGAACTTAACATATGGTAATGGCCACCAATACCTGCGCATTGTACATCCCATTGATGGTATACAGAGTGCAACAACAGACACACAAGAAGTCTAACTGGCACACAGAGGCACATTGCAGTCTGTGAGGAGGTAAAGGATGGTGAAGTACAGAGAAAATTGTGCAGATGAGGTACTTTCCTGCCCCTCTGCCATAGGGCTGTCCATACAGGAGTAAGACCTCATTCACAAGCCTCTCCACCTCCTCTGGAGAGAAGGCAGGGGCCATATCAACTGCTGAATGTGGCATGATTGCTCCCAGAGGTGTCAATCAGCACCTGGGGTCACAGAGTTGTTGCTAGCAGCAGTGTCAGGAGTCAAGTGAGTGAATCTTCACAACATGGCTATCACTTCCGCCACATACACGGTGGTCACCGTCGGCGGACACAGCCATTGGCCCGCAACCGACACTGGCAACAATGTTAGCCTACGGCTGTGTCTGCCTCAGCTGCAACGGCCTACCGCCATGACACCTTCCGCTGGTGTTCGCGGATGATTCCTAATGTCCAGTGGAGTAGGTCGGGCATTCGCCATTTTGATCGCCTGAAAAGCTGTATTGGGCTTCATAAACTGTGTCACACCTGCACATCATGTTTTAATAGCTCACCAACATCCTTATTCTTTCTTCTCATACAGGTCCTTCTACGCAACCACCATTGTAGTATGTTGCAGGGCACAGATGGCATTTAACAGCAGTGCACAGCCCACCCCTACGAACGGTCATTTTGTAGGTCGGAATATACAGTCATATTTCAAGGGGCAATTGTGTTGCATATCTTTAAGTATGGTCCAAACCCATGTTGTGGACACGTGTTGAAAACCATGGGGGTCACATGTGACCCTTGTGTAGTTGCCAGTTGTGATGTGATCTGGGTGCCATGTCTATACAGTCAGAAATGCTTTTTCATATGATATGATGGACATGCATTATGTATGTTGCTGTGGACACACTGATTAATGTTACAAACCATGTCTTTTCGCACATAGGTACCCAGGGAGAAGGAGGATGCAACAACCTCCTTTCTACTGTCCACTGACAGACATCAGACCATGGAGCAATACCACATTATTATGTACTGCCTCCTGAATAGGCAAACAATAGTGGACCTATGTCATCAGTTGGAGCCAGATTTGATGCCAGCTATTAGTTATCCAACCAGAATGCCACCCATTGTACAAATAATGTCAGTATTGCACTTCCTAGCCACAGAGTCCTCACATCATACAGTGGCCCTATCTGCTGGTATCTTCCAACTTATGTTCAGTCTAGTGTTGAAGGATGTCCTCTCAGCAATTGTTAAAGCACCTTGACAGCTATGTCAGGTTTCCCCAACTTGAGAATTTAGCCAATGTGAAGGCTGACCTTTATGGTTTTGCTCAATTCCCACATGTGGTGGGGACCATTGATGGCACACATGTTGGCTTGGTACCATCGCAGGCCAATGGACAGGTTTATCACAACAGAAAAAACTTCCTTTCCATCAACGTGCAAGTCATCTGCCTCTACATTTCACGTGTCTGTGCATGATATCCTGGTCCAGCCCATGATTCCTTCATAATCTGCCTGATTGTGTGTGTGCAATGTCAGGTGCTGCAATCAGTAAGTGACTCATTGTTGCACATATGCCTCATTCCTTAACAAGAGACTCTGCATTTCCAAACTGTCCCTGGAAGTTGATGCCACAGAGGAATCCAACTATGCCAGGGGAAGTCTGCTTCAGTGAGGCCCATGGAAGACCACAGCGGGTAGTGGAGATGGCTTTTAGGCTCTTGAAGGCCAGATTTAGGTGTCTGGACCGGACTGGTGGAGCTCTCCTCTCCTCACCCGGGAAAGTGTGCCAGATCACTGTGGCATGCTGCATGCTCCACATCATGCCCCTGCAGAGGAATATCCTGTACATTCCAGAGGAGGGGGAGCCTGCAGTGCCACCAGGTGAGACTCCTAAAATGCCAAGTGAGGATGACAGTGGTGAAGTGAAAGGCGATGACTTGTAGGAACATCTCATCGTCATCTACTTTTCATTAGTGTATGTCATGTGATGTTATGACTGTGACTGTGCAATGAACTGAAGTTGTGAGAATGTCTGGAGTTTATTGTTTTAGAAACAGCTAAGGAGCTGATACTCTTCAATATTCAGCCAAAGGCTGCTTGATGAGATAGCTTTTGTCACATCCCCACCTTGGTGATGTTGCTTTGTTAGTCATTTTCATTGCAATGTAATTTGTTTTCCAGATGCGTGCTATGTGATTTGTGTCATAGGTATGTTTTCAAGCCTATACCCCTTGTTTTGTCTTTGTGCAGGTACTTTCACCATGACATCCTCATGAGGGCATTTCAGAGTTGTGACATTGGCAGGTATGTGATGCTGTTCTGACATACAAAGTGAACATTGATTGTTCTCAGTAATGTAGGACACAGAGTTTGGATGTATGATGCCTGTGCCAAGACACCTTGCACAGTGTTTGGGTAGAAGGTCAGAAGTGCTGTTTTGTGTGCTGCGATTGGCTGATTGCATCATGTGTGTCATCATGTGGGCATGAAATATGAAGTCATAGATTGCAACCACTTCATTTTACCTTCACATTGGCTGAACACTTTCTGTATTACCGGTATGTAGTTGTAGATGTGTTTCATCTTTGAAGGCCACAGTGCATGTGACACAGCACTGACATATGTTTGTGTGATACCACTAGATGCATGGAATTGGATTATGATGGGTCTGTGATCAGGGACTGTTGTACTGCCATCTGTCTGTACCTTGGATTATATGATGTTGGTGTGGTTTGTGATAAGGCTCAAGCTAGTGACATCATTCACTTTAATGTTTGTCTATTCTGCAGGACAATGTCTGACAAATTCCTTCCTTATGTGGTGTGTACCTTGTGATATGCACTTTGACCCAGTATGAGTCACACATTCTTTTTTCTAAAAGTTCAGACATATAGACAGCCTATTTGCTGTACCCTGGAATATTTTTTTGATTTGACCAGACACTTGTGACAATGTGTTTGTGTGTCATGGTTGTGATTGTGAGCAGGGCACTGTGCACCTGTAACATATCCCTGCTTGCACAAGTAGCTTGTGTTTTCATCATATGGTTCACATGGTCTTACATCTCTACATAGCAATATGTGGAAATTAAGCACCCAGACAATGAGTTTGTGATAGGTGAATTTATTACAATGCTAAATACAATTTACACAGAAAGGAACACAAATGAAAAGTAAAGGGGTCAGTCATGGTGAAGGAAATCATTGGAGTAGATGCCAAACCATTGGGAGTCCAAATTCCAAAGTGCTCCTCCCATTATAGCTGGAAGGTGGTTGAGGATCAGGCAATAGAGTGAATGTGTCAAACACAAAGAAGGTCCTTTAGGAAGCGGTTACTTGCTGGCCGTGGTGGATGGCTTGTCACCCATGCTTCCTGGGTTCTTTGCTGGATGTCCCCGCTTGCGTGGGAGCAGGGGTCTGCAGCTGCAGAGGAATAGTGTCTGGGGCAGGTTCTTTCTCTGGCAGGGCCACTCTTTCAGTGGCTGGCATTGATGTTGATGGGCCTGGTGTTGATGAGGCAAAGGAAGGGGAAGATGGGTTTTGAAAAGCCCTGCTCAGGACTTTGTGAATGTTCCTCAGCACCCCTTTAGGGAGGCCATGTTGGGATTGTGGTCCTCCATCTGTTCTTGCATGTCCCTATGCATGGCTTTTTGTAGCTGCTTGATTTCCTGGAGTTCAGTCAAGACCTTGCACATCACACCTTGAGACTCCTGAAAGACCCCCCAAGCTGTGGCTGATGGTGTGCTGGCCAGGAGCAGTCCCAGTGGCCTCACCCTGCTGAGCCACAGCATCCCTCTCACTCACCCTTCCCCCACAGTCCATTGCCCTTACCACAGGGTACCCTCTCCATCTGGGTCGTGGAACGTCATTGTCTGAAGTGTGGCACTGCAACTCAGGATCCATTACTGGGGAGCACAAGATGGTAGACACTGTGCTTGGTACACAGGTAGGCGACAAATGGCTGCCTGTGATGTTAAGGTAACAAGGCTGGTAGGTGTTAGTATGGCCACAGTGAGTTTCACTGTTCATGTCTGGCTCAATTGCCCATATGGGCCAGAACCATCTTCCACGTACAAATGTCCAGGAGTGTCTACTTCACTGAGGGCTTCATCCATTGGGGTAGTGGCAATCTCTGCTTTGGCCTCTGTGTGTCCGTCCAGTGGCAGCTCAGACTTGTTGATGTGAAACATACAGTGTTACTGGTTGAATTGTGACATCTACCTCCAACAGTTTAGTGTGACAATAAGCATAGACCTTCTACAGAGTTAAGTTGCAGTTAATCCAATTGGTGCAAGTACCCATGATATTGGTTGTATTTACATGACATATGTGGAGCATGCCAGATCTTTTTGACTGAATCAGCTGCTGAAACTTGCATATCATTAGCACTTGGGAGGATAGGCTGAGAATTACATCTTGCCACCAGTGCAGGCATAACAATGGCTAGGCAACATATGGATTTGACCATTTGGAGGCCAAGGTGAGTGTGATGCAGGCAGACCCAGGACTTTGTTGTATAATTGACTGGAGTCATCATGTGCATAGTGCAGTGTAAATGTGTCTTAGGAATACCTATTGGGTACGGTGTTGTTCATATTCTCAATAGTTTCATCTTGGGTTAGCAGGTCAAGATGGAGCTAGGTAGACAGACACATCTCTGAGTTGGGCATGATCTGTATATTGGTCAACCTCAGGTGAGTAAACTCCACTTGAAAGTTAGCAAGCAAGGGTCTTTGGGCAAGTGAACACTGGTCAGGTGTTTAGAGTTAGAGAAACAGTGACTCCTGGCAGTTGCAGTCATGTCACTCTCTATACTACACACACTTGACAAATGTTATCATCCCAGGTGAGTAGACTTCTTTTGAGAGTTCACTAATATATGGATTTGGGCAAGTGAACATTAGGCTTGTGGTTGTAGTTAGAGAAACAGGGCTTATTGGGATTTGCATTCAGTTCACTGCCTCTACTTCACACCACTATACAAATGGTATCGCCCAGGTGAGAAAACGTCAATTGAGATGTAACAAACATGGGTATCTGGGCAAGTGAGCACTGGGCTTGTGTTTGGAGTTATAGAAAAAGATCTTCCTGACCTTAGCAGTTGTGTCACTCCCCCTACTTCACACACTTGATAAATATTTTCCCCAAGGTGAGTAGACTTCATTTGTGAATTCCCAAGCATGGGTATTTGGAGAAGATAACACTGGACTAGTGGTTGAAGTGAAGTGGGAGTTGCAGTCATTTAACTCTTTGTACTACATACACTATCCAAATATTATTCCCTCCAAGTGAGTACACCTCATGTGTGAATTATCAAACAGGGGTCTTTGGAGACGAGGACACTGGGCTGATGAGGGGAGTAACAGTAACAGAGCCTCCTGGCCTTAGCAGTCATGTCACTCCCTGTACTATACACAGTATATAATTGGTATCCGCCCAGGTGAGAATAATTTATTTGGGAGTTGACAAACCTGGGTATATGGCCAAGTGACCACTGGGCTGGTGTTTGGAGTTACGGATACAGGGCCTGCTGGGAATTGCAGTCAGGTCACTCTCTAGAGTACACACACTATACAATGGTATCCTTCCAGGTGAGTACACTTCAAACAATGGTATTTGGACAAGAGAATACTAGGCTGGTGGTTGGTTTTACAGACACATGGCCTTCCTGACATTAGTAGTCATGTCACTGCCTCTACTTCCCACATTTGACAAATGTTATCCTCCCAGCTGAATAAAATTGCACAGAGAGTTGCAAAATAGGGGTCTTCAGACAAGTAAACACTGCTCTGATGTTTGGAGTCAGAGAACCAGTGTCTCCTGTGAATTGCAGTCAGGTTATTCCATCTACTTTACACCCTTGGCCAATGTCATCCTCCCAGGTGAGTAAATGTCATTTGGGAGTTGGCAAACAGGGGTCATTGGAAAGGAGAACACTGTGCTGGTAGTTGGAGTTGCTGAAACAATGCCTCCTAGGATAATTGGGAAACAGATGTATTAGGACATGTGTCCACTGTGCTTGTGGTTGGAGTTATGGTGATAGGGCCTCCTGTGAGGTGCAGTCAGATTACACCCTCTCTACTAAACACACTACACAAATGTTTTCCCCACAGGTGAATCCACTTCAATTGATAATTGCAAAACAAATATATTGGGGAATGTGCCCACTGGGCTAATGTTTGAATTTGCTGAAACAGTGCCTCTTGTGAGTTACAGTCAGGGCACTCTCTCTACTACACACACTTGACCAATGTTCTCCCCCCAAGTAAGTATACTTCAAATGAGTGTTTACTAGCAGTTGTATTGTAGCATGTGACCACTATGCTAGTGTTTGTAGTTACATGAACAGTGCCTCCTGGGAGTTGTAGTCATGTCAGTCCCTGTAATATACACACTTGACAAATAGTATCTCCCTAGGTGGGCACCCTTAAATTGATAGATAAGAAACAGTGTTATTTTGCCAAATGAATACTGGTCTGGTGTTTAGAGTTATAGAACAGTGCCTTATAGGAGCTGCAGTCATGTCAGTTCCTGTACTACATACACTATACAAATGTCTTCTCCCCAGGTGAGTACACTTCAAGTGAGAGTTGCCAAATAGAGGTTTTTGGACAGGTGAACACTGCACTGGTGAATGAAGTAACAGTAAATGAGGCAAAAGGTAAGCTATGAGCATGCATGACATAGCATTTCGGTGACATTTTATTTTATGTGTTGTGACTTACCTGACTCCACTCCTCCAGGTATTCCTGTGAAGCCCTTAGGATGCAGGAGGGCCAAGACCTCCTTCTCCCAGGGAAAGAGATGTAATGGGGCACTGGGAGGGCCACCACCAGTCTTCTCGGCCTGCAGCTGGTGCCAGGAGACCAGGGAACGGACCTTGCCCCTGAGGTCATTCCACCTCTTTCTGATGTCCTCCCTTGTGCGCAGGGTGGTGCCTACAGCATTCACTCAGTCAACAATGCTGTCCCACATTTCGATTTTCCTACTGAGAGGCTTGTGCTCCACACAATTGTGGTCTGCTGGGCTTGTGGGCTTGTGCTCCACACAATTGTGGCTCTACTCTTATGATTACATCCACCATGAATCTTAAGTCATCTTCTGAAAAACAGTTTTTTTTTAAACGTGACATGGTGGAAAAAAAACAATCTCTGACAGTGACTTACTAAGCAAGGCAAGTGCAAAAGAGTGTGAATGTACAGAAGTGTGTGCAGGGCGTTCAATGAGTTGGTAAAAAAAAGGGGGTGACTAATTTATGGACTCTGTGGATGAAAAGCTTTCTGGAGACTGTGTTTTGCGTTGATAATTTAAAGGATTGTGGTGTATGGAGGGATATGTTCTATAGTGTCCTTTGCAGGTGTGTCCAGTGTGGCGATCTGTTTCAGCTATGTTGTTTTCAAATTCATTGAATGTGCAAGTGTGTATTACTTTGCTGACCGTGAACAGCAGTGGCTCCCACCACCATGGAGGATCACCATGGTGACTGTGCAAATGGAATAAGGTCGGTGGTTGGTTGCGATGCTGTCGGTGCTGGAAGTTACGCCGCCTTTTTCCAGGCTGCCTCACTGCTAGCAGTCTGTCGTTTTTGCTTGGCGGTCAATGGTCTTGCCTGTAAAACTAGAAATAGGGAGGGCTGAAAGACCACCAACATGGCAGGCTTTCCAGGACCATCAGCATAGCGGTCTGGAGGTTCTACAACCAAACTCATAATGAAGCCCTATGTTTGTAATTTTTAGAAATATTTAAAACTGAAAATATTACACATATTTCACACCACAGAGTCAATAGTCATTCGACCATTGTCAATATGTCAAAAACATTTTATTCAATGTGCAAAATATTTTAAATCGTCAATAAAAACATGAAAACATAATTATAAGTACCAAAGAACAATATGATAAAATTAAATACAATTAGAAAGAAATTGAAAATATAATGTATTAGATAAAATCCTACACAAATTAAAATGTGTATCATTTGATGGTGGGTGAGATTTGTTATTGTAATTCCAAGCCAACAAACACTGAGGAATATATTCATACTAGTGGATGTAAAATTCGCCATTGTAACTCCAGTTCTAAATACATTGAGGGTCAAGAGGGAGGCATTCTAATTCCAGGCCCATGACCATTGAGAAAAGTACATATATTGGGGCCAGGGAGATTCTAATTCACTATTCTATTTCCAGTCCAGTATATTTTGGGAAAGAGTTATTAATTGAGGTCAGACGGCAGATTTACCAATATAATTCCAGTCCTACTGTCTATGGGGAAGTTTAATACATTTCGTGGGTCAGTTTTACTATTCTAGCTACAGTTGTACTAGTAATAGGAAAGGGCCTTTGTTTTGGTGGTGGCAGTTGGAGTTACTTTTCCCAGCCCAGCATGAACCAGGGAAAATGCATATATCTGGATGGTTTCTTTTGCTTACTCTACTGCCAGTGCCACAAAGATGTGGACAATACATATATTTGGAGGCTTAGATGTACTATTCAAACTCCAGTCCTGCTAACAATTTGGAAAGTGGATATATACATGCTCAGCTTTTCTATTCTAACTCCAGGCTCACACACATTGGCAAAAGTGCATATATATATATATATATATATTTACATATATATATATATATACACACACACATGGATATTTTGCATATACATGAGGATTACATTTAATGTTTTTATTTAAGGCCAACATAAAACTGCAAATACTGCATATATATTAAGTGGAAGGGAGCATGTTCCATATTCTAGTTCCAAGCTCAAATAAACTCCAGTGGCACAAGTGTTGATGAAATCTATTCATTTTGAAGTGCTGGGTGTGATTAACACATTAACACTCCAAATTCCAAATATAATATTTCATATAGTTTAAATATAAATATAGGGAACATAAAAGTAAAATATCAAACAATATTCCTGTTTCTTTTTAATAATCATATATTATTTATATTACACAAAATAAAATATCTTCTACCTTTTCTAAAAATCATTACTAGGGTAAAATTGTATATATATATATATATATATATATATACACATTTTATATTTAGTAAATAAAAATAAAACACAAGCAAATTAAATTTTTCAGGGACACACTATATTATATAATTTAAGTTTAGTCTGCCTCAATGTATATTTATTTATATATTTAATTACATTTTTAACATTTTCGACATTAAAAATGATTACCAATAATAAAAAAATCACCACTTAATATGCAAATTATTATTCCTATTTATAATAAGGGACCTATTCAATACCCCCATAAACCACAATTTCAAGTTAGTGAAATTAAAAAAATATAGAAAATGAATATTTTCTTTTTTTAATAATCAGTCTCACTAATTAGTTTAAATACCAACAGTTTAGCCATTGATATAAATACAAAATAATGTAATAATAATAAACCTACTTTTTAAGTAAATCAATAACCCCAAATGAACCCCACAAAATGACAAAAATCTTAGAACTGTAGATCTTGGTAAAAAATAAACATGTAAAATATGAAAATTAAAACACTTAGGATAAATTAATGAATAATAATGTAATAATAATTCATATATATTTTTAAGAAAACAAAACTTCAATAAACCTTACAACACCAATAATAACATTGATAAATATTTACCTATTACACAATAGTTTAGCATCTACATCTAACTAAGAATTAAAGCACAATATAAATAAAATAAAATATATTAAAACAATATCACATGTCGTGATGTAGTATAAACATTATGTTAAACATTATCATTAATGTAAAGAAAAAGATGTGCTTACCCCCAATATTTCCTATTTCCATATTTTTTTCATTACCATACTTTGATCATTATGATCATTATATTGTGGTCAAATCATACTTTTGAGTCAATATTCAAGAGCTGTACTATCTTGATATTCAAAAAACTGTTAAACCTCTGCAAAGTTTACAATGTGCTGCCCATTATTATTCCCTTCCTTTATGACCGCTATATAAACAGTAGCATAGAGAGAAGTCTCAGTAGGGTACCCTACCAGGATATTATGTTTAACTATCATCCTATAAAAATATCGTAGCCAGACTACCAACTATTTTAATGTTATAAAGACAAGTATATACAGGTGAGTAAAGATTTGTATCAACTCCACCAATATGTATTTAGACGATGTATATATCTTTAATGTACATAGATGTAGTTTTAAAAAAAAGTAAATCTAGACAGGCATACTTACCTTCAAAATATTGTGGCTCAGTAGGACGATATTTTTGCACTTCATATTCTAACATACAACCATTCCAATCAATCAATCAATCAATCAATCACAATATTTATAGAGCGCACTACGTACCCGTTAGGGTTTCAAAGCGCTGAAGGGGGGGGGGGGGTTGCTGCTACTGGTCGAAGAGCCAGGTCTTGAGGAGTCTCCTGAAGGTGAGAAGGTCCTGGGTCTGTCGCAGGGCGGTCGGGAGGGCGTTCCAGGTCTTGGTGGCGAGATGGGAGAAGGATCTGCCGCCGGAGGTCTTGCGATGGAAGTGGGGAACTATGGCGAGGGTGAGGTTGGCAGAGCGGAGTTGGTGGGAGGGGACGTAGAAGTTGAGTCTGTTGTTCAGGTAGACTGGTCCGGCGTTGTGGAGTGCCTTGTGTGCATGGGTGAGGAGTTTGAAGGTGATCCTTTTGTCCACGGGGAGCCAGTGTAGGTCTTTCAGGTGGTGGGAGATGGGGCATCGGCGGGGTACGTCGAGGACCAGTCGGGCGGAGGCATTTTGGATGCGTTGCAGGCGCCGGATGTCTTTTGCTGGGATGCCTGTGTAGAGTGCGTTGCCGTAGTCTAGTCTACTGCTGACGAGGGCCTGGGTCACCGTTTTTCTGGTGTCCGTCGGGATCCATTTGTAGATTCTGCGGAGCATACAGAGGGTGTTGTAGCAGGAGGAGGACACGGCGTTGACCTGCTTGGACATGGTGAGGGCGGAGTCGAGGACGAAGCCCAGGTTGCGTGCGTGGTTGGTTGGTGTTGGAGGGGGCCCAGCGCGGTGGGCCACCAGGAGTCGTCCCAGGCCGAAGGGCTACGTCCAAGGATGAGGACCTCCGTCTTGTCGGGATTCAACTTCAGGCGGCTTTTTCTCATCCATTCGGCAATGGACTTCATTCCCTCTTGGAGGTTGGTTTTGGCAGTGAGTGGGTCTTTGGTGAGGGAGAGGATGAGCTGGGTGTTGTCAGCGTAGGAGAGAATGTTGAGGTTGTGCTGACGGGCCAGTTGTGCGAGGGGGGCCATGTAGATGTTGAACAGCATCGGGCTTAGGGAGGAGCCTTGGGGTACACCGCAGATGATGTTGGTGGCTTCGGAACGGAAGGGAGGGAGTCGGACTCTCTGGGTTCTGCCGGAGGAGATCCAGTTGAGGGCTTTCTCTTGTATTCCGGCTTCGTGGAGGCGTGTTAGTAGGGTGTGGTGGCAAACTGTGTCGAAGGCTGCGGAGAGGTCCAGGAGGATGAGGGCCGAAGTTTCGCCGTTGTCCATTTGCTGTCTGATTTCGTCTGTGGCGGCGAGGAGAGCAGTCTCGGTGCTGTGGTTGCGTCTGAAACCGGACTGGGAGGGGTCCAGGCTGGAGTTGTCCTCGAGGTGGTGGGTGAGCTGAGCGTTGATGATCTTCTCGATGACCTTCGCTGGGAAGGGGAGGAGGGAGATCGGGCGGAAGTTTTTGAGGTCGTTGTGGTCTGCCTTGGGTTTTTTGAGGAGGGCATGGATTTCGGCGTGTTTCCAGCTTTCCGGGAAGGTTGTGGTTTCGAATGATAAGTTGATGATCTTTCGAAGTTGGGGGGCGATGGTGTAGTCGGCTTGTTGTAGACGTGGTGGGGGCATGGGTCTGAAGGGGATCCTGAGTGGATGGAGTTCATGATCTTGCAAGTTTCCGAGTCGTCTACGTGGGTCCAGGAGGTCAGGCGGTTGGTGTAGGTGGAGCTGTCGGGGAGGGGTCTGGCGGAGGCATGGTGTTGAGGCTGTCGTGGATGTCGGTGATCTTCTGATAGAAGAAGGAGGACAGGGCGTCGCAGAGTTCTTGGGAGGGAGGGATGTCGTTGGCGTTGGTGCTGGGGTTGGAGAACTCTTTCACGATGCAGAAGAGTTCTTTGCTGTCGTGTGCATTGTTGTTCAGGCGTTCTTTGAAGTGGGAACGTTTGGCGAGTAGGATTAGCTGGTGGTGCTTGCGGGTGGCTTCCTTGTGGGCTGCCAAGCTGTCTGGTGTGCGTTCGAGGAGCCATTTCTTCTTTAGTTTCTGGCAGGTGCGTTTGGAGGTGATGAGTTCGTCTGTGAACCAGGCAGCTTTTTTCTTTCCTTGGTTGTCGGCGGGTCTTTTGAGAGGTGCAAGGGTGTTGGCGCAGTCGCTGATCCACTGTCGTAGGTTGAGAGCAGCAGTGTCTGGGTTGGTGGGGTCGGTAAGTGGGTTCTGGGCGAGGGTGCTGGACAGTTGGTCTTCGGTGACTTTGCTCCAGCGGCGGTGGGGTGGTAGTTGGGTGCGGTGGTGTTCGATGTGCTTCTTGAATGCGAAGTGGATGCAGTGGTGGTAGGTCCAGTGGAGTTCGGTGGTGTGGCTGAAGGTGACGTGGTTGCTTGCAGAGAAGATCGGGTCGAGCTTGTGGCCGGCGATGTGGGTGGGTGTGTTGACCAGTTGTTTGAGGCCGAGGTTGGAGAGGTTTTCGATCAGGGCTGGGGTGTTGGCGTTGTTGTTGTTCTCCAGGTGGAAATTGAGGTCTCCAAGGAGGATGTAGTCCGTGGAGGCGAGGGCGTGGGTGCTCGTGAGGTCGGCGATGGAGTCGCTGAAGGGAGCTCGTGGTCCTGTGGGGCAGTAGATGAGTGTTCCCCTGAGAGTAGTGTTGGGGTCGGTGTGGATTCGGAAGTGCAGGTGTTCGGCGGTCTTGAGGGTGTCGTCCGTGTGGGTGTGGATCTTGAGGGTAGATTTGTGGGCAATGGCTATTCCTCCTCCGATTCCATTGGGGCGATCTCTTCTGGTGATCTTGTACCCGTCAGGGATGACTATAGCGTTGTCGGGTGCTGAGGAGTCGTTCCACCAGGTTTCGGTCAGGAATGCTACGTCTGGGGTGGTGGTGTCGAGCAGGTCCCAGAGCTCGATGGCGTGCTTTCGTGTGGAGCGTGTGTTGATGAGTATGCAGTGGAGGTGGTTTGTGCTGGTTGTTGCAGGTTTCCTTGTTCTGTTGCAGGTGAAGTTGCAGGCGAGGCAGGAGAAGGGTCCTTTGGTGTTCTTCGGTGTGGCCTGGAAACATGTTGTGGAGGAACAGGGGTTGAGAGCGATGAGTTCGTTGGCCGAGTAGCGGCGTCTGTTGGTGCGGGGATCCCGCGGGCCAGGAGGGGTGGCGCTGGGCGCGGTCCAGGCGTGGACGGGCGCAGACGGGCTTGCCCCTGGCGCGCCCGCTGCGCGGACGCGCAGCACCAGCCATTAAGAAGGGAGGGGGGAGGGGGGAGGGGGGAGGGGGGAGGGGGGAGGAAGGAGCAGCTGGGAGGCGGGAGGCGGGAGGCGGGAGGGAGCGGCGAATGGGGGCGTGAGGGGGGCGGGGCCGCAGGGAGGCAGCGGCAGGGGAAAGCGGCTGGGCTTGGGCTCTGTGGTTTTGTGGCGTCATACTTTTTTGGTCACCATTACACTGATAAATTCACCAACATCTGCTTATGTTCATGGTTCAGTTTGTGCATACGTCGACATGAAGAGCAAAGCCTTCCTTCAGAACTAATGGTAAGTGGCTGGAACATATATTATTCGTTACACCCATCATGGCTATTTAGGGGAAAATAAGAGGTATTGCTCGAATTTGTCCTTGGTCCTGTGCATGACTCTTCTGAGGGTCCAACTCACAAAGGAGAGCTGGGCAATTAGCAAAGTATGCATTGACTCAAAGTTCTGCAAGACCTTACATATGGCAGAAGCGTGCACAGCAAATATTAGTAACATAACATAACATGAAAAGTTTACATTGTCCCCCACAAAGGATTCATGTTACATTTTTAGCAGATTTTTGTGTGTTTTGGATATTTACAACAAATTCCCAGAAGCAGTCTTGAAAATTTATGATAGTCAAAGATGTCAATGAGTATTTCTAATTTCCAAAGTTTATTGAAATCAAATGGTAATGTGTTTTTTCACATTTAGCTTCATTTTTCCACTAGGAAATATTTTTCACTTTGGAGAAACTCCTTTCCTTACTCCTGCATGTAAAATTAGTTTTACCCTTCCCACCTAAGAAGGTGACATATTACCTCAAATGCAGAGGTTTTTAACAATTGCAAATCTATGGCATGTGAGTCTAAAAACTAATGGCCAGATATACTAAGATTAGTAATATTGATTACAAAATAGCATTTTTGGCGAATTGCTATTTGGTAGTCACTATAACTAATATACTAAACATCTATCTTGCCCTTAGTTTCCAATTAGCAATTTTTGGTGGGTCTCAAATAGACCTAACTGATGAATACTAATGAGGTAGGTCATAATTTATGACCCACTAGGATTCACTGCCATCACAGCGATGGTGGTCTGCTGGGATCAGCAGATCACCAGTCTGTGATTGCTTTTAAATAAACAATCTTTTTAGGGGTGAGCGCAAAGCGCTCCGCCCTGTGTTGTAATCTCTCTTTGGGCTTCAAACCATGCCAATGTCACTTTAGTTTCTTTCATTGGTTTGTGAGCTTGCCTTTTTAAATCTGCTTGCTTTCATTAGTGAAAGGCATGCTTAAGTCATGCCTTTTCTGGTGTTTAGCCCTCCGCGAGCGCAGCAACCAAGTTCTGAAAACATACGAGGCTCCACGTTTTCCTTCCTGTTTCTGGACTACTTTTTCTCTTTTTTTGCAGTGCAATCTCGCTGGGAAGAAATTGAGCGATTTGCATGACATTGACCCTGTTACATAGTTAATTGCACTTTTGCTGGTTACGTAGTTAATTGCACTTTTCCCGGTTACATGGATAATTGCACTTTTGCCGATAGGTTTCACTACGAGTTAATTTTTATTTCCCTTTGTGTGTCTGCTTTGCACTGATGACAGCCGTCAGCTCGCTTATGTGAAACTTACTTTTCAATTTATGTGGCAAAAAAAGTCCGGTTAGGAGTTTACAATGCTAATTGCTCTAGCACAAGCAAACGTGAGACCTGTTGCATTGCAAATGCTTGTTTTAAATGCAGCCTGTTGTCCTTAAAGGAAAACGGAAAGCATTAAAAACATTAAACATTTCTTTTATATATTTTTTTTATTATCATTTTTATTATTTTTTAAGAGTAGGCCACGGCCTGCTCTTAAAAATATATATTTTTTTACATTCTCAAAAGGGAAGTAATTATGGACCTTTTCCAGGCCACTTGTCTTAATACCTAGAATGTTTAATGCTAGAAGGCACATGTATTGCTGACTTGAACCACTATTCTAACAAAAGAAGTACAAATACAATCTTAATCCAGATTCTTACAGGTGCAATATGTTGCCAGTTCTGCGTAATTCAGTATACAAATTAAATTTCAATTCATCAAATATGTTTTCACATTTCAGATGCAAAACAATAGTACATACCATTCAGATTCCCTATTTGAAACGGGTGTCCTGAACACGCCCCTTCCAAATACCGAATCGTTTATAGGTCGCAAATCCAAATTGTGATCTGGTAATGTGTTACCCAACCGTGAGTTACGTTTGATACATTAAATAAAGCCTTTTTACGGGTGCAAATTGCCGGATTATGTGGATCTCGCCATTTGCAACCGCAAAAATGCTTTGCCCAGCTGGCCCAAATTCGTAATGTACTAAAGAGGCATTATGCTTTGCAAATGGATTTGCGTATTGCCGTGCAATGCGAGTCTTTGAGACTCGTAAATAAAAGTGGTCATGAAATAGAACACAGTACCACTTTCCTTCCGACTCACATACCATTCTTGACTGTTGCTGCAGTTCGAAACCGTTGCTTGGGAAGTGACATCCGAAAGGAGTGGTAGCCATTCGCAATATGTCGAAACACTGCTTTTATTTGCGAACGTCAGCTGCGGGCGTTGATTAAAGCATGCTAAGGTGTAGGGGAACATTCTATGGTGCCATAAAAAAGTGAATTAGGTCAGAATAAACTCATCATTGAAATATCTTTTCTCGCAAACAATGAAGGACCTTTTCGAGGCCACTCGTCATAATACCTAGGATGTTTAACGCTAGTAAGTACATGTATTGCTGACTTAAATCACTGTCCTAACAAATGAAGTACAAATACAATCATTATCCAGATTCTTACAGCTGCAATAAATTGCATTTTCTGCGCAATTCAGTATACAAATTACATTTCAATTCACCATTGCAGCCATAGGCTATGAAAATAAAAAGGTCACTGAACCCAGTTCTCTGTTTACTCATCAGGCAGCCGGGGCCATCTTGTGCTGCCAGCCTCCATGTGTGGCATCTGCTGTCTGTCACTCTGTGTGGGTAATCTGACAGGCACATTTCATCAGCAGTGACGCACACTGAGTGAAGTGTTGATCTCTGCGTCTGATTGAGGTCTGTCTACATCTCTGTGTAATCACACGCTTTACCTCATCAGTGCTGCCAGGCAATTAGCCACTTTTAACGAGCGTAGATAACTCCTCCCATAGCCCGAAGGATGAAGGCTACTGGAAGAGAGAGCAGATTTTTCCAAATTGATTGCTGAGAACATGCATTGATTGCTTTTAGCAGAAACCTTGTGACAGTCGTGCATCTACAACGTGTTCTATTTATGCTGGCATAAATATTTTTGTATTTATTTGTCCGTGATATTGCGGAAAAACGCCATTGGTATGGCATAAATGCATATTCAGTAGCCCATTAATAATTTTTCAAACGGTCGGAATAGGTTTATCGTGGTCCAACATTGTTATTGTTATTATCAGGTTCTATGTCATAGCATGCTGGGAGTCGTAGTTTCACATTAACGTTGTAGGTACAGGATTACAAAATCCAGTATACTTAGTACTGCTGGCTAAAACGGAGTGCTGACTGGATGCCAGACGCATGGCAAGGTGCCAGCAGACAAAGAGGCATCTAATAAACTGTAAATTCGAAACCACGAAGAACGTGATTTCATGCCTCACTGCTCTGACATTAAACTTAAAGAATCTTTCTCTACCAATGTTTTATTTTTGTTTTCTTCCTTCTTAACAAGTGATAGTGAAAACCAAAAAGGCAAAGAATTTTGAACAATAACTCTGTGCATTTCGCCAAGGCGGCACAACCTGGGCAACATGTTATCAAAGGAAGGCGCTGTAGATGGCCTGTGAGATGTGGGTACTTAACAATAATAGTACGGCCCAGGCCCAAGTATTATGGTGGAGTTCGAAGGGGCAGAAGCAGGAACGTAGGTGTCGGTCCCAGGGGCAATCAACTAATCCTGGGCCAAGAAAAATCACATTTTGCCTCTCGGATCGTGCCCGAGGAGGAGCTGAGAAGGCCGGGCCTGACTCAGAAAATGCCAAATGTCCGGCTTGAGTCATGGGCCAAGAAATGAATATAAACACGTTCGCCTGAGGACGCAACTGCACATGGAACAACACCGTCCTCTCACCAGCAGTCATCTGTATTTGCTTTTAAATTAGAAAAACATGCAGACACCGTCCAACAATACCTCACAAGAAGAACCAATGAATCCATTACATTCCTCAAGTAAATGATGACTGCTGTAAAAATGTTCAAATGCTCTCTTAAATTGTTAAATGTAGGGACCTATCCACACCTTAACTCTACAGCGCTTCGAAATATTTTAAAAGATAGATCTAAGAGAGGCTGTATTAAAATAACTTCCTAATATTGTTTGACCAGCAAAAAAGGGCTAGCCTAGGATTCTATTTACATTTATTTGTGTTTTTATCAAACCCACTACTGTCAACGTCCTCTCCCAAGCATGTTGCCACTTGATTATCATGAATAACGTACTCAATTAGCATGATCCTGACAAATCATGGTGCATCATATACTATTCATATTTTTTTCATTTATTTCAAACACATTATTTATACCATTGCCTCGCCCTTCATTTCACTTTTTACCCTTTTTTTCAAACTTATTTACTCTTCTTTGATGTTTATTTGTAGTATTTTGATTTCACATTTCTAATTCATTGGAAAAAAAGCATTTTAATTTCTCATACTCATTTGTAAATATATGCAACAGTAAAAATCAGCCCAGAGCTTATGTTTTACTGTAATTCATAGACATAATAGTTATTTACATTTTTACCATTAATGGTATTCACATATTGCTGTACTTTCACCCTGTATAGCTATAAGGATCTTTTATTTTTCATCCTAGTTTGAAACATCGATTAAAATCCTAATACAAATTGTCATACTAAAAAGGAAAACTTTTTTAAAATTGATGGATTCCAAATAATGTTCGGATTCACCCTTGGTTGTACATCTGCTCGAAAGTGAAGATACTCTGCGGAAGTGAACATGGAACACCAGGCTAGCTTAAAATCTCTACAATGGAAAAGTGGGATTGTAATAGAAATTTACCCAAGTTACAATATACGAGTAATGGACACATATTTCACAAACGCAGCGTCAGACTTTGCCCATTCATTGGTTAATTCTGATATTTGAGAAATAATTCACTATCAGGTGCAGCTGTGTTTACAGAAATACAAGAGGCATATAATATAAGAATACATTGTACACATCTGTATATTAGCAAAGGATTTTGTTTGAAGACAGCAGAGAATTCTACAGTTATTCTGTTGCTTTGTAAGCAATAAAGAGAATGTAACATCATGAATGTGAGTTTACCATTTTTCAATCAGTGTTGGTAGAGAAATTCCCAGTCCTTGTCCTGAAGCTCTCTTGCTATCAGAACCGCATTGTGTGTGCTCACAAGGAGTATGGAGGCAGCTGATGGAAAGAGTATGCTCCAGAAAAACGAATCCTAATATGTTTGGTGACCCAAAAGATGTCAATGCTTGCTTGTGATGTATGATGCTGAGAAAAAGCGAAGTCCACTTTAATCAGTCCTTTTGGGACTCTCAGGGTGCTGGGATAAAAACGAGACGTGCTGGGCCTTTAACAACAAAGCATTCACCTGGCCTGCATGGATATTCAAGTTTAAACATAATTATCGTTACTGTGGCATCTCGGCCCATGCCAAGTGTTTTATTAAAGGAAAAGACAAGGGAGCCCAGAAGTAAATGTCAGGATTTTTGTGGTAAAAGTTCTCTCCCGGTTAACTTGCAGGCAATAATTCCTTGGCTTAATATGTATTTAGACTCTCAAGCTGCTCAACAATCTTACTGGGGTTTTCATAGTAGCTTCAGGATTTTAAATACAGGGAATAATGGGGAATACAAGTCTTCTTGTAAAAACAGCAGTCTTTGTTAGCTAACAAGAGAGTAACTGAATAGAAGATTTAGGAGAAGTTGGCATTGGGTAGGAACTGAACTCTTTTTAGATTTTGTCTGTTCTTGCTAAATGCTGTTCTCAAGGAGGAAGGAGGAGAAAATATAGGCTCACTCATAATCTGTCAGTGTCCTAGGGACAGTCTGTCAATGTGGGCATAGACCCGGCACTGTGTTCTGTAAGGGATGCATCTCTTGACCAGGCCATAGGTATGTTAACATTTCTGGGATGGGGGGGTTCTCATGGCAAAAGCATATAGTGAATCGATGTTAAGGTTTTTCGCAGTGCATCATGAGGATTTTCATCTCCTAGTGCCTGTTATTTTGACAAGTATGATCTGTCCTACGCCCATTTTGAAACATTGAGCATTTTTCATGAGTAGATGTTTAAAAAGCATTCCATGCCCACTTTAGTACTTTATTATCTAGAAGATTTCTTACTCCTGGAGCCGCCACATTCTCAGCAGTGAAATCTTTCCCTTATCGTTTTCCTGGAGTTGCTTTTCACCCTAGACTTACCCTTAGCAGCACAACAAGACTGGAAACAACACTAGTTTTCCTGGGTATTGAGACAGTCCAGGGTCTAAGAAGGCTGCCCAAGGTTAAAGTAAAGGCTTTTCAAGATTTCATTATATTGTGGAGACTTCCAATGTAGGTGGGAAAATTATATATAAAAAATACTTAATGCCAGTCCATGGACCAAAAACTATAAACCATAAGTCACTTCCAATGAGATGGTCAAGAAGAAGAGTGTAGTTATATAAAATACCCAACTCTGCAAATGGATTTCTCAGTAATCTTTATTTACAGAATTCCTTTGGTTCTCCACTCAAGATAGACCCAGCTAATCATTTCATCCCGATTGTAGGGACTTCATCAGGGCCTAAAATAGACATACATAATCATAAAGATGTGGCTTATACATGATGAAGACATTTATAAAAACACAAATATTTTTGTAGAAGATTTTTTCATTTTTATAAAAATATCTATTGACCGATCTAGACATCTCTATATACACTATATACAAAAACGAAATACAATACCCAACCATTCAATTCCCAATCCAATCACAACAATCTCAATACATTATGGGCCTGATTAGGAGTTTGGCAGACAGCTTTCACTGTCCGCTGAACTTCCAACGGGGAGGTTGCCACCACACTGGCTACCTCCCTGCTGGACTCATTAAGAGTTTCCCGCTAGGCTGGCAGGCAGAAACCTAGGTTTCTGCCTGCCAGCCTAGCAGGAAACAGGCTTCAGCATTGCCTCCCGCACGTAATCAAGCTGGCGGCAATGTTGTAGTCAGTTGGGTGCACCGGCACCCTCGCAATGTTCACTGTCCTCGCAACGTTCACTGTTTGCAAAGCAGATAGTGAACATTGTGATGGTGCTGGGCAGTGGGGGCCTGCACTGCTCATGCAAAATGCATGGGCAGTGCAGGAGCCCCCTGTGGCCCCCTGCAACTGTTCTCTGCCAGTCTTTTTATGGCAGTGTTACCACTATGAAAAGTCTGCTAAAGAACGAGGTTGTAATCTGCAGGGCAGCGTTGCATGGTGCACTGCCCTGACGGATTAGGATCTCCGCCAGACCACCGGAATCGAAGATCATGGTGGAACTGGTGGTTTGCTGGTAGTCGGACTGTCAGGGTTGTTATGTGGTGGACGGACCACCACATAGGCCACGGTCCAGACTGCTACAGCAAGTGTGGCAGTCGTAGGACCACCACACTCGTAATGAGGCCCAATGTCTTTTTTACCACCCCTTCTCACTGAATGTGATAAGACTCTGGGTCTAATGGATCTTCATATAGTCCCATTCTCAACCCACAATGGACTGGCCCTACATATCGTTAATTTCACAAAGCAACAAGAAGAGACAAGTATTTACTTACAGTATGCAAAATTTCTTTTGGATTCAAAGTGTAGCTTGGCAAATCTCTCTAATGGTATTTACTGTTAGAGAAACAAACATCCCCTCATTGTGATGTTAGATTATAGTCTTCACATTTCTTTCATATTTTACCTCATTAAAACACACTCTATACCATGCAGAGTTAATTGACATCCCTATATTATCTCATAGAACATCCATTTTGAATATCAGTAATTTACATTGTATACAACTCTTATTTACTATACCAAAAAGTATAGTACGTTATGTAACATTCCTATAATATCTCACAAGATATCTGTTTTCAGTGGGTGTAATTGGCATTATATACAACTACTACTTGTTATACAGATCACTAGCTGGGGTTCCCCGTCAAACCTCTTTCTTGGCATTGTCATTCATTAAGCCTAAATAACATATTAGTCCCCTAAACACAGCTTTCACTGTAAAGATCTTGAACACCATCTTGTAATACAAAAGTATTCATTCTTCATTCATATATTGCAATGTCACAAAGGTTATATACACAAAAATATTCTATTAAAACCAACTCTATTCTCAAAATTCATAGCCCACTGCACAACATCCATGAATCACACATATCACACCTTAACAAAACTATAAACATCAACATAGCCATTGCATATATTGCAAAGTCACAGAAGTTAAATCTATAAACAAGTTTAATGAAAACCAGCTCTATAGTCAAAATTCATTGCTCACTACACAATACATATGAATCACTCAAGTCATACCTTTACACAATTGCAAGCATCATTGTCCTGTTAAACCCAGCTCCCCACATGAAATTCATTATGACCCACTACACGTCACACACATACCGCATGGCATCACATTGCTGTAAAGAATTTCCTTGTATAGTTTCTCACATTGTTGGGCATATGCATCAATAAGTTAATTGTCCACTGCACTACATGCCTGAATCACACACATCAAACCTAGACACAATTACAAGCATCAACCTGCCCATTTAATACCTACTCCCCACTCAAATTTCCTTGTGACCCACTGCACGTCACACATATACTATGTGTCAACACATTGCCATAGCATACTTACTTGTATCAATTCTCACATCACTGGGCAAATTAATCAATAGCAAGTGCGACCTTTCCTCGTCCCGCACCAAATCCCCCTTTTTTGTGTAGCACCTCCATTTAAAGCCCACATCTCATCAACTCAAACGCAAGCACTTGTAATTTCCAAAATCGACATCTGTTTATCAGTAACTGTGAGCACCATCTTGATGTTACTTATTCCAAGGTGCATCTTACATGCTAAATATTCACCGCTTGCAATATACAATATATTGGACACTCTCATCTTCACTCTTTCAGAAATAGTTATGATGCGACTATTGTTCAGTTCAAAACCTCTATATAATGTCTACATTACCTTTCCATATTTGACTGGGTCAATATTACATATGGGATCCTTGTGACCCATGAACATCTCTCATCGACAATATACACCATCTGGATATTTCTTAATCAATGTTAAAAAGGGCTCCATCATGGAGGGTCCAACTTCATAATGCCTTTCAATATTGATAGTTTACTCCAGATATGAATCCTTTTCAATATTCTGAGCAATTGTTTGCCTAGTTCAACAGTCCTGCGCAATATCTTAATTCCCTATCTATATTCAAACCGATTGACATTACATATAGGAGCCACGTTCTCTGAGTGTTTCTTCTCAACAGTGTGCATATTCTTGATATTTCAGAATTAGCGGCAAAACAGATTTCATCATAAAGGGTCCATCCTCATAATACCATTCAATATCAATACCCTTTTCCAAGTGTCAATCCCTCTTAATATCCTAAATAACATTAATCACAGTCCCTTACCATTGATTAAAAACATTTCTCTAATGCCCCAGTTACCACACTTGTTTACTGTCTCTATGTGCACCTGTTATCTCCAACCATGATTGCTATTAGAACCACTCTGCTCATGCATCTCTTTGCTGTAATACTGGACATAGCATACATCCAGTCTAGATTAGCATACATCTTATTCTATTAATGTGTTCTCACAGCACTCACATCTAGTGATCCAAAAACCCACAGAGTCACCGCTCGTGCACTTCTATTCATAGCAATAATAAGACACGAACCATACAATCAATCTTAATTACCATAGATCCTCATCCATACATGCATTTTTACAACACTCTCTTCTAATAATCCACAGTCCCAAGAGCAATCCAGTAACCAGGCAATGCAATACCCATATCATTGTCCTCAACCTCACACAAACAGTATCATGGAGCTATATACATATAAACACATCTTGGGGAATGTATTCCCAACAATGTTCCCATTTACCCTCATTAACACATATATTATATCTCAAATATTCACTGTTCCATTCATTCATGTTCAAGTAGTATATGGCTATTCCATCTTAAAAGAATCCTTTGTTCACCTAATGCTGGGGTTCAAAATCTCTAGATCAATACACCAAGCTGATAACATTGATAATTCCAGTACACCTACTTTTCATACCCACTTATCACATCCTTGTGTAAACAACTGCATTCACACAGTCCAAATGACCAGTAAAAGTAGGTTCCGATAATGCACAAGAATCCATAGACTCCACCTATTGTCAAATTCCCATCTATGCCATCCATCAAATCTTCTAATGTTCCTACAAGAAACCTTGCTAATTGTTGAACGGATTTCCATAAATTAAACGTCACTACAGAAAATAATGCAATTCACCACATGTATTCAGACCCTTTTCTACCATCCACAGCCTTGCTATACATTTGCCTTAATTCTGTCTAAGAGCTAGTTCATGATCACCACCTCTCAGACTAGGATTTATCCTATTTATGCTATGGAATGTAAATTTCAAATCCTTTGGATGTCTTTCAATCATATATTGAAAGGTGGGAGTCCTGGTATCCCTACTCCTGATGGCTCTCTAATGTTCCTGTATCATCAACTTTAGCATTCTAAAGGTAATACCTACATGAATCAATTGACAATAACATACAATAACGTGAATTTCATATGTACTATTACAATTGATAGACTCATTGATATAACATTTCCTCATTGAATTGAATGAAAAAGATTTGAGTTTGTTTACACCAAGCCCACATACATTGCATGCAGAGCAAATAAAGATCCCTTCAGGCTGCTCTGGTAACCAGCATTGGGGGGATCATTATGACCCACAGTTAGTGTTAATGTGGTGGTAGTACTGCCAACAGACTGGCGGTACATACCGCCACATTATGAGAATGGCGGGTTGGCTCCAGCCATCCAGCCACTTCTCCACTCATACCGCCATGGTGGCATCATCTACCGGGCTGGAGATGTCAATCTCCAGCCCGGAGCCTGCTTATAACCACGGTTTTTGTGGCGATAGCAATGCCATGAAAACCATGGCAGTAGGCCCTACCGGTGACAGGGAACTCCTTCCGTCACCAATAGGTGGCTCCCCCAACACTCACCTGACACCCCTCACCCCATCCAAACTCCCCCCACGCCCCTGATCCTCACACTACCCCACCCCCTCCGAACCTCACACACACACCTCCAACCCCCTCCATCCAACCCCCCAACCCCCATAAACACACTAACCCCCTCACCCCAACATACAGATACACCTCCCACCCCTCCGATCATCACACAAACCCCCATACATGCACACACCCGCAGACACACACACACCCGCAGACACGCACTATGCATACACCCAATCACTCATACTGGCATATACGCATTCATACATGCATACTTCCAGACATGCTCACACACATTCTTACACACAATCACAGTGACATGCAGACACGCACTCACTTCACCATTCATACATGCATTTACTCACACACATACAACAACTCAAACAACACAACACACACAGATGTTTTAACACACTCACTCACACATTCATGCACACACTCAGACACACACACAACACACAGCACCCTCCCACACCACTTCCCTGTCGTAAGCCTGACTTATCTTGGCTGAGGAGGTCTTCCGGCAGGGAACAGGAAGGGGCACTGCTACCGCCAGCAGCGCCCCACCAGCAGAACACCGCCAGGCCGTATGAATTGTCATAATACGGCTGGCGGCGTTCAACTGGCGTGGCAGTGCTGGTGGTAGCAGCGCCAGCTTACCACTATCCACCAGCATGATCACTACCAGATTTCCGCCCTTCTTGTGGTGGAAGTCCAGCAGTGATCATAATATGGTGGACGGATGGTAGCAGAGATGACGGTATTTTGGTGGCCGTCACCGTGGTTTTATATGGTTTTTACAGCCAACGTCACAATGACCACCTTAGTGTTCTGCTCTTTGGAAGGTATATAATTACAGGTAATCAAACTCCTTATAGTGGCCCCTTCCCTACATGTCACCAAATGTTTGCCTGTTATCATATTTGTGAAACCTGGTACTCCCCTCAAGAGCTCCCATTGACGTCATAAGATCTTGTAGATGTCATTATGATGGGTACTAGAAGTTGACACATAGGACACTTTTCTTCCCTTGATTTCACATGTTTTTTTTATTTAAGGTAGTGCTACTATTCACTTTAGAGATTCTGCATTCAGCTAGATTCAAGGTCTTATCCCCGAAGCCCCTTGTTTTCACTCTCTTCCTTAAGCTCTGGATCTCTTTCTTGAAGTCTCTATCCTTGCTACATTTGTGTCTAATTCTCATAATTTCTCCATATGGGATACTTTTGATGGCATAATTAGGGTGTGCACTATCCTCTCATAATATACTGTTGGTAGCCATGGCCTCACGAAAGAGTCTACTACAGATATGATTCCCTGTAATGAACAGTTTGCCATCCAAAAAGGTGATGAACTTCTTACTGTAGCTAATGGTATATTGCACAATATATGAATTGCTATTCAAATATGCAAAGTAATCATTCCATTGTGTTAAAGAACCTGCGCAAATGAGCAAAATATCATCAATAAAGCACCCCCCAAAAATACATTTGTGGTCCACTCCTTAGCAGATTAGGCCGAGATATGCACCTTCTTGAACCATCCAATAAAGAGGTTTGCAAATGAGGGAACAAATCTGATCCCCATCGCTGTACCTTTTAACTGCTGTTACCATTCTCCATTGAAAAGGAAAAAGTTGTTTAAGTGAATGAATTGTGTCATCTCTGATCATATATTTTAATATTCCACATAGCTTGAACTTCTGGAACGAAGGAGGAATTCCATAGCTCTTATCCCAAATATGTTTCATATACGGGTATACAACCCCAGCACATCCAAAAATATAAAGATCATACGCTCACCCCAACTGGCATCTTTTAGCTTGTTAGGTATGTCCACAGAATCACGCACATAAGAGGGTAAATTGACAACTAGGGATTTCAGGAATTGATCAACATATTCTGAAGCGAGGATACAGACTTCAAGAAAGAGATCCAGAGCTTATTAAAGAGATTGAAGACGAGGGGCTATGAGGATAACACTGTGAACCTAGCTGAAAGCAGGATCTCTAATGTGAATAGGAGCACTATCTTAAAGAAAAAACACATTAAATCAAGGCAAGAAAAGTGGCTTTTGTGTCAACGTATAGTGCCCAACATAATTACATCTACAAGGTCCTACATCACTGGGATCTCTTGAAGGGAGTACCAAGATTGACATATACAAACCTTTGGTGATCTATAGTAGAAAGGATAACATAAGAAGTTAGATTACCTCTAATTATACACCATCCAAAGAGAAGAATACTAAACGTTGATTACCAGAGCAGCCTACAGGGAACTTTATCTGGTCTGAGTGCAAATTATGTGGGTTGGATGCTAACCAACTGTTAGACCTGGCATCATTGGTGTGGTCTCCCCTATCTTTTTTACCTCTGCTTCTCATGTTTTAACTGTGTGCTGGACCTTGTTTTTGCTGTTTTTGGTACTCTTGGCACTTTACCACTGCTGACAAGTGCTAACGTGCAAGTGCGCCCTGTGTAAATTGAATGTGTAATTGGCTTTTCCATGATTGGCATATTTCATTTACTAGTAAGTCCCTAGTAAAGTGCACTAGAGGTGCCCAGGGCCTGTAAATCAAAAGCTACTAGTGGGGGTGTAGCACTGTTTGTGCAACCCACATGATTAGCCCTGTAAACATGGCTCAGACCAGCCACTGCAGTGTCTGTGTGTGCACTTTTAAACTGCTAATTCGACCTGGCAAGTGTACCCACTTTTCAGGCCCAAATGTCCCAATTTTGTACATTTAAGACACCCTTAAGGTAGGCTCTAGGTAATCCCAAGGGCAGGGGTAGTGTATGCTAAAGGTGGGACATGTACTGATGTGTTTTACATGTCCTAACCGTAAAATACTGCTAAATTCGTTTTTCACTGGTGCAAGGCCTAACTCTCTCATAGGTTAACAAAGGGACTGCCTTTGAATAACTTTTAAGTGCAGTTTACTTTTGGGAGCAGATGAAGATTTGGAGTTTGGTGTCTCTTTTGGTAATGTTGTTTTTTAAATTGTCAGTTTGAAAATTCCACTTTTAGAAAGTGGGCGTTTTCTTGCTTAAACCATTCTGTAACTCCTTTTCTGGGTCAGACTGACTGCTGGGCTGTTTGTGAATCTCCACTAGACAGTGATTTAAAGGGAGCTGGGATGTAGCCCGCATATCCTGATGGGACATCTGGGCTAGAGTGGGGGAGGAGTGCTTACTTACACCTGAATGGGCTGTGCCTGCCCTCACACAATGCAGTCTCTAACCCCCTGGTGTGAGTCTGGAGCCAGGCCTGGGCAAGGCAGGATCCTGTGGACAATAGAGACTTTCCTTTGATGTCTGCCTACTTCAAAGGCAGAAAGGGGTATAAGTAGTGAACCCCAAACCCCAGATTTTCACATTACTTCTGGATTCAAGAGGAACCTCTGGCAAGAAGAGCTGAAGGAGGAGTACTAACCCCTTGCCTGTGACTGTGCTTTGCTGGGTTGTCCTGCAGTTGCTGCTTCTGCCTGAAAGAGGACAAAGTCTGGGATTTATAGTATATTCCTGCTTGTGAAGTATCTCCAAGGGCTTGGACTGAGCTTTCCTCCTGTCTTGAAGTCTCAGGGCCATCAAAGACTTCCTCTGCCAGCACGTGGACTCTCCGCTGAGATTCCTACCCTGCCAAGTGGTGCCCTATCCAGTCCCTGGGCCCTTGAAAGGTGAAGCTGGTAGAACAAGGACAGAAATCCACGCCCAGGAAGCTGTGCAGGGAAAATTTTGAAGCACCACCTGCAAAGCGGCTGTAAAAACAACACACCACCCACCTCGTGGCTGAAATCAATGCACCACTTGCATTGCGGCTGGGAAATTGATGCATTTCCTGCATTATGGCTGGAGAAATTATGCACCACCGACTTGCGGCTGCTGAAAAAAACACAAACCCCATGCAGCAGTTTTCCATCACTGTGCGGCTGGATTTCACACACATCATCGCTGGCCATCAAAATCATTGTGAACCTGTGCAGATATGAGGTGCCCTGTCTGGAAATTGACACAACGCTCTCTTGTGGGAGATAAAAATGACGCATCACCTACCCGACCAGAGAAGAAACAACGCACAGCTTCTCTTGTTATTAAGGAATCAATGCATCGCAGACTTTTCTGACTCACACTCACCCACCCGTGCAGCTTTATTTTTGATGCAAACCAGGTACTTTGTGTGACAACATCGTTTCCATAGTTTTCTATGGCATAAGATTCTATTATTTTGAAAATCCAATCAATAACTTTACTTGTGTATGTTGGATTTTTGTTGTTTGGTCTTGTTTGATTTAGATAAACATTGCCTATTTTTCTAAACTGGTGTGGTGTCCATTTTGTAGTATTTTCACTGTATTAATGTGTGTGTTGGTACATATACTTTACACATTGCCTTTGAGATAAGCCTGACTGCTTGTGCCAAGCTACCAAGTGGGTGAGCAGGAGGTATCTAACATGTGTATCTCCATTTATCTGACTAGAGTGAGGGTCCATGCTTGGACAGAGTGCAAACTGACTGCCAACCAGAGACCCCCAATTCTAACACCTACTCAAATTTTTTCCCTACAATTCATTGAGGACATATTATATCAATTAGTTCATCAATTGTTATAGCACATATGTAATTTACGCTATTGTGTGCAATTGTCAAATGATTTATGTAGATAGTACAATTGGACTGTTGAAGTGAAGATTAGAGGTATAACAGAGAGCTATCAGGAATAGTGATTGTGAACTACCCCTTAGACAGAATGAAGCCAAATCTATAGCAAAGCTGAGGATGGTAGAAAAGGGTCTGACTACAGAAGGTGAACTGCTTTATTTTCTGCTGGGACACTTAGGCCCTGATTCTAATTGAGGCGGGCGGCGGTAGCCGCCCGCCTCGCGGGAACCGCCATATGGCCGCTCCGCGGTCGAAAGACCGCGGAGGCCATTCAGGCTTTCCCGCTGGGCTGGCGGGCGACCGCCAGAAGGCCGCCCGCCAGCCCAGCGGGAAACCCCTCCCCACGAGGAAGCCGGCTCCGAATGGAGCCGGCGGAGTGGGTATGTGCGACGGGTGCAGTGGCACCCGTCGCATATTTCAGTGTCTGCATAGCAGACACTGAAATACATAGTGGGGCCCTCTTACGGGGGCCCATGCAGTGCCCATGCCATTGGCATGGGCACTGCAGGGGCCCCCAGGGGCCCCGCGGCACCCCCTACCGCCATCCTGTTCCTGGCGGGAGACCCGCCAGGAACAGGATGGCGGTAGGGGGTGTCAGAATCCCCATGGCGGCGGAGCGCGCTCCGCCGCCATGGAGGATTCGAAAGGGCAGCGGAAAACCGGCGGGAGACCGCCGGTTTTCCGCATCTGACCGTGGCCGAACCGCCGCGGTCAGAATGCCCTGCGGGGCACCGCCGGCCTGTCGGCGGTGCTCCCGCCGACCCTGGCCCCGGCGGTCTCTGACCGCCGGGGTCAGAATGACCCCCTTAGGGCCTGATTATGACTTTGGCAGTCCCACCATAGGACTGCCATAGCTGCGGGGAGGCAGCCACCGACATAGCAGTAGCACCCCTGAACATATTACAGTGTTCCCGCCAGTATGACAAAAGGAACATTGTATTACAAGGTTCCCACTGGGCTGCCCGGTGGGAACAGTGCTACGGTATTGGCACAGTTGTGGCGGTCAGACTACCACCACGACACTGGATGTCCTTGGACCACCAGCCTCGTTATGAGGCTCAGAATTTATTTAAATCTGTGAGCCAATAAGCAGTGCTCCCTGTAGGACCATTAGAAGATTTGTTGAATGACCCACATGGGAATTTGGCAACATATGGAGGCTATGGATTCTTGTGCAATATGGGAACCATACTTGCACTGGTGATTTGGACTATGTAAATGTAGTTGTTTAAATGTGGATGTGACAAATGGGTATCAAAGGTTAGTGTACTAAAACTATCAATACTGTCAGCTTGGTGTATTGATCTAGAGATTTTGGACCACAGCATGAGGTGAAGAAATTATTCTATTAAAGCAAAATAGCCATAAAGTTCTTGAAAATGAATTAATGGCATTGTGAATATTTGAGATATAATATATGTGTAGATGAAAGTATACGGGAAAATTGTTGTGAATACATTCCCCAATTTATATATACCCCCATGATAGTGTTTGTGTGAAGTTGAGGACAATAATATGGGTATTGGATTGCCTGGGTAATGCATTGCTCTTGGGACTGTGGATTATTACAGGAGGTGTGCTCTTAATATAGTATGCAAACATTAAGTGCACTGTGCAGATGGTCCGAGCAACCCCATGTTGGTTCACAGAGGTAAAAACTAGACTACCCAATGCTCTGATTTTTGCGATAGCTTGGTCAATCAGTTAGGCAAATCTTGGAGAAGTACTAAAACATTTGTTGTACTCACAGTATCAGTAAATGTGGACACAGTCTAAAAAAAACTCAAGACCAATTTACAAACACACTTCAGATTTTAATAAAATTTCTAAGACCAAGATCACCTTTTAAGTTATGATTTTTCAAAGTTGAACAAAAATAGTCTTTTGTGCGTAGTTTTGCATCACACGAATCAATGTGAGAAAACCTTAAAAATGCATATAAAATCAGGCAATAATTTCACAAATGTCACCTTCTGGTTTTAGATCAATGTCACCAAGATGTCCTATGGGTCAGCCAGAGAAGTTCAGGCGATTCCTGGTTCGAGCAGGAGCAGCAGTGGCTGAAAGTCTTGGAGCTAACGCAGCACAGGCGAGGGGGACCACTTAGAAATGCACTGCACAGGTGAACTTAAAGGTGAGTCTGGTGGGTACCCTTGGACTATAGAGGTCACAAGGGTTTGGGGACCCCTAGAGCACAGCTGGTTCCCCAATGCAAGGGCCAGGGAGGCTGGGTGCAGAGCTGTGTGCAGAGGAGCCTTTGTAACCTGGGGGCAGGTCACTTGGAGGGTGGATTGCAGGACAGAAGGGCCACTCTGGGCGTTGTTCAGGGTGTCCTGAAGATCCTTGACTGGAGCTTGCTTCTGGTTCTTGGAGAGTCTGTAGTGGATTTTAAATCTGGGTATCCGATGTTGGGAGTCCAGTACCCCTTGCTATTGCATGGTTCAGCCACTGGAGGGTGCGGCACTACCAAACTTGGCACAATTGCACAGTTTGTCCTCTGGGGCTGTTGGCGGGAAATTTGTTTTGGCTGCTATGTCTGGTTTCTTGGTCAGCAGCCGGTCATTGAACTGGACTTCACTGGACATTGCTTGCTGGTTTCACGAGTGATGCCTTCACTCTGGAGGGAGATTCTTGGCACTTTTTAGAAGGTTGGAGGTCTTCTGGGGTTTCATAGAGTCCGTCTGATGTCCAGTCGACCCCTCAGCAATGATTCTTGAGTTCTGGGTACAGCAGGCAGGGCTTGCACGTTTTTCTTCTTGGAGCAGGACTACTGTTCTCGAGCCTTGGGTCTTCTTTGTTACTGGTCTTCTTGTGACCATTGAATCTGATCTGCAGGTCTAGGGATGCCCACTAAATATTGCATTTAGGGGGCATTTAGGAGAGTACCTGGAAGTGGCCAATGGGCCATCTACCTTAGGGTGTTTACATCCTATATGTGACCACTTCCTGAGGGGAGAGGTGATATCCCTAACCCTAATTGTCTATTTTCCTACCATACAAGATGGAAGAAAATGAAATGGAGCGGTAATCTCTCCTGCTACACCTGAGGGGTTGTGCAGGCAGAGGGTAGACACTACTAGTCTTTTTGTGCTATTTCTTCTACTAAAGGGGGGTTTGTAATGGAGGTGTCCATCTGCGGCTACCGCAGGGCTAGGGGTTGAGTTTCAAGGATGGCAGTCCCTTTGAAGCTCAAAGGCAGGGGAGTGAACATTCCCGGGGGAGGAAGTGTTACACCTTTGCCCAGGAAGGACTAGTTTTCTGGTCCCAAAGAGCAAATACCCTCACCCCAGGGATCCAGAATCTTGTCTGGCAGAAACAGGCTGGTTGTGACTGGCCAGCAACAATGCCAGGGCTAGTTAGCCTTGCAGGGGTCACCTCTAAGGTGTCCCCTGGGTACATTTTGCAATAAATACATTACTGGTACGTGTTTGGATATGTTGTTCTGAGTTGTTTGGTACCAAGCAACCCAGGGTTCAGAGTGGCCTTCATGTAGCTGTGAAACTCATACTGACCAGCGTCCAGCACATGCATTTGAAATAGCCACTCTGTAAATTTACTATGTCCCACGTTGGGCAAGGACACAGTAGGGGCATATTGCTCATGCACCTATGCTCACACATGTATTATAGTACACCCTAACTTAGGCAGTAAGGTCTGTTGGAGGGGTAGCTTACCTATATTGCATGCAGTATGTAGTGACAGGTCACACAGGTTTGCAGGCATGCAACCCTGGGTAGGTTAATTGCTGCATCGGGAAGACTCCAATATGTTCCCTTTGACTTGAGGTTTGCGCATGCCTAGGATGCCTTTTCTCTATTATGGGATGGGCGACCTATTGACTATTTGACGGTACAAAATTGTCTACGTTCTGTAAGTGACTTTTTAGCACTTATTTCACTTGTTTTTATATAATTAGGAGAAGTAGTTATTTTGGTCCTGATGAAGCACCAAGGGATCATTGTTGTGACCATAGTGGCGCGAAACATGTTGACAACATTGTTAGGACTAGGTACACTTCCTTTTTCCTTTCTCTGGAGTGCTGTGGGATATTACTCCCCTTTCCAACTCCCGTTGTTTCTTTTTAATCTTGGCCTGATCTTTGTTCAGATTCATTAAATTATGATGCTTATGGGTCAGAGTCAATTTTAACTGTATTTTTCTCTCCTTTTGTCAGTATTTTTCCCAGACCTCATTTTCTCTGCTACATTACTTTCGGTTGAGTGCCACCACCATGTGTGGTTGGTCCGCCAGACATTGCAGTGCCGGTCTGACAAAGGAGATAGCCCAATGATGATGCTCAGCATCCTAGAGGATGCGTGAGGGCTCTCCTGCCAATACTGACCCCTTTTTCTCTCCCTGCATACACACTTTTTGGAACAGTGTACTATTTCTACTTATACACACAGGTTGTGTGCCAGGTCATGTTTGCATTTTAGGATTGCACCAGGACACTCAGCCTGCAATGGCAGGGCCCAGTGCACTCGGATGCAGGGTCACTGAGAGTGGCACAATCTGTACTGCTGTCCTCAGGGGATTACCCTTAGTACCCCATGGCTTGGGTACCTGAGTACCATTTATGATGGACTTACAGTGGCTACTAAAGGTGCTGACAATTGTGCCAATGCATCACAAAAGTTTTGGGAAAGAGATATGGACCTGGAAACCTGTTTACCAGGGGCCAAGGGCACTGACAACTTTGAAACCACATTATATATCAGGGTAAAAGTGAGGGGCTAACCATATCAAAAGAGGCACTTTCTCACAATTATTGGAAGAGAGTGTTGTACAAATGCATGTGTAGATGACGATATATGACAATTAAAATGGGATACATGCTTTGTCTCATGTTATTGCTCTGAACATATGCCCATGAGCAGTGACTTTGTGGGTCTTGAATCACTAGATGAGAGTTTGTGAAAACACACATATAGAAGAGAATATACAGTATTCTATACTGGATGCATGCTATGTCCATTATTGCTGCCATGAGCGAGGTGGGTCTAGTGGCGATCACGATTGGAGATAACAGGTGCCGCAATTCAGACACTAAAAAAGAGTGGTAACTGGAGCAACGGAGGCATGTTTTATAATCATTGGTAAGGAAGTATGATGGATATTATTTAGGATATTGCTAGGGATACTTGGAAAAGGGTATTGATATTGAAAGGTATCATGAGGATGAAAATTCAAGATTGCACACTGTCGAGAAGAAACACTGATGGCGAACATGGCTCCTATCTGTAATGTTGATTGAGTAGAATATGGATAGAGAATGAAGGTGTTGAACAGGTGTGTTGATCTGGACATAATGTTGCTCAGGTTGTTGAAAGGGATTAATATCTGGAATAAGGTATTGATAATGAAAGGCATTATGAAGTTGGACCCTCCAAGTTGGGGTTTGTTTTAACACTGCTTAAGAAACATCTAAATGGCGTATATTGCCGATGAGAGATGCACGTGGGTCACATGGCTCCAATATGTAATATCGACCCAGTCGAACATCGAAAGGAATGAAAACATTGTATAGAGGTTTTGAAACAAATAATAGATGTGCCATAATTATTTGTTAAAGAGTGAAGATGAGAGTGTTCAATATACTGTAATTGATGGATATTTGGCTTGTAAGATGATCTTTGAAATAAGTATCATCAAGATGGCACTCCCAGTTACCAATAAAGGCATGCAGGTTTCTGAAATTACAGGTGCTGCTTGAGTTGATAAGATGTGGGCTTAAACGGAGGTGTGACTGAAAAAATGGGGATTTGATGACTGGATGAGGAGAGATCACCCTTGCTATTGATTTCTTTGCCCAACAATGTAAGAAAGGAAACAACTAGGTTTTTCTAGGACAATGTGTTGACACATAATATATGTGTGACGTACAGTGAGTCATGAGGAATTTCGAGTGGGGAGCTGGTATTAAATGAGCCGACAGATGTTTGTAATTGTGTCTAGGTATGATGTGTGTGATTCATGCATGCAGTGCAGTGGACAATTCATTTATTGATGTATTTGCCCAACAATATGAGAAATGATACAAGGAAATTTGTTACAGCAGTGTAATGTCACATAGTATGTGAGTGACGTGTAGTGGGTCATAATGAATTTTGTTCGGGGAGCTAAGTTTTATGGGACAATGATGCTTGTAATTGTGTCAAGGTACAACTTGAGTGATTTATGTGTGTTGTGTAGCGGGCATTGAATTTCGAACATAGAGCTGGTTTTAATTAAACTTGTTTATGGATGTCACGTTTGTGACTTTGCAATATACGAATTGGATATGTAGATGTCTGTAATTTTGTTAAGGTGTGATATGTGTGATTCACATATGTTGTACAGTGGGCTATGAATTTTGAGCATGGAGCTGGTTTAAATAGAATATGTTTGTGCATGTAACATTTGTGAACTTGCAATATATGAATGAAGAATGGATGCTTTGGTTTCACAAGATGTTGTTCAAGATCTTTACGATGTAACCTGTGTTTAAGGGACTGACATGTTATTTAGGCTTAATGAATGGCAATACCAAGAAAGAGGTTTAAAGAGGAACCCCAGTGGGTTGTATAACAAGTAGAAGTTGTACACAATGCAAATTTCAAACACTGAAAATGGACATCCTATGAAATAATATAGGGACGTTACATAACTTTGTATGGTATAGTAAATAAGAGTTGTATACAATGTGAATTACTGATATTGAAAATGGATGGCCTATGAGATAAAATAGGGATGTCACTTAACTCTGCATAGTATAGATTGTGTTTTGATAAGATATAATATGGAAGAAATAGGAAGAATATAGCCCCTCCTCATGACATTGGCGGTAAATCCTGCTTACGGCCACGCTAACGGCCGCCAACTTACTGCTGCAGCGGCGAATATACGTTCACTATATTATGACACACACACCATTCCAACAGAATTCAGCCAAATACACAAATCTGCCAGACCAAAGGTCAGTGATGAAGTGGCAGTATCAAAACCCACACCATCACGCCAACAGAACAACGCCCACCACATTATGACCCACGAATCAACACGGCGGACATTCAACGGTGGTAAACCATTGGCGGTTCATACCGCCGCGCTCACCCACAGACAAAACAACAGCACATTGGACAATTCAAACAACACACACCTGACACCCATGCACACACCACATCCACACCACTGTAAAACACACACCCACATTACCCACAACCCTTCACGATTACAATTCATTGGCACAAGACTGACACCAAGACCACTTAGCCAACTCAAGCCACACACCACTCATGCACTACACATCACACACCCAAAAACATTACCCAACACACCCTCACCAACACACCTCACATAACACCCATGGTACCACAAAGACACCACTGTTTCACAGAGGAGGAGTTAAGGGTCATGGTGGAGGATATTGTTAGGGTACAGCCACAGCAATTTGGAGCACAGCTGCAGCAGATATCCATTGCAAGGAAGATGAAGCTATGGCAGAGAATCGTGGACAGGGACAACATTGTGGGACAGCACCCAAGAATAAGGGATGACATCAGGAAGAGGTGGGATGACCTACTGGGCGAAGGTACGTTCCATAGCAGCAAGACACCAGCTCACTGTACAGAGGACTGGCACTGGACCCCCACCTCCTCCCCCACAACTCACAGCATGGGAGGAGCAAGTCTTGGCAATACTGCATCCTGAGGGCCTGGCAGGAGTCGGAGGAGGACTGGACTCTGGTAAGTCAACTTTCAACAATTATCACCCCCATACCTGCATGCCATCACATACCCTCACCCTCACTCCCATCACTCCACTCCATCCCACACACTCCACCATCACATCTCTTCAATCCCAATGCCAAGCCCTGCATGCTGTACCAATGCATGGACACCCCTCACAGCCCTGCATGGACACTCTTCACTAAAGCATGCATAGCAGAGAGAACTAACATTTCCACCATACACCAACATACACAAGTAAAGGCTGGCAGGGCAACACCAACCATGAGGGGAAGGCAGGGATGCACAATAGGTCATAAACCATAACACATCATTTACATCCCCACAGGTACCCCAGCTAATGTCACCGGAGAGGAGGTGCCAGCACTGTCCAGTCCCCCAACAGAAGAGGCCCACAGTGATGACAGTAACTCTGTACTTCAGGTAATGGGTGATCTATCTGGCCCATCAGGGACCACTGGACAGCCGGTTACCCAAGCCCAGTCACAGACCACCACGGAGCCTACCCCATCAGCAAACAACACTACAGCGCCCAACCAGCGTCCCCAAACCTCTGTCCACAGGACATGTCAATCTGCAGTGTGCCCACCTGAACAGGGACCCAACGCTACACCTTGCACCCAAGACAATCAGAGACCTGGGTCGCTGGCAGTGGGCACACGGTTAAGGGGACAGAGGCACAGGCCACCAGGGACACTAGGAGGACTGCTGTGCACCAGGGGAAGGACAGGCCCAGGGAATTGACTCTCCAGGAGGCACTCTCTGAGATCCTGGGAGCCTCGCCAACATTCCCAGAACACGATGGCCCAGATCCTGGACAATGTGCAGGAGAACAGGCGGCTGCAGGAGGGACAGTTCCAGGGGATCAGGGAGGACTTGCAGGCCATCAACAACACCCTGATCTCTGTATTAGGGGTACTGGTAGACATGGCCAACATTATGTGGCAGGCAGTCTCACACCAGCAGGCCCCTACCACTAGCCAGTCATCTGAACAGCCTTTCATTTCCGCTGCCGCTAGTGGCCAGGAGGCCCCGCCACAGGACTCACAGGCCACCATCACCCCTCCCCCTGCAGAAGGGGAACTACCCCGCAAACGTTCCCTGCAATCCAGACAGAAGCCAGAGACACTTGCTAAGTCTCCCGCCAGGAAATGAGACCCTCCTGATTGTCCCCCTTGTGTCCCACAAAGTCACCCTGTCCACCTTGAACTGCCATTGCTCCCCTTCCTATGTCCCCTTGGACAATGCACCTGTGCTACAAACAGACTGGAACAATACCCTGGGCTTTCCCCATTAGCACCCATCCTATTGCACTTTCCCCCTATATGTTAGCACTTCAATAAACACCCTTTGATAAAAATCTATTTCAAGTATGTCATGTATTTCAAATATGTATTGATTGAAACAGGTACAACCAGTGCAAAAGAACTGTACATAGAATGAGCATAGAATGAATGACTGTAGTTGGCTGTTGTGATCACACCAGGAGTATTTGTCATATCACCAACATCTGCAAAATGAATAGCAAGAGGAAACAGTAAATGGGCGTAGAATTGGGAAAGACCAGCATGCCAATGCCACACAGAATACAACCAAAGTCATTGAAATGTAAAGTTACACTGTCTCACCTGTTTGTCATTGGAAGTACTGACGGATTACAGTTGTTCTGCTGTCCTGTTGCATCCTCTGCCTCCTCATCCTCACTGTCCACAGGGTCAACTGCTGCCACAGGGGCATCTCCAGTCTCCTCCTCCTCCTGAAAAGGGACATTGCATCTGAGGGCCAGGTTGTGCAACATGCAGCATGCCACTACTATCTGGCAGACCTTCTTGGGTGAGTAGCACAGGGATCCACCTGTTAGATGGAGGCACCTGACCTGGTTCTCTCAGTAATCCTTCTGGTTCACCCATGTGCTTCATTATGATGTACTTCTGTCCTTGTCCTGGCATTCCTCACAGGGGTCAGCAGCCATGATAGGTTTGGGTAACCAGAGTCACCTGCAAATATTGAGGGACAACATTTAGCCATACATTATCCTACATGGCCCACACCATACCCAAACACCAACATATACTGGGTGGGAGCCAGGGCTCACCTATTAGCCAAACCCTGTGCCTCTGTATTTGGGCCATCACAATTGGGATGCTGCTATTCCTCATAACAAAGGCACCATGTACTGACCCAGGGTACTTAGCATTGATGTGGGAGATGTACTGGTCCCCCAAGCACACCATCTGCACATTCATAGAGTGTAAACTCTTACGATTCCTGAACACCTGTTCATTCTGGCGGGGGGGATACAAATGCAATATGTGTTTTGTCAATCACCCCAGGAGCCTTCCACTACCACCACCACCACAGTGCAGCCATCACAGAGTGCAGGGGCTAAGCAGGAGCCTCCCACCACCACCACAGTTTAGCTATCCCAGGGTACAGGGGCTAAACAAGAACCTCCCACTACCACCCAACCACAGTGCAGCCATCGCAGGGTGCAGGAGTTTAGCAGGAGCCTCCCACTACCACCACCACCACAGTGCAGCCATCGGAGGGTGCAGAGTCTGAGCAGGTGCCTCCCACTACCGCTACCACCACAGTGCATCCGTCACCGCCAGCGAAGGTAATCTAAATTAGCCGCCATGGACTGCTGTGTGGCCTGTCATCTCCAAGTCACCCACTCAAGGGACTGTGGCCTAACACTACCTAGGACCAAGCACTGGGCATGTTGCCCCCTTCAGAACCAGTGTGGTATTCACCCACTTGAGAGACTGTGGCCTTGCACTCTCCAGGACAAAGCACAGGGCATGTTGCCCCTCCAGAACTAGTGGGCAAGTCACCTACTCCAGAGACTGTGGCCTTGCAGTCCCCAGGACCAAGAACAGGGCATGTTGCTCCCTCCAGAACCAGTGGTCTTGTTTCTGCATCCAGCTGAGGTGCCCTTCCCTCCTCCTGAGATGCCTGCCTATTTGCCAACTGATGCCCCTGCAGTGTTGTCTCCGTATTGGTGCAGGTAACAAGTGGGGCCTTGGACTTTGCCCTTTGGCCATGTGGCCACTATGAACTGAAGACTGGGCCGTGTCCCTTTTTTGTACATTTGTACATATCTGTTGCATTGGTAAATCGTATTATTAATTTTGTGTTGTTCTTGTTACAATCACTTTAGTCTGTTCCTGTTGTCCTTGCAATATTCAGCCGATTTCAGGGGATAAATTGTTTCCTTGTGCAGCTGGTTGTGTGTATGGTGTGTGTGTATGGGGTGTGTGTGGTGCGTGTTTGTGTCACTCTCATTTTCTTCCCCCCTCCCTTGTGTGCTAGGCTGTTCTCACCATCATCTTCTTCGCCGGCATTGGTGTTCGTCATGGAGCATGACATAGAAGTTCATTGGGAATACTTGCAGTTCTGGTTCAATGGCAGTGTGGTTCTTCCCTGTGTCTCCAGTGGTGAGTCCTTTCACTTCTGTAATGTGTTTCCGCCAGGCTTTTGATGGTGTTGGTACTGCCCCAGAAAAGGTGGCTGATTGTGCTGTCATAATATGGTGGGCGGTGTCTTCCACCTGGCTGTAGGCGGCTACAACCGTGGTGACTGTTGTTTCTGCCCTGGCCGTTGGTGTGGTACATTGTCTGTCTTTCAGAGATCTAACCACCAGGGTAATAATTTGACAGTAGTTACCGCCACCCTGTTGGCAGTATTACTGCCACTTATCACGACCAACGGGGTTGTAATGAGGGCCATAGTCCTTAACACATCACATTAACCACTACAGTGCCCACACTACCTCCCTGGTGCAGGTCACGAAAAGTGTCCGGCACCAGGGACACCAGGGAGGGAGGTTAAAAAAGGTTAAAAATCCCTGGGTGATTTTTTTTCTAAAAATACCCCACGAGACACAGAAGATCTTCTGTGTCTCCCCTGCCCCCCACCCACCTCTTTGTGACATCAGCACACCGCGAGGCATCACTGTTTTGTTTTCTCCATTAGAGCAGGTTCCTGCTCCAATGGGGAAAACAGCCCCAAACAGCCTTCCCGACGATCAAGAAGGCCTTGTTTGAGAGGGGAGACTTTCCCCTTACAAACAAGGGCTTCCTGAATAGGTTTCCTGGCCCTCAATCACAACGCAGCTGTGATCGAGGGCCAAGAAACCCCACTAGACACCAGGGATTTGACCTGGGGGGTCAGCCCCCTCGGCAAACGGGCAGCCCCCGCCTGGGGGCATTTTCTTCTTTTTTTAAATGACAGGGGGTCGCCCGTGAGCAGGGTGACTCCCTGTGGGGGCAATCATTTTCCCTGGGTCCATTATGACCCCCCCCAAAAAATATACAACTACAAAAAATATATATAGATCCATATATATCTATATAGATATCTATCTATGTAGATAGATATATCTATCTACATAGATAGATATACCCATCTTCAAAGATAGATATATTGATCGACATAAAGAGATATATCTATATAGATAGATATAGATTTCTCTCTCTCTCTCTCTCTATATATATATATATATATATATATATATAAACATACATATATATATAGATCACGTTATATGTATGTGTATATATACCTGTGAGCCTGTGAGTGGTACTAGACCTGAGACGATTTTGGCAGCATTTCCAGCAACCCCAGATATTTTTTGATGCTTTCTACTCTCTACTGATGAAGGGCAATTACCCTGGAACACGTGTATAGAGATGAACAGCAATGACTGCACAAACTTTAGTGAAAAACTACGGACACTTTCAAGTAAGCGTTAAATTTGAACTGCATTTAACAGGATGCAAAGGGGCGAACTCGACTGGGATGTGAGGCAGTGTGCTCCCAACCCGCCTTCCTGTTAAAAGGCTCCCTTGAGCCACTGAGCTGACGAGCTCTGGAGACGCACCTGTGAGCCTGTGAGTGGTACTAGACCTGAGACGATTTTGGCAGCATTTCCAGCAACCCCAGATATTTTTGATGCTTTCTACTCTCTACTGATGAAGGGCAATTACCCTGAAACACGTGTATAGAGATGAACAGCAATGACTGCACTAACTTTAGTGAAAAACTACGGACACTTTCAAGTAAGCGTTAAATTTGAACTGCATTTACCAGGATGCAAAGGGGCGAACTCGACTGGGATGTGAGGCAGTGTGCTCCCAACCCGCCTTCCTGTTAAAAGGCTCCCTTGAGCCACTGAGCTGACGAGCTCTGGAGACGCAACTGTGAGCCTGTGAGTGGTACTAGACCTGAGACGATTTTGGCAGCATTTCCAGCAAACCCAGATATTTTTTGATGCGTTCTACTCTCTACTGATGAAGGGCAATTACCCTGAAACACGTGTATAGAGATGAACAGCAATGACTGCACTAACTTTAGTGAAAAACTACGGACATTTTCAAGTAAGCGTTAAATTTGAACTGCATTTACCAGGATGCAAAGGGGCGAACTCGACTGGGATGGGAGGCAGTGTGCTCCCAACCCGCCTTCCTGTTAAAAGGCTCCCTTGAGCCACTGAACTGACGAGCTCTGGAGACGCACCTGTGAGCCTGTGAGTGGTACTAGACCTGAGACGATTTTGGCAGCATTTCCAGCAACCCCAGATATTTTTTGATGCTTTCTACTCTCTACTGATGAAGGACAATTACCCTGAAACACGTGTATAGAGATGAACAGCAATGACTGCACTAACTTTAGTGAAAAACTACGGACACTTTCAAGTAAGCGTTAAATTTGAACTGCATTTACCAGGATGCAAAGGGGCGAACTTGACTGGGATGTGAGGCAGTGTGCTCCCAACCCGCCTTCCTGTTAAAAGGCTCCCTTGAGCCACTGAGCTGACGAGCTCTGGAGACGCACCTGTGAGCCTGTGAGTGGTACTAGACCTGAGACGATTTTGGCAGCATTTCCAGCAACCCCAGATATTTTTTGATGCTTTCTACTCTCTACTGATGAAGGGCAATTATCCTGAAACACGTGTATAGAGATGAACAGCAATGACTGCACTAACTTTAGTGAAAAACTACGGACACTTTCAAGTAAGCGTTAAATTTGAACTGCATTTACCAGGATGCAAAGGGGCGAACTCGTCTGGGATGTGAGGCAGTGTGCTCCCAACCCGCCTTCCTGTTAAAAGGATCCCTTGAGCCACTGAGCTGACGAGCTCTGTAGACGCACCTGTGAGCCTGTGAGTGGTACTAGACCTGAGACGATTTTGGCAGCATTTCCAGCAACCTCAGATATTTTTTGATGCTTTCTACTCTCTACTGATGAAGGGCAATTACCCTGAAACACGTGTATAGAGATGAACTGCACTAACTTTAGTGAAAAACTACGGACACTTTCAAGTAAGCGTTAAATTTGAACTGCATTTACCAGGATGCAAAGGGGCGAACTCGACTGGGATGTGAGGCAGTGTGCTCCCAACCCGCCTTCCTGTTAAAAGGCTCTCTTGAGCCACTGAGCTGAAGAGCTCTGGAGACGCACCTGTAAGCCTGTGAGTGGTACTAGACCTGAGACGATTTTGGCAGCATTTCCAGCAACCCCAGATATTTTTTTATGCTTTCTACTCTCTACTGATGAAGGGCAATTACCTTGAAACACGTGTATAGAGATGAACAGCAATGACTGCACTAACTTTAGTGAAAAACTACGGACACTTTCAAGTAAGCGTTAAATTTGAACTGCATTTACCAGGATGCAAAGGGGCGAACTCGACTGGGATGTGAGGCAGTGTGCTCCCAACCCGCGTTCCTGTTAAAAGGCTCCCTTGAGCCACTGAGCTGACGAGCTCTGGAGACGCACCTGTGAGCCTGTGAGTGGTACTAGACCTGAAACGATTTTGGCAGCATTTCCAGCAAACCCAGATATTTTTTGATGCTTTCTACTCTCTACTGATGAAGGGCAATTACCCTGAAACACGTGTATAGAGATGAACAGCAATGACTGCACTAACTTTAGTGAAAAACTACGGACACTTTCAAGTAAGCGTTAAATTTGAACTGCATTTACCAGGATGCAAAGGGGCGAACTCGACTGGGATGTCAGGCAGTGTGCTCCCAACCCGCCTTCCTGTTAAAAGGCTCCCTTGAGCCACTGAGCTGACGAGCTCTGGAGACGCACCTGTGAGCCTGTGAGTGGTACTAGACCTGAGACGATTTTGGCAGCATTTCCAGCAACCCCAGATATTTTTTGATGCTTTCTACTCTCTACTGATGAAGGGCAATTACCCTGAAACACGTGTATAGAGATGAACAGCAATGACTGCACTAACTTTAGTGAAAAACTACGGACACTTTCAAGTAAGCGTTAAATTTGAACTGCATTTACCAGGATGCAAAGGGGCGAACTCGACTGGGATGTGAGGCAGTGTGCCCCAACCCGCCTTCCTGTTAAAAGGCTCCCTTGAGCCACTGAGCAGACGAGCTCTGGAGACGCACCTGTGAGCCTGTGAGTGGTACTAGACCTGAGACGATTTTGGCAGCATTTCCAGCAACCCCAGATATTTTTTGATGCTTTCTACTCTCTACTGATGAAATGCAATTACCCTGAAACACGTGTATAGAGATGAACAGCCATGACTGCACTAACTTTAGTGAAAAACTACGGACACTTTCAAGTAAGCGTTAAATTTGAACTGCATTTACCAGGATGCAAAGGGGCGAACTCGACTGGGATGGGAGGCAGTGTGCTCCCAACCCGCCTTCCTGTTAAAAGGCTCCCTTGAGCCACTGAGCTGACGAGCTCTGGAGACGCACCTGTGAGCCTGTGAGTGGTACTAGACCTGAAACGATTTTGGCAGCATTTCCAGCAAACCCAGATATTTTTTGATGCTTTCTACTCTCTACTGATGAAGGGCAATTACCCTGAAACACGTGTATAGAGATGAACAGCAATGACTGCACTAACTTTAGTGAAAAACTACGGACACTTTCAAGTAAGCGTTAAATTTGAACTGCATTTACCAGGATGCAAAGGGGCGAACTCGACTGGGATGTGAGGCAGTGTGCTCCCAACCCGCCTTCCTGTTAAAAGGCTCCCTTGAGCCACTGAGCTGACGAGCTCTGGAGACGCACCTGTGAGCCTGTGAGTGGTACTAGACCTGAGACGATTTTGGCAGCATTTCCAGCAACCCCAGATATTTTTTGATGCTTTCTACTCTCTACTGATGAAGGGCAATTACCCTGAAACACGTGTATAGAGATGAACAGCAATGACTGCACTAACTTTAGTGAAAAACTACGGACACTTTCAAGTAAGCGTTAAATTTGAACTGCATTTACCAGGATGCAAAGGGGCGAACTCGACTGGGATGTGAGGCAGTGTGCCCCAACCCGCCTTCCTGTTAAAAGGCTCCCTTGAGCCACTGAGCTGACGAGCTCTGGAGACGCACCTGTGAGCCTGTGAGTGGTACTAGACCTGAGACGATTTTGGCAGCATTTCCAGCAACCCCAGATATTTTTTGATGCTTTCTACTCTCTACTGATGAAATGCAATTACCCTGAAACACGTGTATAGAGATGAACAGCCATGACTGCACTAACTTTAGTGAAAAACTACGGACACTTTCAAGTAAGCGTTAAATTTGAACTGCATTTACCAGGATGCAAAGGGGCGAACTCGACTGGGATGGGAGGCAGTGTGCTCCCAACCCGCCTTCCTGTTAAAAGGCTCCTTTGAGCCACTGAGCTGACGAGCTCTGGAGACGCACCTGTGAGCCTGTGAGTGGTACTAGACCTGAGACGATTTTGCCAGCATTTCCAGCAACCCCAGATATTTTTTGATGCTTTCTACTCTCTACTGATGAAGGGCAATTACCCTGAAACACGTGTATAGAGATGAACAGCAATGACTGCACTAACTTTAGTGAAAAACTACGGACACTTTTAAGTAAGCGTTAAATTTGAACTGCATTTACCAGGATGCAAAGGGGCGAACTCGACTGGGATGTGAGGCAGTGTGCTCCCAACCCGCCTTCCTTTTAAAAGGTTCCCTTGAGCCACTGAGCTGACGAGCTCTGGAGACGCACCTGTGAGCCTGTGAGTGGTACTAGACCTGAGACGATTTTGGCAGCATTTCCAGCAACCCCAGATATTTTTTGATGCTTTCTACTCTCTACTGATGAAGGGCAATTACCCTGAAACACGTGTATAGAGATGAACAGCAATGACTGCACTAACTTTAGTGAAAAACTACGGACACTTTCAAGTAAGCGTTAAATTTGAACTGCATTTACCCGGATGTAAAGGGGCGAACTCGACTGGGATGTGAGGCAGTGTGCTCCCAACCCGCCTTCCTGTTAAAAGGCTCCCTTGAGCCACTGAGCTGATGAGCTCTTGAGACGCACCTGTGAGCCTGTGAGTGGTACTAGACCTGAGACGATTTTGGCAGCATTTTCAGCAACCCCAGATATTTTTTGATGCTTTCTACTCTCTACTGATGAAGGGCAATTACCCTGAAAAACGTGTATAGAGATGAACAGCACTGACTGCACAAACTTTAGTGAAAAACTATGGACACTTTCAAGTAAGCGTTAAATTTGAACTGCATTTACCAGGATGCAAAGGGGCGAAGTCGACTGGGATGTGAGGCAGTGTGCTCCCGACCCGCCTTCCTGTTAAAAGGCTCCCTTGAGCCACTGAGCTGACGAGCTCTGGAGACGCACCTGTGAGCCTGTGAGTGGTACTAGACCTGAGACGATTTTGGCAGCATTTCCAGCAACCCGAGATATTTTTTGATGCTTTTTACTCTCTACTGATAATGGGCAATTACCCTGAAACACGTGTATAGAGATGAACAGCAATGACTTCACTAACTTTAGTGAAAAACTACGGACACTTTCAAGTAAGCGTTAAATTTGAACTGCATTTACCAGGATGCAAAGGGGCGAACTCCACTGGGATGTGAGGCAGTGTGCTCCCAACCCGCCTTCCTGTTAAAAGGCTCCCTTGAGCCACTGAGCTGACGAGCTCTGGAGACGCACCTGTGAGCCTGTGAGTGTTACTAGACCTGAGACGATTTTGGCAGCATTTCCAGCAACCCCAGATATTTTTTGATGCTTTCTACTCTCTACTGATGAAGGGCAATTACCCTGAAACACGTGTATAGAGATGAACAGCAATGACTGCACTAACTTTAGTGAAAAACTACGGACACTTTCAAGTAAGCGTTAAATTTGAACTGCATTTACCAGGATGCAAAGGGGCAAACTCGACTGGGATGTGAGGCAGTGTGCTCCCAACCCGCCTTCCTGTTAAAAGGCTCCCTTGAGCCACTGAGCTGACGAGCTCTGGAGACGCACCTGTGAGCCTGTGAGTGGTACTAGACCTGAGACGATTTTGGCAGCATTTCCAGCAACCCCAGATATTTTTAGATGCTTTCTACTCTCTACTGATGAAGGGCAATTACCCTGAAACACATGTATAGAGATGAACAGCAATGACTGCACTAACTTTAGTGAAAAACTACGGACACTTTCAAGTAAGCGTTAAATTTGAACTGCATTTACCAGGATGCAAAGGGGCGAACTCGACTGGGATGTGAGGCAGCATGCTCCCAACCCGCCTTCCTGTTAAAAGGCTCCCTTGAGCCACTGAGCTGACGAGCTCTGGAGACGCACCTGTGAGCCTGTGAGTGGTACTAGACCTGAGGCGATTTTGGCAGCATTTCCAGCAACCCCAGATATTTTTTGATGCTTTCTACTCTCTACTGATGAAGGGCAATTACCCTGAAACACGTGTATAGAGATGAACAACAATGACTGCACTAACTTTAGTGAAAAACTATGCACACTTTCAAGTAAGCGTTAAATTTGAACTGCATTTACCAGGATGCAAAGGGGCGAACTCGACTGGGATGTGAGGCAGTGTGCTCCCAACCCGCCTTCCTGTTAAAAGGCTCCCTTGAGCCACTGAGCTGACGAGCTCTGGAGACGCACCTGTGAGCCTGTGAGTGGTACTAGACCTGAGACGATTTTGGCAGCATTTCCAGCAACCCTAGATATTTTTTGATGCTTTCTACTCTCTACTGATGAAGGGCAATTACCCTGAAACACGTGTATAGAGATGAACAGCAATGACTGCACTAACTTTAGTGAAAAACTACGGACACTTTCAAGTAAGCGTTAAATTTGAACTGCATTTACCAGGATGCAAAGGGGCGAACTCGACTGGGATGTGAGGCAGTGTGCTCCCAACCCGCCTTCCTGTTAAAAGGCTCCCTTGAGCCACTGAGCTGACGAGCTCTGGAGACGCACCTGTGAGCCTGTGAGTGGTACTAGACCTGAGACGATTTTGGCAGCATTTCCAGCAACCCCAGATATTTTTTGATGCTTTCTACTCTCTACTGATGAAGGGCAATTACCCTGAAACACGTGTATAGAGATGAACATCAATGACTGCACTAACTTTAGTGAAAAACTACGGACACTTTCAAGTAAGCGTTAAATTTGAACTGCATTTACCAGGATGCAAAAGGGCGAACTCGACTGGGATGTGAGGCAGTGTGCTTCCAACCCGCCTTCCTGTTAAAAGGCTCCCTTGAGCCACTGAGCTGACGAGCTCTGGAGACGCACCTGTGAGACTGTGAGTGGTACTAGACCTGAGACGATTTTGGCAGCATTTCCAGCAACCCCAGATATTTTTTGATGCTTTCTACTCTCTACTGATAAAGGGCAATTACCCTGATACACGTGTATAGAGATGAACAGCAATGGCTGCACTAACTTTAGTGAAAAACTACGGACACTTTCAAGTAAGCGTTAAATTTGAACTGCATTTACCAGGATGCAAAGGGGCGAACATGACTGGGATGTGAGGCAGTATGCTCCCAACCCGCCTTCCTGTTAAAAGGCTCCCTTGAGCCACTGAGCTGACGAGCTCTGGAGACGCACCTGTGAGCCTGTGAGTGGTACTAGACCTGAGACGATTTTGGCAGCATTTCCAACATCCCCAGATACTTTTTGATGCTTTCTACTCTCTACTGATGAAGGGCAATTACCCTGAAACACGTGATAGAGATGAACAGCAATGACTGCACTAACTTTAGTGAAAAACTACGGACACTTTCAAGTAAGCGTTAAATTTGAACTGCATTTACCAGGATGCAAAGGGGCGAACTCGACTGGGATGTGAGGCAGTGTGCTCCCAACCCGCCTTCCTGTTAAAAGGCTCCCTTGAGCCACTGAGCTGACGAGCTCTGGAGACGCACCTGTGAGCCTGTGAGTGGTACTAGACCGGGGACGATTTTGGCAGCATTTCCAGCAACCCCAGATATTTTTTGATGCTTTCTACTCTCTACTGATGAAGAGCAATTACCCTGAAACACGTGTATAGAGATGAACAGCAATGACTGCACTAACTTTAGTGAAAAACTACGGACACTTTCAAGTAAGCGTTAAATTTGAACTGCATTTACCAGGATGCAAAGGGGCGAACTCGACTGGGATGTGAGGCAGTGTGCTCCCAACCCGCCTTCCTGTTAAAAGGCTCCCTTGAGCCACTGAGCTGACGTGCTCTGGAGACGCACCTGTGTGTGGTACTAGACCTGAGACGATTTTGGCAGCATTTCCAGCAACCCCAGATATTTTTTGATGCTTTCTACTCTCTACTGATGAAGGGCAATTACCCTGAAACACGTGTATAGAGATGAACAGCAATGACTGCACAAACTTTAGTGAAAAACTACGGACACTTTCAAGTAAGCGTTAAATTTGAACTGCATTTACCAGGATGCAAAGGGGCGAACTCGACTGGGATGTGAGGCAGTGTGCTCCCGACCCGCCTTCCTGTTAAAAGGCTCCCTTGAGCCACTGAGCTGACAAGCTCTGGAGACGCACCTGTGAGCCTGTGAGTGGTACTAGACCTGAGACGATTTTGGCAGCATTTCCAGCAACCCCAGATATTTTTTGATGCTTTCTACTCTCTACTGATGAAGGGCAAAAACCCTGAAACACGTGTATAGAGATGAACAGCAATGACTGCACTAACTTTAGTGAAAAACTACGGACACTTTCAAGTAAGCGTTAAATTTGCACTGCATTTACCAGGATGCAAAGGGGCGAACTCGACTGGGATGTGAGGCAGTGTGCTCCCAACCCGCCTTCCTGTTAAAAGGCTCCCTTGAGCCACTGAGCTGACGAGCTCTGGAGACGCACCTGTGAGCCTGTGAGTGGTACTAGACCTGAGACGATTTTGGCAGCATTTCCAGCAACCCCAGATATTTTTTGATGCTTTCTACTCTCTACTGATGAAGGGCAATTACCCTGAAACACGTGTATAGAGATGAACAGCAATGACTGCACTAACTTTATTGAAAAACTACGGACACTTTCAAGTAAGCGTTAAATTTGAACTGCATTTACCAGGATGCAAAGGGGCGAACTCGACTGGGATGTGAGGCAGTGTGCTCCCAACCCGCCTTCCTGTTAAAAGGCTCCCTTGAGCCACTGAGCTGACAAGCTCTGTAGACGCACCTGTGAGCCTGCGAGTGGTACTAAATCTGAGACGATTTTGGCAGCATTTCCAGCAAACCCAGATATTTTTTGATGCTTTCTACTCTCTACTGATGAAGGGCAATTACCCTGAAACACGTGTATAGAGATGAACAGCAATGACTTCACTAACTTTAGTGAAAAACTACGCACACTTTCAAGTAAGCGTTAAATTTGAACTGCATTTACCAGGATGCAAAGGGGCGAACTCCACTGGGATGTGAGGCAGTGTGCTCCCAACCCGCCTTCCTTTTAAAAGGCTCCCTTGAGCCACTGAGCTGACGAGCTCTGTAGACGCACCTGTGAGCCAGTGAGTGGTACTAGACCTGAGACGATTTTGGCAGCATTTCCAGCAACCCCAGATATTTTTTGATGCTTTCTACTCTCTACTGATGAAGGGCAATTACCCTGAAACACGTGTATAGAGATGAACTGCACTAACTTTAGTGAAAAACTACGGACACTTTCAAGTAAGCGTTAAATTTGAACTGCATTTACCAGGATGCAAAGGGGCGAACTCGACTGGGATGTGAGGCAGTGTGCTCCCAACCCGCCTTCCTGTTAAAAGGCTCCCTTGAGCCACTGAGCTGACGAGCTCTGGAGACGCACCTGTGAGCCTGTGAGTGGTACTAGACCTGAGACGATTTTGGCAGCATTTCCAGCAACCCCAGATATTTTTTGATGTTTTCTACTCTCTACTGATGAAGGGCAATTACCCTGAAACACGTGTATAGAGATGAACAGCAATGACTGCACTAACTTTAGTGAAAAACTACGGACAATTTCAAGTAAGCGTTAAATTTGAACTGCATTTACCAGGATGCAAAGGGGCGAACTCGACTGGGATGTGAGGCAGTGTGCTCCCAACCAGCCTTCCTGTTAAAAGGCTCCCTTGAGCCACTGAGCTGACGAGCTCTGGAGACGCACCTGTGAGCCTGTGAGTGGTACTAGACCTGAGACGATTTTGGCGGCATTTCCAGCAACCCGAGATATTTTTTGACGCTTTCTACTCTCTACTGATGAAGGGCAATTACCCTGAAACACGTGTATAGAGATGAACAGCAATGACTTCACTAACTTTAGTGAAAAACTACGGACACTTTCAAGTAAGCGTTAAATTTGAACTGCATTTACCAGGATGCAAAGGGGCGAACTCGACTGGGATGTGAGGCAGTGTGCTCCCAACCCGCCTTCCTTTTAAAAGGCTCCCTTGAGCCACTGAGCTGACGAGCTCTGTAGACGCACCTGTGAGCCAGTGAGTGGTACTAGACCTGAGACGATTTTGGCAGCATTTCCAGCAACCCCAGATATTTTTTGATGCTTTCTACTCTCTACTGATGAAGGGCAATTACCCTGAAACACGTGTATAGAGATGAACTGCACTAACTTTAGTGAAAAACTACAGACACTTTCAAGTAAGCGTTAAATTTGAACTGCATTTACCAGGATGCAAAGGGGCGAACTCGACTGGGATGTGAGGCAGTGTGCTCCCAACCCGCCTTCCTGTTAAAAGGCTCCCTTGAGCCACTGAGCTGACGAGCTCTGGAGACGCACCTGTGAGCCTGTGAGTGGTACTAGACCTGAGACGATTTTGGCAGCATTTCCAGCAACCCCAGATATTTTTTGATGCTTTCTACTCTCTACTGATGAAGGGCAATTACCCTGAAACACGTGTATAGAGATGAACAGCAATGACTGCACTAACTTTATTGAAAAACTACAGACACTTTCAAGTAAGCGTTAAATTTGAACTGCATTTACCAGGATGCAAAGGGGCGAACTCGACTGGGATGTGAGGCAGTGTGCTCCCAACCCGCCTTCCTGTTAAAAGGCTCCCTTGAGCCACTGAGCTGACGAGCTCTGGAGACGCACCTGTGAGCCTGTGAGTGGTACTAGACCTGAGACGATTTTGGCAGCATTTCCAGCAAACCCAGATATTTTTTGATGCTTTCTACTCTTTACTGATGAAGGGCAATTACCCTGAAACACGTGTATAGAGATGAACAGCAATGACTTCGCTAACTTTAGTGAAAAACTACGGACACTTTCAAGCAAGCGTTAAATTTGAACTGCATTTACCAGGATGCAAAGGGGCGAACTCGACTGGGATGTGAGGCAGTGTGCTCCCAACCCGCCTTCCTGTTAAAAGGCTCCCTTGAGCCACTGAGCTGACGAGCTCTGTAGACGCACCTGAGAGCCTGTGAGTGGTACTAGACCTGAGACGATTTTGGCAGCATTTCCAGCAACCCCAGATATTTTTTGATGCTTTCTACTCTCTACTGATGAAGGGCAATTACCCTGAAACACGTGTATAGAGATGAACTGCACTAACTTTAGTGAAAAACTACGGACACTTTCAAGTAAGCGTTAAATTTGAACTGCATTTACCAGGATGCAAAGGGGCGAACTCGACTGGGATGTGAGGCAGTGTGCTCCCAACCCGTCTTCCTGTTAAAAGGCTCCCTTGAGCCACTGAGCTGACGAGCTCTGGAGACGCACCTGTGAGCCTGTGAGTGGTACTAGACCTGAGACGATTTTGGCAGCATTTCCAGCAACCTCAGATATTTTTTGATGTTTTCTACTCTCTACTGATGAAGAGCAATTACCCTGAAACACGTGTATAGAGATGAACAGCAATGACTGCACTAACTTTAGTGAAAAACTACGGACAATTTCAAGTAAGCGTTAAATTTGAACTGCATTTACCAGGATGCAAAGGGGCGAACTCGACTGGGATGTGAGGCAGTGTGCTCCCAACCCGCCTTCCTGTTAAAAGGCTCCCTTGAGCCACTGAGCTGACGAGCTCTGGAGACGCACCTGTGAGCCTGTGAGTGGTACTAGACCTGAGACGATGTTGGCAGCATTTCCAGCAACCCCAGATATTTTTTGATGCTTTCTACTCTCTACTGATGAAGGGCAATTACCCTGAAACACGTGTATATAGATGAACAGCAATGACTGCACTAACTTTAGTGAAAAACTACGGACACTTTCAAGTAAGCGTTAAATTTGAACTGCATTTACCAGGATGCAAAGGGGCGAACTTGACTAGGATGTGAGGCAGTGTGCTCCCAACCCGCCTTCCTGTTAAAAGGCTCCCTTGAGCCACTGAGCTGACGAGCTCTGGAGACGCACCTGTGAGTGGTACTAGACCTGAGACGATTTTGGCAGCATTTCCAGCAACCCCAGATATTTTTTGATGCTTTCTACTCTCTACTGATGAAGGGCAATTACCCTGAAACACGTTTATAGAGATGAACAGCCATGACTGCACTAACTTTAGTGAAAAACTACAGACACTTTCAAGTAAGTGTTAAATTTGAACTGCATTTACCAGGATGCAAAGGGGCGAACTCGACTGGGATGGGAGGCAGTGTGCTCCCAACCCGCCTTCCTGTTAAAAGGCTCCCTTGAACCACTGAGTTGACAAGCTCTGGAGACGCACCTGTGGGCCTGTGAGTGGTACTAGACCTGAGACGATTTTGGCAGCATTTCCAGCAACCCCAGATATTTTTTGATGCTTTCTACTCTCTACTGATGAAGGGCAATTACCCTGAAACACGTGTATAGAGATGAACAGCATTGACTGCACTAACTTTAGTGAAAAACTACGGACACTTTCAAGTAAGCGTTAAATTTGAACTGCATTTACCAGGATGCAAAGGGGCGAACTCGACTGGGATGGGAGGCAGTGTGCTCCCAACCCGCCTTCCTGTTAAAAGGCTCCCTTGAGCCACTGAGCTGACGAGCTCTGGAGACGCACCTGTGAGCCTGTGAGTGGTACTAGACTTGAGACGATTTTGGCAGCATTTCCAGCAACCCCAGATATTTTTTGATGCTTTCTACTCTCTATTGATGAAGGGCAATTACCTTGAAACACGTTTATAGAGATGAACAGCAATGACTGCACTAACTTTAGTGAAAAACTACGGACACTTTCAAGTAAGCGTTAAATTTGAACTGCATTTACCAGGATGCAAAGGGGCGAACTCGACTGGGATGTGAGGCAGTGTGCTCCCAACCCGCCTTCCTGTTAAAAGGCTCCCTTGAGCCACTGAGCTGACAAGCTCTGGAGACGCACCTGTGAGCCTGTGAGTGGTACTAGCCCTGAGACGATTTTGGCAGCATTTCCAGCAACCCCAGATATTTTTTGATGCTTTCTACTCTCTACTGATGAAGGGCAATTACCCTGAAACACGTGTATGGAGATGAACAGCAATCACAGCACTAACTTTAGTGAAAAACTACGGACACTTTCAAGTAAGCGTTAAATTTGAACTGCATTTACCAGGATGCAAAGGGGCGAACTCGTCTGGGATGTGAGGCAGTGTGCTCCCAACCCGCCTTCCTGTTAAAAGGATCCCTTGAGCCACTGAGCTGACGAGCTCTGTAGACGCACCTGTGAGCCTGTGAGTGGTACTAGACCTGAGACGATTTTGGCAGCATTTCCAGCAACCTCAGATATTTTTTGATGCTTTCTACTCTCTACTGATGAAGGGCAATTACCCTGAAACACGTGTATAGAGATGAACTGCACTAACTTTAGTGAAAAACTACGGACACTTTCAAGTAAGCGTTAAATTTGAACTGCATTTACCAGGATGCAAAGGGGCGAACTCGACTGGGATGTGAGGCAGTGTGCTCCTCACCCGCCTTCCTGTTAAAAGGCTCCCTTGAGCCACTGAGCTGACGAGCTCTGGAGACGCACCTGTAAGCCTGTGAGTGGTACTAGACCTGAGACGATTTTGGCAGCATTTCCAGCAACCCCAGATATTTTTTTATGCTTTCTACTCTCTACTGATGAAGGGCAATTACCTTGAAACACGTGTATAGAGATGAACAGCAATGACTGCACTAACTTTAGTGAAAAACTACGGACACTTTCAAGTAAGCGTTAAATTTGAACTGCATTTACCAGGATGCAAAGGGGCGAACTCGACTGGGATGTGAGGCAGTGTGCTCCCAACCCGCCTTCCTGTTAAAAGGCTCCCTTGAGCCACTGAGCTGACGAGCTCTGGAGACGCACCTGTGAGCCTGTGAGTGGTACTAGACCTGAGACGATTTTGGCAGCATTTCCAGCAACCCCAGATATTTTTTGATGCTTTCTACTCTCTACTGATGAAGGGCAATTACCCTGAAACACGTGTATAGAGATGAACAGCAATGACTGCACTAACTTTAGTGAAAAACTACGGACACTTTCAAGTAAGCGTTAAATTTGAACTGCATTTACCAGGATGCAAAGGGGCGAACTCGACTGGGATGTGAGGCAGTGTGCCCCAACCCGCCTTCCTGTTAAAAGGCTCCCTTGAGCCACTGAGCTGACGAGCTCTGGAGACGCACCTGTGAGCCTGTGAGTGCTACTAGACCCGAGACGATTTTGGCAGCATTTCCAGCAACCCCAGATATTTTTTGATGCTTTCTACTCTCTACTGATGAAATGCAATTACCCTGAAACACGTGTATAGAGATAAACAGCCATGACTGCACTAACTTTAGTGAAAAACTACGGACACTTTCAAGTAAGCGTTAAATTTGAACTGCATTTACCAGGATGCAAAGGGGCGAACTCGACTGGGATGGGAGGCAGTGTGCTCCCAACCCGCCTTCCTGTTAAAAGGCTCCCTTGAGCCACTGAGCTGACGAGCTCTGGAGACGCACCTGTGAGCCTGTGAGTGGTACTAGACCTGAGACGATTTTGCCAGCATTTCCAGCAACCCCAGATATTTTTTGATGCTTTCTACTCTCTACTGATGAAGGGCAATTACCCTGAAACACGTGTATAGAGATGAACAGCAATGACTGCACTAACTTTAGTGAAAAACTACGGACACTTTCAAGTAAGCGTTAAATTTGAACTGCATTTACCCGGATGTAAAGGGGCGAACTCGACTGGGATGTGAGGCAGTGTGCTCCCAACCCGCCTTCCTGTTAAAAGGCTCCCTTGAGCCACTGAGCTGACGAGCTCTTGAGACGCACCTGTGAGCCTGTGAGTGGTACTAGACCTGAGACGATTTTGGCAGCATTTCCAGCAACCCCAGATATTTTTTGATGCTTTCTACTCTCTACTGATGAAGGGCAATTACCCTGAAACACGTGTATAGAGATGAACAGCAATGACTGCACAAACTTTAGTGAAAAACTACGGACACTTTCAATTAAGCGTTAAATTTGAACTGCATTTACCAGGATGCAAAGGGGCGAAGTCGACTGGGATGTGAGGCAGTGTGCTCCCGACCCGCCTTCCTGTTAAAAGGCTCCCTTGAGCCACTGAGCTGACGAGCTCTGGAGACGCACCTGTGAGCCTGTGAGTGGTACTAGACCTGAGACGATTTTGGCAGCATTTCCAGCAACCCGAGATATTTTTTGATGCTTTCTACTCTCTACTGATGAAGGGCAATTACCCTGAAACACGTGTATAGAGATGAACAGCAATGACTGCACTAACTTTAGTGAAAAACTACGGACACTTTCAAGTAAGCGTTAAATTTGAACTGCATTTACCAGGATGCAAAGGGGTGAACTCGACTGGGATGTGAGGCAGTGTGCTCCCAACCCGCCTTCCTGTTAAAAGGCTCCCTTGAGCCACTGAGCTGACGAGCTCTGGAGACGCACCTGTGAGCCTGTGAGTGGTACTAGACCTGAGACGATTTTGGCAGCATTTCCAGCAACCCCAGATATTTTTTGATGCTTTCTACTCTCTACTGATGAAGGGCAATTACCCTGAAACATGTGTATATAGATGAACAGCAATGACTGCACTAACTTTAGTGAAAAACTACGGACACTTTCAAGTAAGCGTTAAATTTGAACTGCATTTACCAGGATGCAAAGGGGCGAACTTGACTGGGATGTGAGGCAGTGTGCTCCCAACCCGCCTTCCTGTTAAAAGGCTCCCTTGAGCCACTGAGCTGACGAGCTCTGGAGACGCACCTGTGAGTGGTACTAGACCTGAGACGATTTTGGCAGCATTTCCAGCAACCCCAGATATTTTTTGATGCTTTCTACTCTCTACTGATGAAGGGCAATTACCCTGAAACACGTTTATAGAGATGAACAGCCATGACTGCACTAACTTTAGTGAAAAACTACAGACACTTTCAAGTAAGTGTTAAATTTGAACTGCATTTACCAGGATGCAAAGGGGCGAACTCGACTAGGATGTGAGGCAGTGTGCTCCCAACCCGCCTTCCTGTTAAAAGGCTCCCTTGAACCACTGAGTTGACGAGCTCTGGAGACGCACCTGTGGGCCTGTGAGTGGTACTAGACCTGAGACGATTTTGGCAGCATTTTCAGCAACCCCAGATATTTTTTGATGCTTTCTACTCTCTACTGATGAAGGGCAATTACCCTGAAACACGTGTATAGAGATGAACAGCATTGACTGCACTAACTTTAGTGAAAAACTACGGAGACTTTCAAGTAAGCGTTAAATTTGAACTGCATTTACCAGGATGCAAAGGGGCGAACTCGACTGGGATGTGAGGCAGTGTGCTCCCAACCCGCCTTCCTCTTAAAAGGCTCCCTTGAGCCACTGAGCTGACGAGCTCTGGAGACGCACCTGTGAGCCTGTGAGTGGTACTAGACCTGAGACGATTTTGGCAGCATTTCCAGCAAACCCAGATATTTTTTGATGCTTTCTACTCTTTACTGATGAAGGGCAATTACCCTGAAACACGTGTATAGAGATGAACAGCAATGACTTCGCTAACTTTAGTGAAAAACTACGGACACTTTCATGTAAGCGTTAAATTTGAACTGCATTTACCAGGATGCAAAGGGGCGAACTCGACTGGGATGTGAGGCAGTGTGCTCCCAACCCGCCTTCCTGTTAAAAGGCTCCCTTGAGCCACTGAGCTGACGAGCTCTGTAGACGCACCTGAGAGCCTGTGAGTGGTACTAGACCTGAGACGATTTTGGCAGCATTTCCAGCAACCCCAGATATTTTTTGATGCTTTCTACTCTCTACTGATGAAGGGCAATTACCCTGAAACACGTGTATAGAGATGAACTGCACTAACTTTAGTGAAAAACTACGGACACTTTCAAGTAAGCGTTAAATTTGAACTGCATTTACCAGGATGCAAAGGGGCGAACTCGACTGGGATGTGAGGCAGTGTGCTCCCAACCCGTCTTCCTGTTAAAAGGCTCCCTTGTGCCACTGAGCTGACGAGCTCTGGAGACGCACCTGTGAGCCTGTGAGTGGTACTAGACCTGAGACGATTTTGGCAGCATTTCCAGCAACCTCAGATATTTTTTGATGTTTTCTACTCTCTACTGATGAAGAGCAATTACCCTGAAACACGTGTATAGAGATGAACAGCAATGACTGCACTAACTTTTGTAAAAAACTACGGACAATTTCAAGTAAGCGTTAAATTTGAACTGCATTTACCAGGATGCAAAGGGGCGAACTCGACTGGGATGTGAGGCAGTGTGCTCCCAACCCGCCTTCCTGTTAAAAGGCTCCCTTGAGCCACTGAGCTGACGAGCTCTGGAGACGCACCTGTGAGCCTGTGAGTGGTACTAGACCTGAGACGATTTTGGCAGCATTTCCAGCAACCCCAGATATTTTTTGATGCTTTCTACTCTCTACTGATGAAGGGCAATTACCCTGAAACACGTTTATAGAGATGAACAGCCATGACTGCACTAACTTTAGTGAAAAACTACAGACACTTTCAAGTAAGTGTTAAATTTGAACTGCATTTACCAGGATGCAAAGGGGCGAACTCGACTGGGATGTGAGGCAGTGTGCTCCCAACCCGCCTTCCTGTTAAAAGGCTCCCTTGAGCCACTGAGCTGACGAGCTCTGGAGACGCACCTGTGAGCCTGTGAGTGGTACTAGACCTGAGACGATTTTGGCAGCATTTCCAGCAACCCCAGATATTTTTTGATGCTTTCTACTCTCTACTGATGAAGGGCAATTACCCTGAAACACGTTTATAGAGATGAACAGCCATGACTGCACTAACTTTAGTGAAAAACTACAGACACTTTCAAGTAAGTGTTAAATTTGAACTGCATTTACCAGGATGCAAAGGGGCGAACTCGACTGGGATGGGAGGCAGTGTGCTCCCAACCCGCCTTCCTGTTAAAAGGCTCCCTTGAACCACTGAGTTGACGAGCTCTGGAGACGCACCTGTGGGCCTGTGAGTGGTACTAGACCTGAGACGATTTTGGCAGCATTTCCAGCAACCCCAGATATTTTTGGATGCTTTCTACTCTCTACTGATGAAGGGCAATTACCCTGAAACACGTGTATAGAGATGAACAGCATTGACTGCACTAACTTTAGTGAAAAACTACGGACACTTTCAAGTAAGCGTTAAATTTTAACTGCATTTACCAGGATGCAAAGGGGCGAACTCGACTGGGATGTGAGGCAGTGTGCTCCCAACCCGCCTTCCTGTTAAAAGGCTCCCTTGAGCCACTGAGCTGACGAGCTCTGGAGACGCACCTGTGAGCCTGTGAGTGGTACTAGACTTGAGACGATTTTGGCAGCATTTCCAGCAACCCCAGATATTTTTTGATGCTTTCTACTCTCTATTGATGAAGGGCAATTACCTTGAAACACGTGTATAGAGATGAACAGCAATGACTGCACTAACTTTAGTGAAAAACTACGGACACTTACAAGTAAGCGTTAAATTTGAACTGCATTTACCAGGATGCAAAGGGGCGAACTCGACTGGGATGTGAGGCAGTGTGCTCCCAACCCGCCTTCCTGTTAAAAGGCTCCCTTGAGCCACTGAGCTGACAAGCTCTGGAGACGCACCTGTGAGCCTGTGAGTGGTACTAGACCTGAGACGATTTTGGCAGCATTTCCAGCAACCCCAGATATTTTTTGATGCTTTCTACTCTCTACTGATGAAGGGCAATTACCCTGAAACACGTGTATAGAGATGAACAGCAATGACAGCACTAACTTTAGTGAAAAACTACGGACACTTTCAAGTAAGCGTTAAATTTGAACTGCATTTACCAGGATGCAAAGGGGCGAACTCGTCTGGGATGTGAGGCAGTGTGCTCCCAACCCGCCTTCCTGTTAAAAGGATCCCTTGAGCCACTGAGCTGACGAGCTCTGTAGACGCACCTGTGAGCCTGTGAGTGGTACTAGACCTGAGACGATTTTGGCAGCATTTCCAGCAACCTCAGATATTTTTTGATGCTTTCTACTCTCTACTGATGAAGGGCAATTACCCTGAAACACGTGTATAGAGATGAACTGCACTAACTTTAGTGAAAAACTACGGACACTTTCAAGTAAGCGTTAAATTTGAACTGCATTTACCAGGATGCAAAGGGGCGAACTCGACTGGGATGTGAGGCAGTGTGCTCCTCACCCGCCTTCCTGTTAAAAGGCTCCCTTGAGCCACTGAGCTGACGAGCTCTGGAGACGCACCTGTAAGCCTGTGAGTGGTACTAGACCTGAGACGATTTTGGCAGCATTTCCAGCAACCCCAGATATTTTTTTATGCTTTCTACTCTCTACTGATGAAGGGCAATTACCTTGAAACACGTGTATAGAGATGAACAGCAATGACTGCACTAACTTTAGTGAAAAACTACGGACACTTTCAAGTAAGCGTTAAATTTGAACTGCATTTACCAGGATGCAAAGGGGCGAACTCGACTGGGATGTGAGGCAGTGTGCTCCCAACACGCCTTCCTGTTAAAAGGCTCCCTTGAGCCACTGAGCTGACGAGCTCTGGAGACGCACCTGTGAGCCTGTGAGTGGTACTAGACCTGAGACGATTTTGGCAGCATTTCCAGCAACCCCAGATATTTTTTGATGCTTTCTACTCTCTACTGATGAAGGGCAATTACCCTGAAACACGTGTATAGAGATGAACAGCAATGACTGCACTAACTTTAGTGAAAAACTACGGACACTTTCAAGTAAGCGTTAAATTTGAACTGCATTTACCAGGATGCAAAGGGGCGAACTCGACTGGGATGTGAGGCAGTGTGCCCCAACCCGCCTTCCTGTTAAAAGGCTCCCTTGAGCCACTGAGCTGACGAGCTCTGGAGACGCACCTGTGAGCCTGTGAGTGGTACTAGACCCGAGACGATTTTGGCAGCATTTCCAGCAACCCCAGATATTTTTTGATGCTTTCTACTCTCTACTGATGAAATGCAATTACCCTGAAACACGTGTATAGAGATGAACAGCCATGACTGCACTAACTTTAGTGAAAAACTACGGACACTTTCAAGTAAGCGTTAAATTTGAACTGCATTTACCAGGATGCAAAGGGGCGAACTCGACTGGGATGGGAGGCAGTGTGCTCCCAACCCGCCTTCCTGTTAAAAGGCTCCCTTGAGCCACTGAGCTGACGAGCTCTGGAGACGCACCTGTGAGCCTGTGAGTGGTACTAGACCTGAGACGATTTTGCCAGCATTTCCAGCAACCCCAGATATTTTTTGATGCTTTCTACTCTCTACTGATGAAGGGCAATTACCCTGAAACACGTGTATAGAGATGAACAGCAATGACTGCACTAACTTTAGTGAAAAACTACGGACACTTTCAAGTAAGCGTTAAATTTGAACTGCATTTACCCGGATGTAAAGGGGCGAACTCGACTGGGATGTGAGGCAGTGTGCTCCCAACCCGCCTTCCTGTTAAAAGGCTCCCTTGAGCCACTGAGCTGACGAGCTCTTGAGACGCACCTGTGAGCCTGTGAGTGGTACTAGACCTGAGACGATTTTGGCAGCATTTCCAGCAACCCCAGATATTTTTTGATGCTTTCTACTCTCTACTGATGAAGGGCAATTACCCTGAAACACGTGTATAGAGATGAACAGCAATGACTGCACAAACTTTAGTGAAAAACTACGGACACTTTCAATTAAGCGTTAAATTTGAACTGCATTTACCAGGATGCAAAGGGGCGAAGTCGACTGGGATGTGAGGCAGTGTGCTCCCGACCCGCCTTCCTGTTAAAAGGCTCCCTTGAGCCACTGAGCTGACGAGCTCTGGAGACGCACCTGTGAGCCTGTGAGTGGTACTAGACCTGAGACGATTTTGGCAGCATTTCCAGCAACCCGAGATATTTTTTGATGCTTTCTACTCTCTACTGATGAAGGGCAATTACCCTGAAACACGTGTATAGAGATGAACAGCAATGACTGCACTAACTTTAGTGAAAAACTACGGACACTTTCAAGTAAGCGTTAAATTTTAACTGCATTTACCAGGATGCAAAGGGGTGAACTCGACTGGGATGTGAGGCAGTGTGCTCCCAACCCGCCTTCCTGTTAAAAGGCTCCCTTGAGCCACTGAGCTGACGAGCTCTGGAGACGCACCTGTGAGCCTGTGAGTGGTACTAGACCTGAGACGATTTTGGCAGCATTTCCAGCAACCCCAGATATTTTTTGATGCTTTCTACTCTCTACTGATGAAGGGCAATTACCCTGAAACATGTGTATATAGATGAACAGCAATGACTGCACTAACTTTAGTGAAAAACTACGGACACTTTCAAGTAAGCGTTAAATTTGAACTGCATTTACCAGGATGCAAAGGGGCGAACTTGACTGGGATGTGAGGCAGTGTGCTCCCAACCCGCCTTCCTGTTAAAAGGCTCCCTTGAGCCACTGAGCTGACGAGCTCTGGAGACGCACCTGTGAGTGGTACTAGACCTGAGACGATTTTGGCAGCATTTCCAGCAACCCCAGATATTTTTTGATGCTTTCTACTCTCTACTGATGAAGGGCAATTACCCTGAAACACGTTTATAGAGATGAACAGCCATGACTGCACTAGCTTTAGTGAAAAACGACAGACACTTTCAAGTAAGTGTTAAATTTGAACTGCATTTACCAGGATGCAAAGGGGCGAACTCGACTGGGATGTGAGGCAGTGTGCTCCCAACCCGCCTTCCTCTTAAAAGGCTCCCTTGAACCACTGAGTTGACGAGCTCTGGAGACGCACCTGTGGGCCTGTGAGTGGTACTAGACCTGAGACGATTTTGGCAGCATTTTCAGCAACCCCAGATATTTTTTGATGCTTTCTACTCTCTACTGATGAAGGGCAATTACCCTGAAACACGTGTATAGAGATGAACAGCATTGACTGCACTAACTTTAGTGAAAAACTACGGAGACTTTCATGTAAGCGTTAAATTTGAACTGCATTTACCAGGATGCAAAGGGGCGAACTCGACTGGGATGTGAGGCAGTGTGCTCCCAACCCGCCTTCCTGTTAAAAGGCTCCCTTGAGCCACTGAGCTGACGAGCTCTGGAGACGCACCTGTGAGCCTGTGAGTGGTACTAGACTTGAGACGATTTTGGCAGCATTTCCAGCAACCCCAGATATTTTTTGATGCTTTCTACTCTCTATTGATGAAGGGCAATTACCTTGAAACACGTGTATAGAGATGAACAGCAATGACTGCACTAACTTTAGTGAAAAACTATGGACACTTTCAAGTAAGCGTTAAATTTGAACTGCATTTACCAGGATGCAAAGGGGCGAACTCGACTGGGATGTGAGGCAGTGTGCTCCCAACCCGCCTTCCTGTTAAAAGGCTCCCTTGAGCCACTGAGCTGACAAGCTCTGGAGACGCACCTGTGAGCCTGTGAGTGGTACTAGACCTGAAATGATTTTGGCGGCATTTCCAGCAACCCCAGATATTTTTTGACGCTTTCTACTCTCTACTGATGAAGGGCAATTACCCTGAAACACGTGTATAGAGATGAACAGCCATGACTGCACTAACTTTAGTGAAAAACTACGGACAATTTCAAGTAAGCGTTAAATTTGAACTGCATTTACCAGGATGCAAAGGGGCAAACTCGACTGGGATGGGAGGCAGTGTGCTCCCAACCCGCCTTCCTGTTAAAAGGCTCCCTTGAGCCACTGAGCTGACGAGCTCTGGAGACGCACCTGTGAGCCTGTGAGTGGTACTAGACCTGAGACGATTTTGGCGGCATTTCCAGCAACCCCAGATATTTTTTGACGCTTTCTACTCTCTACTGATGAAGGGCAATTACCCTGAAACACGTGTATAGAGATGAACAGCAATGACTTCACTAACTTTAGTGAAAAACTACGGACACTTTCAAGTAAGCGTTAAATTTGAACTGCATTTACCAGGATGCAAAGGGGCGAACTCGACTGGGATGTGAGGCAGTGTGCTCCCAACCCGCCTTCCTTTTAAAAGGCTCCCTTGAGCCACTGAGCTGACGAGCTCTGTAGACGCACCTGTGAGCCAGTGAGTGGTACTAGACCTGAGACGATTTTGGCAGCATTTCCAGCAACCCCAGATATTTTTTGATGCTTTCTACTCTCTACTGATGAAGGGCAATTACCCTGAAACACGTGTATAGAGATGAACTGCACTAACTTTAGTGAAAAACTACAGACACTTTCAAGTAAGCGTTAAATTTGAACTGCATTTACCAGGATGCAAAGGGGCGAACTCGACTGGGATGTGAGGCAGTGTGCTCCCAACCCGCCTTCCTGTTAAAAGGCTCCCTTGAGCCACTGAGCTGACGAGCTCTGGAGACGCACCTGTGAGCCTGTGAGTGGTACTAGACCTGAGACGATTTTGGCAGCATTTCCAGCAACCCCAGATATTTTTTGATGCTTTCTACTCTCTACTGATGAAGGGCAATTACCCTGAAACACGTGTATAGAGATGAACAGCAATGACTGCACTAACTTTATTGAAAAACTACAGACACTTTCAAGTAAGCGTTAAATTTGAACTGCATTTACCAGGATGCAAAGGGGCGAACTCGACTGGGATGTGAGGCAGTGTGCTCCCAACCCGCCTTCCTGTTAAAAGGCTCCCTTGAGCCACTGAGCTGACGAGCTCTGGAGACGCACCTGTGAGCCTGTGAGTGGTACTAGACCTGAGACGATTTTGGCAGCATTTCCAGCAAACCCAGATATTTTTTGATGCTTTCTACTCTCTACTGATGAAGGGCAATTACCCTGAAACACGTGTATAGAGATGAACTGCACTAACTTTAGTGAAAAACTACGGACACTTTCAAGTAAGCGTTAAATTTGAACTGCATTTACCAGGATGCAAAGGGGCGAACTCGACTGGGATGTGAGGCAGTGTGCTCCTCACCCGCCTTCCTGTTAAAAGGCTCCCTTGAGCCACTGAGCTGACGAGCTCTGGAGACGCACCTGTAAGCCTGTGAGTGGTACTAGACCTGAGACGATTTTGGCAGCATTTCCAGCAACCCCAGATATTTTTTTATGCTTTCTACTCTCTACTGATGAAGGGCAATTACCTTGAAACACGTGTATAGAGATGAACAGCAATGACTGCACTAACTTTAGTGAAAAACTACGGACACTTTCAAGTAAGCGTTAAATTTGAACTGCATTTACCAGGATGCAAAGGGGCGAACTCGACTGGGATGTGAGGCAGTGTGCTCCCAACCCGCCTTCCTGTTAAAAGGCTCCCTTGAGCCACTGAGCTGACGAGCTCTGGAGACGCACCTGTGAGCCTGTGAGTGGTACTAGACCTGAGACGATTTTGGCAGCATTTCCAGCAACCCCAGATATTTTTTGATGCTTTCTACTCTCTACTGATGAAGGGCAATTACCCTGAAACACGTGTATAGAGATGAACAGCAATGACTGCACTAACTTTAGTGAAAAACTACGGACACTTTCAAGTAAGCGTTAAATTTGAACTGCATTTACCAGGATGCAAAGGGGCGAACTCGACTGGGATGTGAGGCAGTGTGCCCCAACCCGCCTTCCTGTTAAAAGGCTCCCTTGAGCCACTGAGCTGACGAGCTCTGGAGACGCACCTGTGAGCCTGTGAGTGGTACTAGACCCGAGACGATTTTGGCAGCATTTCCAGCAACCCCAGATATTTTTTGATGCTTTCTACTCTCTACTGATGAAATGCAATTACCCTGAAACACGTGTATAGAGATGAACAGCCATGACTGCACTAACTTTAGTGAAAAACTACGGACACTTTCAAGTAAGCGTTAAATTTGAACTGCATTTACCAGGATGCAAAGGGGCGAACTCGACTGGGATGGGAGGCAGTGTGCTCCCAACCCGCCTTCCTGTTAAAAGGCTCCCTTGAGCCACTGAGCTGACGAGCTCTGGAGACGCACCTGTGAGCCTGTGAGTGGAACTAGACCTGAGACGATTTTGCCAGCATTTCCAGCAACCCCAGATATTTTTTGATGCTTTCTACTCTCTACTGATGAAGGGCAATTACCCTGAAACACGTGTATAGAGATGAACAGCAATGACTGCACTAACTTTAGTGAAAAACTACGGACACTTTCAAGTAAGCGTTAAATTTGAACTGCATTTACCCGGATGTAAAGGGGCGAACTCGACTGGGATGTGAGGCAGTGTGCTCCCAACCCGCCTTCCTGTTAAAAGGCTCCCTTGAGCCACTGAGCTGACGAGCTCTTGAGACGCACCTGTGAGCCTGTGAGTGGTACTAGACCTGAGACGATTTTGGCAGCATTTCCAGCAACCCCAGATATTTTTTGATGCTTTCTACTCTCTACTGATGAAGGGCAATTACCCTGAAACACTTGTATAGAGATGAACAGCAATGACTGCACAAACTTTAGTGAAAAACTACGGACACTTTCAATTAAGCGTTAAATTTGAACTGCATTTACCAGGATGCAAAGGGGCGAAGTCGACTGGGATGTGAGGCAGTGTGCTCCCGACCCGCCTTCCTGTTAAAAGGCTCCCTTGAGCCACTGAGCTGACGAGCTCTGGAGACGCACCTGTGAGCCTGTGAGTGGTACTAGACCTGAGACGATTTTGGCAGCATTTCCAGCAATCCGAGATATTTTTTGATGCTTTCTACTCTCTACTGATGAAGGGCAATTACCCTGAAACACGTGTATAGAGATGAACAGCAATGACTGCACTAACTTTAGTGAAAAACTACGGACACTTTCAAGTAAGCGTTAAATTTTAACTGCATTTACCAGGATGCAAAGGGGTGAACTCGACTGGGATGTGAGGCAGTGTGCTCCCAACCCGCCTTCCTGTTAAAAGGCTCCCTTGAGCCACTGAGCTGACGAGCTCTGGAGACGCACCTGTGAGCCTGTGAGTGGTACTAGACCTGAGACGATTTTGGCAGCATTTCCAGCAACCCCAGATATTTTTTGATGCTTTCTACTCTCTACTGATGAAGGGCAATTACCCTGAAACATGTGTATATAGATGAACAGCAATGACTGCACTAACTTTAGTGAAAAACTACGGACACTTTCAAGTAAGCGTTAAATTTGAACTGCATTTACCAGGATGCAAAGGGGCGAACTTGACTGGGATGTGAGGCAGTGTGCTCCCAACCCGCCTTCCTGTTAAAAGGCTCCCTTGAGCCACTGAGCTGACGAGCTCTGGAGACGCACCTGTGAGTGGTACTAGACCTGAGACGATTTTGGCAGCATTTCCAGCAACCCCAGATATTTTTTGATGCTTTCTACTCTCTACTGATGAAGGGCAATTACCCTGAAACACGTTTATAGAGATGAACAGCCATGACTGCACTAACTTTAGTGAAAAACTACAGACACTTTCAAGTAAGTGTTAAATTTGAACTGCATTTACCAGGATGCAAAGGGGCGAACTCGACTGGGATGTGAGGCAGTGTGCTCCCAACCCGCCTTCCTCTTAAAAGGCTCCCTTGAACCACTGAGTTGACGAGCTCTGGAGACGCACCTGTGGGCCTGTGAGTGGTACTAGAACTGAGACGATTTTGGCAGCATTTTCAGCAACCCCAGATATTTTTTGATGCTTTCTACTCTCTACTGATGAAGGGCAATTACCCTGAAACACGTGTATAGAGATGAACAGCATTGACTGCACTAACTTTAGTGAAAAACTACGGAGACTTTCAAGTAAGCGTTAAATTTGAACTGCATTTACCAGGATGCAAAGGGGCGAACTCGACTGGGATGTGAGGCAGTGTGCTCCCAACCCGCCTTCCTGTTAAAAGGCTCCCTTGAGCCACTGAGCTGACGAGCTCTGGAGACGCACCTGTGAGCCTGTGAGTGGTACTAGACTTGAGACGATTTTGGCAGCATTTCCAGCAACCCCAGATATTTTTTGATGCTTTCTACTCTCTATTGATGAAGGGCAATTACCTTGAAACACGTGTATAGAGATGAACAGCAATGACTGCACTAACTTTAGTGAAAAACTATGGACACTTTCAAGTAAGCGTTAAATTTGAACTGCATTTACCAGGATGCAAAGGGGCGAACTCGACTGGGATGTGAGGCAGTGTGCTCCCAACCCGCCTTCCTGTTAAAAGGCTCCCTTGAGCCACTGAGCTGACAAGCTCTGGAGACGCACCTGTGAGCCTGTGAGTGGTACTAGACCTGAGATGATTTTGGCGGCATTTCCAGCAACCCCAGATATTTTTTGACGCTTTCTACTCTCTACTGATGAAGGGCAATTACCCTGAAACACGTGTATAGAGATGAACAGCCATGACTGCACTAACTTTAGTGAAAAACTACGGACAATTTCAAGTAAGCGTTAAATTTGAACTGCATTTACCAGGATGCAAAGGGGCAAACTCGACTGGGATGGGAGGCAGTGTGCTCCCAACCCGCCTTCCTGTTAAAAGGCTCCCTTGAGCCACTGAGCTGACGAGCTCTGGAGACGCACCTGTGAGCCTGTGAGTGGTACTAGACCTGAGACGATTTTGGCGGCATTTCCAGCAACCCCAGATATTTTTTGACGCTTTCTACTCTCTACTGATGAAGGGCAATTACCCTGAAACACGTGTATAGAGATGAACAGCAATGACTTCACTAACTTTAGTGAAAAACTACGGACACTTTCAAGTAAGCGTTAAATTTGAACTGCATTTACCAGGATGCAAAGGGGCGAACTCGACTGGGCTGTGAGGCAGTGTGCTCCCAACCCGCCTTCCTTTTAAAAGGCTCCCTTGAGCCACTGAGCTGACGAGCTCTGTAGACGCACCTGTGAGCCAGTGAGTGGTACTAGACCTGAGACGATTTTGGCAGCATTTCCAGCAACCCCAGATATTTTTTGATGCTTTCTACTCTCTACTGATGAAGGGCAATTACCCTGAAACACGTGTATAGAGATGAACTGCACTAACTTTAGTGAAAAACTACAGACACTTTCAAGTAAGCGTTAAATTTGAACTGCATTTACCAGGATGCAAAGGGGCGAACTCGACTGGGATGTGAGGCAGTGTGCTCCCAACCCGCCTTCCTGTTAAAAGGCTCCCTTGAGCCACTGAGCTGACGAGCTCTGGAGACGCACCTGTGAGCCTGTGAGTGGTACTAGACCTGAGACGATTTTGGCAGCATTTCCAGCAACCCCAGATATTTTTTGATGCTTTCTACTCTCTACTGATGAAGGGCAATTACCCTGAAACACGTGTATAGAGATGAACAGCAATGACTGCACTAACTTTATTGAAAAACTACAGACACTTTCAAGTAAGCGTTAAATTTGAACTGCATTTACCAGGATGCAAAGGGGCGAACTCGACTGGGATGTGAGGCAGTGTGCTCCCAACCCGCCTTCCTGTTAAAAGGCTCCCTTGAGCCACTGAGCTGACGAGCTCTGGAGACGCACCTGTGAGCCTGTGAGTGGTACTAGACCTGAGACGATTTTGGCAGCATTTCCAGCAAACCCAGATATTTTTTGATGCTTTCTACTCTCTACTGATGAAGGGCAATTACCCTGAAACACGTGTATAGAGATGAACAGCAATGACTTCACTAACTTTAGTGAAAAACTACGGACACTTTCAAGTAAGCGTTAAATTTGAACTGCATTTACCAGGATGCAAAGGGGCGAACTCGACTGGGATGTGAGGCAGTGTGCTCCCAACCCGCCTTCCTGTTAAAAGGCTCCCTTGAGCCACTGAGCTGACGAGCTCTGTAGACGCACCTGAGAGCCTGTGAGTGGTACTAGACCTGAGACGATTTTGGCAGCATTTCCAGCAACCCCAGATATTTTTTGATGCTTTCTACTCTCTACTGATGAAGGGCAATTACCCTGAAACACTTGTATAGAGATGAACTGCACTAACTTTAATGAAAAACTACGGACACTTTCAAGTAAGCGTTAAATTTGAACTGCATTTACCAAGATGCAAAGGGGCGAACTCGACTGGGATGTGAGGCAGTGTGCTCCCAACCCGTCTTCCTGTTAAAAGGCTCCCTTGAGCCACTGAGCTGACGAGCTCTGGAGACGCACCTGTGAGCCTGTGAGTGGTACTAGACCTGAGACGATTTTGGCAGCATTTCCAGCAACCTCAGATATTTTTTGATGTTTTCTACTCTCTACTGATGAAGAGCAATTACCCTGAAACACGTGTATAGAGATGAACAGCAATGACTGCACTAACTTTAGAGAAAAACTACGGACAATTTCAAGTAAGCGTTAAATTTGAACTGCATTTACCAGGATGCAAGGGGGCGAACTCGACTGGGATGTGAGGCAGTGTGCTCCCAACCCGCCTTCCTGTTAAAAGGCTCCCTTGAGCCACTGAGCTGACGAGCTCTGGAGACGCACCTGTGAGCCTGTGAGTGGTACTAGACCTGAGACGATTTTGGCAGCATTTCCAGCAACCCCAGATATTTTTTGATGCTTTCTACTCTCTACTGATGAAGGGCAATTACCCTGAAACACGTGTATATAGATGAACAGCAATGACTGCACTAACTTTAGTGAAAAACTACGGACACTTTCAAGTAAGCGTTAAATTTGAACTGCATTTACCAGGATGCAAAGGGGCGAACTTGACTGGGATGTGAGGCAGTGTGCTCCCAACCCGCCTTCCTGTTAAAAGGCTCCCTTGAGCCACTGAGCTGACGAGCTCTGGAGACGCACCTGTGAGTGGTACTAGACCTGAGACGATTTTGGCAGCATTTCCAGCAACCCCAGATATTTTTTGATGCTTTCTACTCTCTACTGATGAAGGGCAATTACCCTGAAACACGTTTATAGAGATGAACAGCCATGACTGCACTAACTTTAGTGAAAAACTACAGACACTTTCAAGTAAGTGTTAAATTTGAACTGCATTTACCAGGATGCAAAGGGGCGAACTCGACTGGGATGGGAGGCAGTGTGCTCCCAACCCGCCTTCCTGTTAAAAGGCTCCCTTGAACCACTGAGTTGACGAGCTCTGGAGACGCACCTGTGGGCCTGTGAGTGGTACTAGACCTGAGATGATTTTGGCAGCATTTCCAGCAACCCCAGATATTTTTTTATGCTTTCTACTCTCTACTGATGAAGGGCAATTACCCTGAAACACGTGTATAGAGATGAACAGCATTGACTGCACTAACTTTAGTGAAAAACTACGGACACTTTCAAGTAAGCGTTAAATTTGAACTGCATTTACCAGGATGCAAAGGGGCGAACTCGACTGGGATGTGAGGCAGGGTGCTCCCAACCCTCCTTCCTGTTAAAAGGCTCCCTTGAGCCACTGAGCTGACGAGCTCTGGAGACGCACCTGTGAGCCTGTGAGTGGTACTAGACTTGAGACGATTTTGGCAGCATTTCCAGCAACCCCAGATATTTTTTGATGCTTTCTACTCTCTACTGATGAAGGGCAATTACCTTGAAACACGTGTATAGAGATGAACAGCAATGACTGCACTAACTTTAGTGAAAAACTACGGACACTTTCAAGTAAGCGTTAAATTTGAACTGCATTTACCAGGATGCAAAGGGGCGAACTCGACTGGGATGTGAGGCAGTGTGCTCCCAACCCGCCTTCCTGTTAAAAGGCTCCCTTGAGCCACTGAGCTGACAAGCTCTGGAGACGCACCTGTGAGCCTGTGAGTGGTACTAGACCTGAGACGATTTTGGCAGCATTTCCAGCAACCCCAGATATTTTTTGATGCTTTCTACTCTCTACTGATGAAGGGCAATTACCCTGAAACACGTGTATAGAGATGAACAGCAATGACTGCACTAACTTTAGTGAAAAACTACGGACACTTTCAAGTAAGCGTTAAATTTGAACTGCATTTACCAGGATGCAAAGGGGCGAACTCGTCTGGGATGTGAGGCAGTGTGCTCCCAACCCGCCTTCCTGTTAAAAGGATCCCTTGAGCCACTGAGCTGACGAGCTCTGTAGACGCACCTGTGAGCCTGTGAGTGGTACTAGACCTGAGACGATTTTGGCAGCATTTCCAGCAACCTCAGATATTTTTTGATGCTTTCTACTCTCTACTGATGAAGGGCAATTACCCTGAAACACGTGTATAGAGATGAACTGCACTAACTTTAGTGAAAAACTACGGACACTTTCAAGTAAGCGTTAAATTTGAACTGCATTTACCAGGATGCAAAGGGGCGAACTCGACTGAGATGTGAGGCAGTGTGCTCCTCACCCGCCTTCCTGTTAAAAGGCTCCCTTGAGCCACTGAGCTGACGAGCTCTGGAGACGCACCTGTAAGCCTGTGAGTGGTACTAGACCTGAGACGATTTTGGCAGCATTTCCAGCAACCCCAGATATTTTTTTATGCTTTCTACTCTCTACTGATGAAGGGCAATTACCTTGAAACACGTGTATAGAGATGAACAGCAATGACTGCACTAACTTTAGTGAAAAACTACGGACACTTTCAAGTAAGCGTTAAATTTGAACTGCATTTACCAGGATGCAAAGGGGCGAACTCGACTGGGATGTGAGGCAGTGTGCTCCCAACCCGCCTTCCTGTTAAAAGGCTCCCTTGAGCCACTGAGCTGACGAGCTCTGGAGACGCACCTGTGAGCCTGTGAGTGGTACTAGACCTGAAACGATTTTGGCAGCATTTCCAGCAAACCCAGATATTTTTTGATGCTTTCTACTCTCTACTGATGAAGGGCAATTACCCTGAAACACGTGTATAGAGATGAACAGCAATGACTGCACTAACTTTAGTGAAAAACTACGGACACTTTCAAGTAAGCGTTAAATTTGAACTGCATTTACCAGGATGCAAAGGGGCGAACTCGACTGGGATGTGAGGCAGTGTGCTCCCAACCCGCCTTCCTGTTAAAAGGCTCCCTTGAGCCACTGAGCTGACGAGCTCTGGAGACGCACCTGTGAGCCTGTGAGTGGTACTAGACCTGAGACGATTTTGGCAGCATTTCCAGCAACCCCAGATATTTTTTGATGCTTTCTACTCTCTACTGATGAAGGGCAATTACCCTGAAACACGTGTATAGAGATGAACAGCAATGACTGCACTAACTTTAGTGAAAAACTACGGACACTTTCAAGTAAGCGTTAAATTTGAACTGCATTTACCAGGATGCAAAGGGGCGAACTCGACTGGGATGTGAGGCAGTGTGCCCCAACCCGCCTTCCTGTTAAAAGGCTCCCTTGAGCCACTGAGCTGACGAGCTCTGGAGACGCACCTGTGAGCCTGTGAGTGGTACTAGACCTGAGACGATTTTGGCAGCATTTCCAGCAACCCCAGATATTTTTTGATGCTTTCTACTCTCTACTGATGAAATGCAATTACCCTGAAACACGTGTATAGAGATGAACAGCCATGACTGCACTAACTTTAGTGAAAAACTACGGACACTTTCAAGTAAGCGTTAAATTTGAACTGCATTTACCAGGATGCAAAGGGGCGAACTCGACTGGGATGGGAGGCAGTGTGCTCCCAACCCGCCTTCCTGTTAAAAGGCTCCCTTGAGCCACTGAGCTGACGAGCTCTGGAGACGCACCTGTGGGCCTGTGAGTGGTACTAGACCTGAGACGATTTTGCCAGCATTTCCAGCAACCCCAGATATTTTTTGATGCTTTCTACTCTATACTGATGAAGGGCAATTACCCTGAAACACGTGTATAGAGATGAACAGCAATGACTGCACTAACTTTAGTGAAAAACTACGGACACTTTTAAGTAAGCGTTAAATTTGAACTGCATTTACCAGGATGCAAAGGGGCGAACTCGACTGGGATGTGAGGCAGTGTGCTCCCAACCCGCCTTCCTGTTAAAAGGTTCCCTTGAGCCACTGAGCTGACGAGCTCTGGAGACGCACCTGTGAGCCTGTGAGTGGTACTAGACCTGAGACGATTTTGGCAGCATTTCCAGCAACCCCAGATATTTTTTGATGCTTTCTACTCTCTACTGATGAAGGGCAATTACCTTGAAACACGTGTATAGAGATGAACAGCAATGACTGCACTAACTTTAGTGAAAAACTACGGACACTTTCAAGTAAGCGTTAAATTTGAACTGCATTTACCAGGATGCAAAGGGGCGAACTCGACTGGGATGTGAGGCAGTGTGCTCCCAACCCGCCTTCCTGTTAAAAGGCTCCCTTGAGCCACTGAGCTGACAAGCTCTGGAGACGCACCTGTGAGCCTGTGAGTGGTACTAGACCTGAGATGATTTTGGCGGCATTTCCAGCAACCCCAGATATTTTTTGACGCTTTCTACTCTCTACTGATGAAGGGCAATTACCCTGAAACACGTGTATAGAGATGAACAGCCATGACTGCACTAACTTTAGTGAAAAACTACGGACAATTTCAAGTAAGCGTTAAATTTGAACTGCATTTACCAGGATGCAAAGGGGCAAACTCGACTGGGATGGGAGGCAGTGTGCTCCCAATCCGCCTTCCTGTTAAAAGGCTCCCTTGAGCAACTGAGCTGACGAGCTCTGGAGACGCACCTGTGAGCCTGTGAGTGGTACTAGACCTGAGACGATTTTGGCGGCATTTCCAGCAACCCCAGATATTTTTTGACGCTTTCTACTCTCTACTGATGAAGGGCAATTACCCTGAAACACGTGTATAGAGATGAACAGCAATGACTTCACTAACTTTAGTGAAAAACTACGGACACTTTCAAGTAAGCGTTAAATTTGAACTGCATTTACCAGGATGCAAAGGGGCGAACTCGACTGGGATGTGAGGCAGTGTGCTCCCAACCCGCCTTCCTTTTAAAAGGCTCCCTTGAGCCACTGAGCTGACGAGCTCTGTAGACGCACCTGTGAGCCAGTGAGTGGTACTAGACCTGAGACGATTTTGGCAGCATTTCCAGCAACCCCAGATATTTTTTGACGCTTTCTACTCTCTACTGATGAAGGGCAATTACCCTGAAACACGTGTATAGAGATGAACAGCAATGACTTCACTAACTTTAGTGAAAAACTACGGACACTTTCAAGTAAGCGTTAAATTTGAACTGTATTTACCAGGATGCAAAGGGGTGAACTCGACTGGGATGTGAGGCAGTGTGCTCACAACCCGCCTTCCTGTTAAAAGGCTCCCTTGAGCCACTGAGCTGACGAGCTCTGGAGACGCACCTGTGAGCCTGTGAGTGGTACTAGACCTGAGACGATTTTGGCAGCATTTCCAGCAACCCCAGATATTTTTTGATGCTTTCTACTCTCTACTGATGAAGGGCAATTACCCTGAAACACGTGTATAGAGATGAACAGCAATGGCTGCACTAACTTTATTGAAAAACTACAGACACTTTCAAGTAAGCGTTAAATTTGAACTGCATTTACCAGGATGCAAAGGGGCGAACTCGACTGGGATGTGAGGCAGTGTGCTCCCAACCCGCCTTCCTGTTAAAAGGCTCCCTTGAGCCACTGAGCTGACGAGCTCTGGAGACGCACCTGTGAGCCTGTGAGTGGTACTAGACCTGAGACGATTTTGGCAGCATTTCCAGCAAACCCAGATATTTTTTGATGCTTTCTACTCTCTACTGATGAAGGGCAATTACCCTGAAACACGTGTATAGAGATGAACAGCAATGACTTCACTAACTTTAGTGAAAAACTACGGACACTTTCAAGTAAGCGTTAAATTTGAACTGCATTTACCAGGATGCAAAGGGGCGAACTCGACTGGGATGTGAGGCAGTGTGCTCCCAACCCGCCTACCTGTTAAAAGGCTCCCTTGAGCCACTGAGCTGACGAGCTCTGTAGACGCACCTGAGAGCCTGTGAGTGGTACTAGACCTGAGACGATTTTGGCATCATTTCCAGCAACCCCAGATATTTTTTGATGCTTTCTACTCTCTACTGATGAAGGGCAATTACCCTGAAACACGTGTATAGAGATGAACTGCACTAACTTTAATGAAAAACTACGGACACTTTCAAGTAAGCGTTAAATTTGAACTGCATTTACCAGGATGCAAAGGGGCGAACTCGACTGGGATGTGAGGCAGTGTGCTCCCAACCCGTCTTCCTGTTAAAAGGCTCCCTTGAGCCACTGAGCTGACGAGCTCTGGAGACGCACCTGTGAGCCTGTGAGTGGTACTAGACCTGAGACGATTTTGGCAGCATTTCCAGCAACCTCAGATATTTTTTGATGTTTTCTACTCTCTACTGATGAAGAGCAATTACCCTGAAACACGTGTATAGAGATGAACAGCAATGACTGCACTAACTTTAGTGAAAAACTACGGACACTTTCAAGTAAGCGTTAAATTTGAACTGCATTTACCAGGATGCAAAGGGGCGAACTCGACTGGGATGTGAGGCAGTGTGCTCCCAACCCGCCTTCCTGTTAAAAGGCTCCCTTGAGCCACTGAGCTGACGAGCTCTGGAGACGCACCTGTGAGCCTGTGAGTGGTACTAGACTTGAGACGATTTTGGCAGCATTTCCAGCAACCCCAGATATTTTTTGATGCTTTCTACTCTCTATTGATGAAGGGCAATTACCTTGAAACACGTGTATAGAGATGAACAGCAATGACTGCACTAACTTTAGTGAAAAACTATGGACACTTTCAAGTAAGCGTTAAATTTGAACTGCATTTACCAGGATGCAAAGGGGCGAACTCGACTGGGATGTGAGGCAGTGTGCTCCCAACCCGCCTTCCTGTTAAAAGGCTCCCTTGAGCCACTGAGCTGACAAGCTCTGGAGACGCACCTGTGAGCCTGTGAGTGGTACTAGACCTGAGATGATTTTGGCGGCATTTCCAGCAACCCCAGATATTTTTTGACGCTTTCTACTCTCTACTGATGAAGGGCAATTACCCTGAAACACGTGTATAGAGATGAACAGCCATGACTGCACTAACTTTAGTGAAAAACTACGGACAATTTCAAGTAAGCGTTAAATTTGAACTGCATTTACCAGGATGCAAAGGGGCAAACTCGACTGGGATGGGAGGCAGTGTGCTCCCAACCCGCCTTCCTGTTAAAAGGCTCCCTTGAGCCACTGAGCTGACGAGCTCTGGAGACGCACCTGTGAGCCTGTGAGTGGTACTAGACCTGAGACGATTTTGGCGGCATTTCCAGCAACCCCAGATATTTTTTGACGCTTTCTACTCTCTACTGATGAAGGGCAATTACCCTGAAACACGTGTATAGAGATGAACAGCAATGACTTCACTAACTTTAGTGAAAAACTACGGACACTTTCAAGTAAGCGTTAAATTTGAACTGCATTTACCAGGATGCAAAGGGGCGAACTCGACTGGGATGTGAGGCAGTGTGCTCCCAACCCGCCTTCCTTTTAAAAGGCTCCCTTGAGCCACTGAGCTGACGAGCTCTGTAGACGCACCTGTGAGCCAGTGAGTGGTACTAGACCTGAGACGATTTTGGCAGCATTTCCAGCAACCCCAGATATTTTTTGATGCTTTCTACTCTCTACTGATGAAGGGCAATTACCCTGAAACACGTGTATAGAGATGAACTGCACTAACTTTAGTGAAAAACTACAGACACTTTCAAGTAAGCGTTAAATTTGAACTGCATTTACCAGGATGCAAAGGAGCGAACTCGACTGGGATGTGAGGCAGTGTGCTCCCAACCCGCCTTCCTGTTAAAAGGCTCCCTTGAGCCACTGAGCTGACGAGCTCTGGAGACGCACCTGTGAGCCTGTGAGTGGTACTAGACCTGAGACGATTTTGGCAGCATTTCCAGCAACCCCAGATATTTTTTGATGCTTTCTACTCTCTACTGATGAAGGGCAATTACCCTGAAACACGTGTATAGAGATGAACAGCAATGACTGCACTAACTTTATTGAAAAACTACAGACACTTTCAAGTAAGCGTTAAATTTGAACTGCATTTACCAGGATGCAAAGGGGCGAACTCGACTGGGATGTGAGGCAGTGTGCTCCCAACCCGCCTTCCTGTTAAAAGGCTCCCTTGAGCCACTGAGCTGACGAGCTCTGGAGACGCACCTGTGAGCCTGTGAGTGGTACTAGACCTGAGACGATTTTGGCAGCATTTCCAGCAAACCCAGATATTTTTTGATGCTTTCTACTCTCTACTGATGAAGGGCAATTACCCTGAAACACGTGTATAGAGATGAACAGCAATGACTTCACTAACTTTAGTGAAAAACTACGGACACTTTCAAGTAAGCGTTAAATTTGAACTGCATTTACCAGGATGCAAAGGGGCGAACTCGACTGGGATGTGAGGCAGTGTGCTCCCAACCCGCCTTCCTGTTAAAAGGCTCCCTTGAGCCACTGAGCTGACGAGCTCTGTAGACGCACCTGAGAGCCTGTGAGTGGTACTAGACCTGAGACGATTTTGGCAGCATTTCCAGCAACCCCAGATATTTTTTGATGCTTTCTACTCTCTACTGATGAAGGGCAATTACCCTGAAACACTTGTATAGAGATGAACTGCACTAACTTTAATGAAAAACTACGGACACTTTCAAGTAAGCGTTAAATTTGAACTGCGTTTACCAGGATGCAAAGGGGCGAACTCGACTGGGATGTGAGGCAGTGTGCTCCCAACCCGTCTTCCTGTTAAAAGGCTCCCTTGAGCCACTGAGCTGACGAGCTCTGGAGACGCACCTGTGAGCCTGTGAGTGGTACTAGACCTGAGACGATATTGGCAGCATTTCCAGCAACCTCAGATATTTTTTGATGTTTTCTACTCTCTACTGATGAAGAGCAATTACCCTGAAACACGTGTATAGAGATGAACAGCAATGACTGCACTAACTTTAGAGAAAAACTACGGACAATTTCAAGTAAGCGTTAAATTTGAACTGCATTTACCAGGATGCAAAGGGGCGAACTCGACTGGGATGTGAGGCAGTGTGCTCCCAACCCGCCTTCCTGTTAAAAGGCTCCCTTGAGCCACTGAGCTGACGAGCTCTGGAGACGCACCTGTGAGCCTGTGAGTGGTACTAGACCTGAGACGATTTTGGCAGCATTTCCAGCAACCCCAGATATTTTTTGATGCTTTCTACTCTCTACTGATGAAGGGCAATTACCCTGAAACACGTGTATATAGATGAACAGCAATGACTGCACTAACTTTAGTGAAAAACTACGGACACTTTCAAGTAAGCGTTAAATTTGAACTGCATTTACCTGGATGCAAAGGGGCGAACTTGACTGGGATGTGAGGCAGTGTGCTCCCAACCCGCCTTCCTGTTAAAAGGCTCCCTTGAGCCACTGAGCTGACGAGCTCTGGAGACGCACCTGTGGGCCTGTGAGTGGTACTAGACCTGAGACGATTTTGGCAGCATTTCCAGCAACCCCAGATATTTTTTGATGCTTTCTACTCTCTACTGATGAAGGGCAATTACCCTGAAACACGTGTATAGAGATGAACAGCATTGACTGCACTAACTTTAGTGAAAAACTACGGACACTTTCAAGTAAGCGTTAAATTTGAACTGCATTTACCAGGATGCAAAGGGGCGAACTCGACTGGGATGTGAGGCAGTGTGCTCCCAACCCGCCTTCCTGTTAAAAGGCTCCCTTGAGCCACTGAGCTGACAAGCTCTGGAGACGCACCTGTGAGCCTGTGAGTGGTACTAGACCTGAGACGATTTTGGCAGCATTTCCAGCAACCCCAGATATTTTTTGATGCTTTCTACTCTCTACTGATGAAGGGCAATTACCCTGAAACACGTGTATAGAGATGAACAGCAATGACTGCACTAACTTTAGTGAAAAACTACGGACACTTTCAAGTAAGCGTTAAATTAGAACTGCATTTACCAGGATGCAAAGGGGCGAACTCGTCTGGGATGTGAGGCAGTGTGCTCCCAACCCGCCTTCCTGTTAAAAGGATCCCTTGAGCCACTGAGCTGACGAGCTCTGTAGACGCACCTGTGAGCCTGTGAGTGGTACTAGACCTGAGACGATTTTGGCAGCATTTCCAGCAACCTCAGATATTTTTTGATGCTTTCTACTCTCTACTGATGAAGGGCAATTACCCTGAAACACGTGTATAGAGATGAACTGCACTAACTTTAGTGAAAAACTACGGACACTTTCAAGTAAGCGTTAAATTTGAACTGCATTTACCAGGATGCAAAGGGGCAAACTCGACTGGGATGTGAGGCAGTGTGCTCCTCACCCGCCTTCCTGTTAAAAGGCTCCCTTGAGCCACTGAGCTGACGAGCTCTGGAGACGCACCTGTAAGCCTGTGAGTGGTACTAGACCTGAGACGATTTTGGCAGCATTTCCAGCAACCCCAGATATTTTTTTATGCTTTCTACTCTCTACTGATGAAGGGCAATTACCTTGAAACACGTGTATAGAGATGAACAGCAATGACTGCACTAACTTTAGTGAAAAACTACGGACACTTTCAAGTAAGCGTTAAATTTGAACTGCATTTACCAGGATGCAAAGGGGCGAACTCGACTGGGATGTGAGGCAGTGTGCTCCCAACCCGCCTTCCTGTTAAAAGGCTCCCTTGAGCCACTGAGCTGACGAGCTCTGGAGACGCACCTGTGAGCCTGTGAGTGGTACTAGACCTGAAACGATTTTGGCAGCATTTCCAGCAAACCCAGATATTTTTTGATGCTTTCTACTCTCTACTGATGAAGGGCAATTACCCTGAAACACGTGTATAGAGATGAACAGCAATGACTGCACTAACTTTAGTGAAAAACTACGGACACTTTCAAGTAAGCGTTAAATTTGAACTGCATTTACCAGGATGCAAAGGGGCGAACTTGACTGGGATGTGAGGCAGTGTGCTCCCAACCCGCCTTCCTGTTAAAAGGCTCCCTTGAGCCACTGAGCTGACGAGCTCTGGAGACGCACCTGTGAGCCTGTGAGTGGTACTAGACCTGAGACGATTTTGGCAGCATTTCCAGCAACCCCAGATATTTTTTGATGCTTTCTACTCTCTACTGATGAAGGGCAATTACCCTGAAACACGTGTATAGAGATGAACAGCAATGACTGCACTAACTTTAGTGAAAAACTACGGACACTTTCAAGTAAGCGTTAAATTTGAACTGCATTTACCAGGATGCAAAGGGGCGAACTCGACTGGGATGTGAGGCAGTGTGCCCCAACCCGCCTTCCTGTTAAAAGGCTCCCTTGAGCCACTGAGCTGACGAGCTCTGGAGACGCACCTGTGAGCCTGTGAGTGGTACTAGACCTGAGACGATTTTGCCAGCATTTCCAGCAACCCCAGATATTTTTTGATGCTTTCTACTCTCTACTGATGAAGGGCAATTACCCTGAAACACGTGTATAGAGATGAACAGCAATGACTGCACTAACTTTAGTGAAAAACTACGGACACTTTTAAGTAAGCGTTAAATTTGAACTGCATTTACCAGGATGCAAAGGGGCGAACTCGACTGGGATGTGAGGCAGTGTGCTCCCAACCCGCCTTCCTGTTAAAAGGTTCCCTTGAGCCACTGAGCTGACGAGCTCTGGAGACGCACCTGTGAGCCTGTGAGTGGTACTAGACCTGAGACGATTTTGGCAGCATTTCCAGCAACCCCAGATATTTTTTGATGCTTTCTACTCTCTACTGATGAAGGGCAATTACCTTGAAACACGTGTATAGAGATGAACAGCAATGACTGCACTAACTTTAGTGAAAAACTACGGACACTTTCAAGTAAGCGTTAAATTTGAACTGCATTTACCAGGATGCAAAGGGGCGAACTCGACTGGGATGTGAGGCAGTGTGCTCCCAACCCGCCTTCCTGTTAAAAGGCTCCCTTGAGCCACTGAGCTGACAAGCTCTGGAGACGCACCTGTGAGCCTGTGAGTGGTACTAGACCTGAGATGATTTTGGCGGCATTTCCAGCAACCCCAGATATTTTTTGACGCTTTCTACTCTCTACTGATGAAGGGCAATTACCCTGAAACACGTGTATAGAGATGAACAGCCATGACTGCACTAACTTTAGTGAAAAACTACGGACAATTTCAAGTAAGCGTTAAATTTGAACTGCATTTACCAGGATGCAAAGGGGCAAACTCGACTGGGATGGGAGGCAGTGTGCTCCCAATCCGCCTTCCTGTTAAAAGGCTCCCTTGAGCAACTGAGCTGACGAGCTCTGGAGACGCACCTGTGAGCCTGTGAGTGGTACTAGACCTGAGACGATTTTGGCAGCATTTCCAGCAACCCCAGATATTTTTTGATGCTTTCTACTCTCTACTGATGAAGGGCAATTACCCTGAAACACATGTATAGAGATGAACTGCACTAACTTTAGTGAAAAACTACAGACACTTTCAAGTAAGCGTTAAATTTGAACTGCATTTACCAGGATGCAAAGGGGCGAACTCGACTGGGATGTGAGGCAGTGTGCTCCCAACCCGCCTTCCTGTTAAAAGGCTCCCTTGAGCCACTGAGCTGACGAGCTCTGGAGACGCACCTGTGAGCCTGTGAGTGGTACTAGACCTGAGACGATTTTGGCAGCATTTCCAGCAACCCCAGATATTTTTTGATGCTTTCTACTCTCTACTGATGAAGGGCAATTACCCTGAAACACGTGTATAGAGATGAACAGCAATGGCTGCACTAACTTTATTGAAAAACTACAGACACTTTCAAGTAAGCGTTAAATTTGAACTGCATTTACCAGGATGCAAAGGGGCGAACTCGACTGGGATGTGAGGCAGTGTGCTCCCAACCCGCCTTCCTGTTAAAAGGCTCCCTTGAGCCACTGAGCTGACGAGCTCTGGAGACGCACCTGTGAGCCTGTGAGTAGTACTAGACCTGAGACGATTTTGGCAGCATTTCCAGCAAACCCAGATATTTTTTGATGCTTTCTACTCTCTACTGATGAAGGGCAATTACCCTGAAACACGTGTATAGAGATGAACAGCAATGACTTCACTAACTTTAGTGAAAAACTACGGACACTTTCAAGTAAGCGTTAAATTTGAACTGCATTTACCAGGATGCAAAGGGGCGAACTCGACTGGGATGTGAGGCAGTGTGCTCACAACCCGCCTACCTGTTAAAAGGCTCCCTTGAGCCACTGAGCTGACGAGCTCTGTAGACGCACCTGAGAGCCTGTGAGTGGTACTAGACCTGAGACGATTTTGGCAGCATTTCCAGCAACCCCAGATATTTTTTGATGCTTTCTACTCTCTACTGATGTAGGGCAATTACCCTGAAACACGTGTATAGAGATGAACTGCACTAACTTTAGTGAAAAACTACGGACACTTTCAAGTAAGCGTTAAATTTGAACTGCATTTACCAGGATGCAAAGGGGCGAACTCGACTGGGATGTGAGGCAGTGTGCTCCTCACCCGCCTTCCTGTTAAAAGGCTCCCTTGAGCCACTGAGCTGACGAGCTCTGGAGACGCACCTGTAAGCCTGTGAGTGGTACTAGACCTGAGACGATTTTGGCAGCATTTCCAGCAACCCCAGATATTTTTTTATGCTTTCTACTCTCTACTGATGAAGGGCAATTACCTTGAAACACGTGTATAGAGATGAACAGCAATGACTGCACTAACTTTAGTGAAAAACTACGGACACTTTCAAGTAAGCGTTAAATTTGAACTGCATTTACCAGGATGCAAAGGGGCGAACTCGACTGGGATGTGAGGCAGTGTGCTCCCAACCCGCCTTCCTGTTAAAAGGCTCCCTTGAGCCACTGAGCTGACGAGCTCTGGAGACGCACCTGTGAGCCTGTGAGTGGTACTAGACCTGAAACGATTTTGGCAGCATTTCCAGCAAACCCAGATATTTTTTGATGCTTTCTACTCTCTACTGATGAAGGGCAATTACCCTGAAACACGTGTATAGAGATGAACAGCAATGACTGCACTAACTTTAGTGAAAAACTACGGACACTTTCAAGTAAGCGTTAAATTTGAACTGCATTTACCAGGATGCAAAGGGGCGAACTCGACTGGGATGTGAGGCAGTGTGCTCCCAACCCGCCTTCCTGTTAAAAGGCTCCCTTGAGCCACTGAGCTGACGAGCTCTGGAGACGCACCTGTGAGCCTGTGAGTGGTACTAGACCTGAGACGATTTTGGCAGCATTTCCAGCAACCCCAGATATTTTTTGATGCTTTCTACTCTCTACTGATGAAGGGCAATTACCCTGAAACACATGTATAGAGATGAACAGCAATGACTGCACTAACTTTAGTGAAAAACTACGGACACTTTCAAGTAAGCGATAAATTTGAACTGCATTTACCAGGATGCAAAGGGGCGAACTCGACTGGGATGTGAGGCAGTGTGCCCCAACCCGCCTTCCTGTTAAAAGGCTCCCTTGAGCCACTGAGCTGACTAGCTCTGGAGACGCACCTGTGAGCCTGTGAGTGGTACTAGACCTGAGACGATTTTGGCAGCATTTCCAGCAACCCCAGATATTTTTTGATGCTTTCTACTCTCTACTGATGAAATGCAATTACCCTGAAACACGTGTATAGAGATGAACAGCCATGACTGCACTAACTTTAGTGAAAAACTACGGACACTTTCAAGTAAGCGTTAAATTTGAACTGCATTTACCAGGATGCAAAGGGGCGAACTCGACTGGGATGGGAGGCAGTGTGCTCCCAACCCGCCTTCCTGTTAAAAGGCTCCCTTGAGCCACTGAGCTGACGAGCTCTGGAGACGCACCTGTGAGCCTGTGAGTGGTACTAGACCTGAGACGATTTTGCCAGCATTTCCAGCAACCCCAGATATTTTTTGATGCTTTCTACTCTCTACTGATGAAGGGCAATTACCCTGAAACACGTGTATAGAGATGAACAGCAATGACTGCACTAACTTTAGTGAAAAACTACGGACACTTTTAAGTAAGCGTTAAATTTGAACTGCATTTACCAGGATGCAAAGCGGCGAACTCGACTGGGATGTGAGGCAGTGTGCTCCCAACCCGCCTTCCTGTTAAAAGGTTCCCTTGAGCCACTGAGCTGACGAGCTCTGGAGACGCACCTGTGAGCCTGTGAGTGGTACTAGACCTGAGACGATTTTGGCAGCATTTCCAGCAACCCGAGATATTTTTTGATGCTTTCTAATCTCTACTGATGAAGGGCAATTACCCTGAAACACGTGTATAGAGATGAACAGCAATGACTGCACTAACTTTAGTGAAAAACTACGGACACTTTCAAGTAAGCGTTAAATTTACTCTGCAATTACCAGGATGCAAAGGGGTGAACTCGACTGGGATGTGAGGCAGTGTGCTCCCAACCCGCCTTCCTGTTAAAAGGCTCCCTTGAGCCACTGAGCTGACGAGCTCTGGAGACGCACCTGTGAGCCTGTGAGTGGTACTAGACCTGAGACGATTTTGGCAGCATTTCCAGCAACCCCAGATATTTTTTGATGCTTTCTACTCTCTACTGATGAAGGGCAATTACCCTGAAACACGTGTATAGAGATGAACTGCACTAACTGTAGTGAAAAACTACGGACACTTTCAAGTAAGCGTTAAATTTGAACTGCATTTACCAGAATGCAAAGGGGCGAACTCGACTGGGATGTGAGGCAGTGTGCTCCCAACCCGCCTTCCTGTTAAAAGGCTCCCTTGAGCCACTGAGCTGACGAGCTCTGGAGACGCACCTGTGAGCCTGTGAGTGGTACTAGACCTGAGACGATTTTGGCAGCATTTCCAGCAACCCCAGATATTTTTTGATGCTTTCTACTCTCTACTGATGAAGGGCAATTACCCTGAAACACGTTTATAGAGATGAACAGCAATGACTGCACTAACTTTATTGAAACACTACGGACACTTTCAAGTAAGCGTTAAATTTGAACTGCATTTACCAGGATGCAAAGGGGCGAACTCGACTGGGATGTGAGGCAGTGTGCTCCCAACCCGCCTTCCTGTTAAAAGGCTCCCTTGAGCCACTGAGCTGACGAGCTCTGGAGACGCACCTGTGAGCCTGTGAGTGGTACTAGACCTGAGACGATTTTGGCAGCATTTCCAGCAAACCCAGATATTTTTTTATGCTTTCTACTCTCTACTGATGAAGGGCAATTACCCTGAAACACGTGTATAGAGATGAACAGCAATGACTTCACTAACTTTAGTGAAAAACTACGGACACTTTCAAGTAAGCGTTAAATTTGAACTGCATTTACCAGGATGCAAAGGGGCGAACTCGACTGGGATGTGAGGCAGTTTGCTCCCAACCCGCCTTCCTGTTAAAAGGCTCCCTTGAGCCACTGAGCTGACGAGCTCTGTAGACGCACCTGTGAGCCTGTGAGTGGTACTAGACCTGAGACGATTTTGGCAGCATTTCCAGCAACCCCAGATATTTTTTGATGCTTTCTACTCTCTACTGATGAAGGGCAATTACCCTGAAACACGTGTATAGAGATGAACTGCACTAACTTTAGTGAAAAACTACGGACACTTTCAAGTAAGCGTTAAATTTGAACTGCATTTACCAGGATGCAAAGGGGCGAACTCGACTGGGATGTGAGGCAGTGTGCCCCAACCCGCATTCCTGTTAAAAGGCTCCCTTGAGCCACTGAGCTGACGAGCTCTGGAGACGTACCTGTGAGCCTGTGAGTGGTACTAGACCTGAGACGATTTTGGCAGCATTTCCAGCAACCCCAGATATTTTTTTATGCTTTCTACTCTCTACTGATGAAATACAATTACCCTGAAACACGTGTATAGAGATGAACAGCCATGACTGCACTAACTTTAGTGAAAAACTACGGACACTTTCAAGTAAGCGTTAAATTTGAACTGCATTTACCAGGATGCAAAGGGGCGAACTCGACTGGGATGGGAGGCAGTGTGCTCCCAACCTGCCTTCCTGTTAAAAGGCTCCCTTGAGCCACTGAGCTGACGAGCTCTGGAGACGCACCTGTGAGCCTGTGAGTGGTACTAGACCTGAGACGATTTTGCCAGCATTTCCAGCAACCCCAGATATTTTTTGATGCTTTCTACTCTCTACTGATGAAGGGCAATTACCCTGAAACACGTGTATAGAGATGAACAGCAATGACTGCACTAACTTTAGTGAAAAACTACGGACACTTTTAAGTAAGCGTTAAATTTGAACGGCATTTACCAGGATGCAAAGGGGCGAACTCGACTGGGATGTGAGGCAGTGCGCTCCCAACCCGCCTTCCTGTTAAAAGGTTCCCTTGAGCCACTGAGCTGACGAGCTCTGGAGACGCACCTGTGAGCCTGTGAGTGGTACTAGACCTGAGACGATTTTGGCAGCATTTCCAGCAACCCCAGATATTTTTTGATGCTTTCTACTCTCTACTGATGAAGGGCAATTACCCTGAAACACGTGTATAGAGATGAACAGCAATGCACTAACTTTAGTGAAAAACTACGGACACTTTCAAGTAAGCGTTAAATTTGAACTGCATTTACCCGGATGTAAAGGGGCGAACTCGACTGGGATGTGAGGCAGTGTGCTCCCAACCCGCCTTCCTGTTAAAAGGCTCCCTTGAGCCACTGAGCTGACGAGCTCTTGAGACGCACCTGTGAGCCTGTGAGTGGTACTAGACCTGAGACGATTTTGGCAGCATTTCCAGCAACCCCAGATATTTTTTGATGCTTTCTACTCTCTACTGATGAAGGGCAATTACCCTGAAACACGTGTATAGAGATGAACAGCAATGACTGCACAAACTTTAGTGAAAAACTACGGACACTTTCAAGTAAACGTTAAATTTGAACTGCATTTACCAGGATGCAAAGGGGCGAAGTCGACTGGGATGTGAGGCAGTGTGCTCCCGACCCGCCTTCCTGTTAAAAGGCTCCCTTGAGCCACTGAGCTGACGAGCTCTGGAGACGCACCTGTGAGCCTGTGAGTGGTACTAGACCTGAGACGATTTTGGCAGCATTTCCAGCAACCCAAGATATTTTTTGATGCTTTCTACTCTCTACTGATGAAGGGCAATTACCCTGAAACACGTGTATAGAGATGAACAGCAATGACTGCACTATCTTTAGTGAAAAACTACGGACACTTTCAAGTAAGCGTTAAATTTGAACTGCATTTACCAGGATGCAAAGGGGCGAACTCGACTGGGATGTGAGGCACTGTGCTCCCAACCCGCCTTCCTGTTAAAAGGCTCCCTTGAGCCACTGAGCTGACGAGCTCTGGAGACGCACCTGTGAGCCTGTGAGTGGTACTAGACCTGAGACGATTTTGGCAGCATTTCCAGCAACCCCAGATATTTTTTGATGCTTTCTACTCTCTACTGATGAAGGGCAATTACCCTGAAACACGTGTATAGAGATGAACTGCACTAACTTTAGTGAAAAACTACGGACACTTTCAAGTAAGCGTTAAATTTGAACTGCATTTACCAGGATGCAAAGGGGCGAACTCGACTGGGATGTGAGGCAGTGTGCCCCAACCCGCCTTCCTGTTAAAAGGCTCCCTTGAGCCACTGAGCTGACGAGCTCTGGAGACGCACCTGTGAGCCTGGAAGTGGTACTAGACCTGAGACGATTTTGGCAGCATTTCCAGCAACCCCAGATATTTTTTGATGCTTTCTACTCTCTACTGATGAAATGCAATTACCCTGAAACACGTGTATAGAGATGAACAGCCATGACTGCACTAACTTTAGTGAAAAACTACGGACACTTTCAAGTAAGCGTTAAATTTGAACTGCATTTACCAGGATGCAAAGGGGCGAACTCGACTGGGATGGGAGGCAGTGTGCTCCCAACCCGTCTTCCTGTTAATAGGCTCCCTTGAGCCACTGAGCTGACGAGCTCTGGAGACGCACCTGTGAGCCTGTGAGTGGTACTAGACCTGAGACGATTTTGCCAGCATTTCCAGCAACCCCAGATATTTTTTGATGCTTTCTACTCTCTACTGATGAAGGGCAATTACCCTGAAACACGTGTATAGAGATGAACAGCAATGACTGCACTAACTTTAGTGAAAAACTACGGACACTTTTAAGTAAGCGTTAAATTTGAACGGCATTTACCAGGATGCAAAGGGGCGAACTCGACTGGGATGTGAGGCAGTGTGCTCCCAACCCGCCTTCCTGTTAAAAGGTTCCCTTGAGCCACTGAGCTGACGAGCTCTGGAGACGCACCTGTGAGCCTGTGAGTGGTACTAGACCTGAGACGATTTTGGCAGCATTTCCAGCAACCCCAGATATTTTTTGATGCTTTCTACTCTCTACTGATGAAGGGCAATTACCCTGAAACACGTGTATAGAGATGAACTGCACTAACTTTAGTGAAAAACTACGGACACTTTCAAGTAAGCGTTAAATTTGAACTGCATTTACCAGGATGCAAAGGGGCGAACTCGACTGGGATGTGAGGCAGTGTGCCCCAACCCGCATTCCTGTTAAAAGGCTCCCTTGAGCCACTGAGCTGACGAGCTCTGGAGACGTACCTGTGAGCCTGTGAGTGGTACTAGACCTGAGACGATTTTGGCAGCATTTCCAGCAACCCCAGATATTTTTTTATGCTTTCTACTCTCTACTGATGAAATACAATTACCCTGAAACACGTGTATAGAGATGAACAGCCATGACTGCACTAACTTTAGTGAAAAACTACGGACACTTTCAAGTAAGCGTTAAATTTGAACTGCATTTACCAGGATGCAAAGGGGCGAACTCGACTGGGATGGGAGGCAGTGTGCTCCCAACCTGCCTTCCTGTTAAAAGGCTCCCTTGAGCCACTGAGCTGACGAGCTCTGGAGACGCACCTGTGAGCCTGTGAGTGGTACTAGACCTGAGACGATTTTGCCAGCATTTCCAGCAACCCCAGATATTTTTTGATGCTTTCTACTCTCTACTGATGAAGGGCAATTACCCTGAAACACGTGTATAGAGATGAACAGCAATGACTGCACTAACTTTAGTGAAAAACTACGGACACTTTTAAGTAAGCGTTAAATTTGAACGGCATTTACCAGGATGCAAAGGGGCGAACTCGACTGGGATGTGAGGCAGTGCGCTCCCAACCCGCCTTCCTGTTAAAAGGTTCCCTTGAGCCACTGAGCTGACGAGCTCTGGAGACGCACCTGTGAGCCTGTGAGTGGTACTAGACCTGAGACGATTTTGGCAGCATTTCCAGCAACCCCAGATATTTTTTGATGCTTTCTACTCTCTACTGATGAAGGGCAATTACCCTGAAACACGTGTATAGAGATGAACAGCAATGCACTAACTTTAGTGAAAAACTACGGACACTTTCAAGTAAGCGTTAAATTTGAACTGCATTTACCCGGATGTAAAGGGGCGAACTCGACTGGGATGTGAGGCAGTGTGCTCCCAACCCGCCTTCCTGTTAAAAGGCTCCCTTGAGCCACTGAGCTGACGAGCTCTTGAGACGCACCTGTGAGCCTGTGAGTGGTACTAGACCTGAGACGATTTTGGCAGCATTTCCAGCAACCCCAGATATTTTTTGATGCTTTCTACTCTCTACTGATGAAGGGCAATTACCCTGAAACACGTGTATAGAGATGAACAGCAATGACTGCACAAACTTTAGTGAAAAACTACGGACACTTTCAAGTAAACGTTAAATTTGAACTGCATTTACCAGGATGCAAAGGGGCGAAGTCGACTGGGATGTGAGGCAGTGTGCTCCCGACCCGCCTTCCTGTTAAAAGGCTCCCTTGAGCCACTGAGCTGACGAGCTCTGGAGACGCACCTGTGAGCCTGTGAGTGGTACTAGACCTGAGACGATTTTGGCAGCATTTCCAGCAACCCAAGATATTTTTTGATGCTTTCTACTCTCTACTGATGAAGGGCAATTACCCTGAAACACGTGTATAGAGATGAACAGCAATGACTGCACTATCTTTAGTGAAAAACTACGGACACTTTCAAGTAAGCGTTAAATTTGAACTGCATTTACCAGGATGCAAAGGGGCGAACTCGACTGGGATGTGAGGCACTGTGCTCCCAACCCGCCTTCCTGTTAAAAGGCTCCCTTGAGCCACTGAGCTGACGAGCTCTGGAGACGCACCTGTGAGCCTGTGAGTGGTACTAGACCTGAGACGATTTTGGCAGCATTTCCAGCAACCCCAGATATTTTTTGATGCTTTCTAATCTCTACTGATGAAGGGCAATTACCCTGAAACACGTGTATAGAGATGAACAGCAATGACTGCACTAACTTTAGTGAAAAACTACGGACACTTTCAAGTAAGCGTTAAATTTGAACTGCATTTACCAGGATGCAAAGGGGCGAACTCGACTGGGATGGGAGGCAGTGTGCTCCCAACCCGTCTTCCTGTTAATAGGCTCCCTTGAGCCACTGAGCTGACGAGCTCTGGAGACGCACCTGTGAGCCTGTGAGTGGTACTAGACCTGAGACGATTTTGCCAGCATTTCCAGCAACCCCAGATATTTTTTGATGCTTTCTACTCTCTACTGATGAAGGGCAATTACCCTGAAACACGTGTATAGAGATGAACAGCAATGACTGCACTAACTTTAGTGAAAAACTACGGACACTTTTAAGTAAGCGTTAAATTTGAACGGCATTTACCAGGATGCAAAGGGGCGAACTCGACTGGGATGTGAGGCAGTGTGCTCCCAACCCGCCTTCCTGTTAAAAGGTTCCCTTGAGCCACTGAGCTGACGAGCTCTGGAGACGCACCTGTGAGCCTGTGAGTGGTACTAGACCTGAGACGATTTTGGCAGCATTTCCAGCAACCCCAGATATTTTTTGATGCTTTCTACTCTCTACTGATGAAGGGCAATTACCCTGAAACACGTGTATAGAGATGAACAGCAATGACTGCACTAACTTTAGTGAAAAACTACGGACACTTTCAAGTAAGCGTTAAATTTGAACTGCATTTACCCGGATGTAAAGGGGCGAACTCGACTGGGATGTGAGGCAGTGTGCTCCCAACCCGCCTTCCTGTTAAAAGGCTCCCTTGAGCCACTGAGCTGACGAGCTCTTGAGACGCACCTGTGAGCCTGTGAGTGGTACTAGACCTGAGACGATTTTGGCAGCATTTCCAGCAACCCCTTGATATTTTTTGATGCTTTCTACTCTCTACTGATGAAGGGCAATTACCCAGAAACACGTGTATAGAGATGAACAGCAATGACTGCACAAACTTTAGTGAAAAACTACGGACACTTTCAAGTAAGCGTCAAATTTGAACTGCATTTACCAGGATGCAAAGGGGCGAAGTCGACTGGGATGTGAGGCAGTGTGCTCCCGACCCGCCTTCCTGTTAAAAGGCTCCCTTGAGCCACTGAGCTGACGAGCTCTGGAGACACACCTGTGAGCCTGTGAGTGGTACTAGACCTGAGACGATTTTGGCAGCATTTCCAGCAACCCGAGATATTTTTTGATGCTTTCTACTCTCTACTGATGAAGGGCAATTACCCTGAAACACGTGTATAGAGATGAACAGCAATGACTGCTCTAACTTTAGTGAAAAACTACGGACACTTTCAAGTAAGCGTTAAATTTGAACTGCATTTACCAGGATGCAAAGGGGCGAACTCGACAGGGATGTGAGGCAGTGTGCTCCCAACCCGCCTTCCTGTTAAAAGGCTCCCTTGAGCCACTGAGCTGACGAGCTCTGGAGACGCACCTGTGAGCCTGTGAGTGGTAGTAGACCTGAGACGATTTTGGCAGCATTTCCAGCAACCCCAGATATTTTTTGATGCTTTCTACTCTCTACTGATGAAGGGCAATTACCCTGAAACACGTGTATAGAGATGAACAGCAATGACTGCACTAACTTTAGTGAAAAACTACGGACACTTTCAAGTAAGCGTTACATTTGAACTGCATTTACCAGGATGCCAAGGGGCAAACTCGACTGGGATGTGAGGCAGTGTGCTTCCAACCCGCCTTCCTGTTAAAAGGCTCCCTTGAGCCACTGAGCTGACGAGCTCTGGAGACGCACCTGTGAGCCTGTGAGTGGTACTAGACCTGAGACGATTTTGGCAGCATTTCCAGCAACCCCAGATATTTTTAGATGCTTTCTACTCTCTACTGATGAAGGGCAATTACCCTGAAACACATGTATAGAGATGAACAGCAATGACTGCACTAACTTTAGTGAAAAACTACGGACACTTTCAAGTAAGCGTTAAATTTGAACTGCATTTACCAGGATGCAAAGGGGCGAACTCGACTGGGATGTGAGGCAGTATGCTCCCAACCCGCCTTCCTGTTAAAAGGCTCCCTTGAGCCACTGAGCTGACGAGCTCTGGAGACGCACCTGTGAGCCTGTGAGTGGTACTAGACCTGAGGCGATTTTGGCAGCATTTCCAGCAACCCCAGATATTTTTTGATGCTTTCTACTCTCTACTGATGAAGGGCAATTACCCTGAAACACGTGTATAGAGATGAACAGCAATGACTGCACTAACTTTAGTGAAAAACTATGCACACTTTCAAGTAAGCGTTAAATTTGAACTGCATTTACCAGGATGCAAAGGGGCGAACTCGACTGGGATGTGAGGCAGTGTGCTCCCAACCCGCCTTCCTGTTAAAAGGCTCCCTTGAGCCACTGAGCTGACGAGCTCTGGAGACGCACCTGTGAGCCTGTGAGTGGTACTAGACCTGAGACGATTTTGGCAGCATTTCCAGCAACCCCAGATATTTTTTGATGCTTTCTACTCTCTACTGATGAAGGGCAATTACCCTGAAACACGTGTATAGAGATGAACAGCAATGACTGCACTAACTTTAGTGAAAAACTACGGACACTTTCAAGTAAGCGTTAAATTTGAACTGCATTTACCAGGATGCAAAGGGGCGAACTCGACTGGGATGTGAGGCAGTGTGCTTCCAACCCGCCTTCCTGTTAAAAGGCTCCCTTGAGCCACTGAGCTGACGAGCTCTGGAGACGCACCTGTGAGCCTGTGAGTGGTACTAGACCTGAGACGATTTTGGCAGCATTTCCAGCAACCCCAGATATTTTTTGATGCTTTCTACTCTCTACTGATGAAGGGCAATTACCCTGAAACACGTGTATAGAGATGAACAGCAATGGCTGCACTAACTTTAGTGAAAAACTAAGGACACTTTCAAGTAAGCGTTACATTTGAACTGCATTTACCAAGATGCAAAGGGGCGAACATGACTGGGATGTGAGGCAGTATGCTCCCAACCCGCCTTCCTGTTAAAAGGCTCCCTTGAGCCACTGAGCTGACGAGCTCTGGAGACTCACCTGTGAGCCTGTGAGTGGTACTAGACCTGAGACGATTTTGGCAGCATTTCCAGCAACCCCAGATATTTTTTGATGCTTTCTACTCTCTACTGATGAAGGGCAATTACCCTGAAACACGTGTATAGAGATGAACAGCAATGACTGCACTAACTTTAGTGAAAAACTACGGACACTTTCAAGTAAACGTTAAATTTGAACTGCATTTACCAGGATGCAAAGGGGCGAAGTCGACTGGGATGTGAGGCAGTGTGCTCCCGACCCGCCTTCCTGTTAAAAGGCTCCCTTGAGCCACTGAGCTGACGAGCTCTGGAGACGCACCTGTGAGCCTGTGAGTGGTACTAGACCTGAGACGATTTTGGCAGCATTTCCAGCAACCCAAGATATTTTTTGATGCTTTCTACTCTCTACTGATGAAGGGCAATTACCCTGAAACACGTGTATAGAGATGAACAGCAATGACTGCACTATCTTTAGTGAAAAACTACGGACACTTTCAAGTAAGCGTTAAATTTGAACTGCATTTACCAGGATGCAAAGGGGCGAACTCGACTGGGATGTGAGGCACTGTGCTCCCAACCCGCCTTCCTGTTAAAAGGCTCCCTTGAGCCACTGAGCTGACGAGCTCTGGAGACGCACCTGTGAGCCTGTGAGTGGTACTAGACCTGAGACGATTTTGGCAGCATTTCCAGCAACCCCAGATATTTTTTGATGCTTTCTACTCTCTACTGATGAAGGGCAATTACCCTGAAACACGTGTATAGAGATGAACTGCACTAACTTTAGTGAAAAACTACGGACACTTTCAAGTAAGCGTTAAATTTGAACTGCATTTACCAGGATGCAAAGGGGCGAACTCGACTGGGATGTGAGGCAGTGTGCCCCAACCCGCCTTCCTGTTAAAAGGCTCCCTTGAGCCACTGAGCTGACGAGCTCTGGAGACGCACCTGTGAGCCTGGAAGTGGTACTAGACCTGAGACGATTTTGGCAGCATTTCCAGCAACCCCAGATATTTTTTGATGCTTTCTACTCTCTACTGATGAAATGCAATTACCCTGAAACACGTGTATAGAGATGAACAGCCATGACTGCACTAACTTTAGTGAAAAACTACGGACACTTTCAAGTAAGCGTTAAATTTGAACTGCATTTACCAGGATGCAAAGGGGCGAACTCGACTGGGATGGGAGGCAGTGTGCTCCCAACCCGTCTTCCTGTTAATAGGCTCCCTTGAGCCACTGAGCTGACGAGCTCTGGAGACGCACCTGTGAGCCTGTGAGTGGTACTAGACCTGAGACGATTTTGCCAGCATTTCCAGCAACCCCAGATATTTTTTGATGCTTTCTACTCTCTACTGATGAAGGGCAATTACCCTGAAACACGTGTATAGAGATGAACAGCAATGACTGCACTAACTTTAGTGAAAAACTACGGACACTTTTAAGTAAGCGTTAAATTTGAACGGCATTTACCAGGATGCAAAGGGGCGAACTCGACTGGGATGTGAGGCAGTGTGCTCCCAACCCGCCTTCCTGTTAAAAGGTTCCCTTGAGCCACTGAGCTGACGAGCTCTGGAGACGCACCTGTGAGCCTGTGAGTGGTACTAGACCTGAGACGATTTTGGCAGCATTTCCAGCAACCCCAGATATTTTTTGATGCTTTCTACTCTCTACTGATGAAGGGCAATTACCCTGAAACACGTGTATAGAGATGAACAGCAATGACTGCACTAACTTTAGTGAAAAACTACGGACACTTTCAAGTAAGCGTTAAATTTGAACTGCATTTACCCGGATGTAAAGGGGCGAACTCGACTGGGATGTGAGGCAGTGTGCTCCCAACCCGCCTTCCTGTTAAAAGGCTCCCTTGAGCCACTGAGCTGACGAGCTCTTGAGACGCACCTGTGAGCCTGTGAGTGGTACTAGACCTGAGACGATTTTGGCAGCATTTCCAGCAACCCCTTGATATTTTTTGATGCTTTCTACTCTCTACTGATGAAGGGCAATTACCCAGAAACACGTGTATAGAGATGAACAGCAATGACTGCACAAACTTTAGTGAAAAACTACGGACACTTTCAAGTAAGCGTCAAATTTGAACTGCATTTACCAGGATGCAAAGGGGCGAAGTCGACTGGGATGTGAGGCAGTGTGCTCCCGACCCGCCTTCCTGTTAAAAGGCTCCCTTGAGCCACTGAGCTGACGAGCTCTGGAGACACACCTGTGAGCATGTGAGTGGTACTAGACCTGAGACGATTTTGGCAGCATTTCCAGCAACCCGAGATATTTTTTGATGCTTTCTACTCTCTACTGATGAAGGGCAATTACCCTGAAACACGTGTATAGAGATGAACAGCAATGACTGCACTTACTTTAGTGAAAAACTACGGACACTTTCAAGTAAGCGTTAAATTTGAACTGCATTTACCAGGATGCAAAGGGGCGAACTCGACTGGGATGTGAGGCAGTGTGCTCCCAACCCGCCTTCCTGTTAAAAGGCTCCCTTGAGCCACTGAGCTGACGAGCTCTGGAGACGCACCTGTGAGCCTGTGAGTGGTAGTAGACCTGAGACGATTTTGGCAGCATTTCCAGCAACCCCAGATATTTTTTGATGCTTTCTACTCTCTACTGATGAAGGGCAATTACCCTGAAACACGTGTATAGAGATGAACAGCAATGACTGCACTAACTTTAGTGAAAAACTACGGACACTTTCAAGTAAGCGTTACATTTGAACTGCATTTACCAGGATGCCAAGGGGCAAACTCGACTGGGATGTGAGGCAGTGTGCTTCCAACCCGCCTTCCTGTTAAAAGGCTCCCTTGAGCCACTGAGCTGACGAGCTCTGGAGACGCACCTGTGAGCCTGTGAGTGGTACTAGACCTGAGACGATTTTGGCAGCATTTCCAGCAACCCCAGATATTTTTAGATGCTTTCTACTCTCTACTGATGAAGGGCAATTACCCTGAAACACATGTATAGAGATGAACAGCAATGACTGCACTAACTTTAGTGAAAAACTACGGACACTTTCAAGTAAGCGTTAAATTTGAACTGCATTTACCAGGATGCAAAGGGGCGAACTCGACTGGGATGTGAGGCAGTATGCTCCCAACCCGCCTTCCTGTTAAAAGGCTCCCTTGAGCCACTGAGCTGACGAGCTCTGGAGACGCACCTGTGAGCCTGTGAGTGGTACTAGACCTGAGGCGATTTTGGCAGCATTTCCAGCAACCCCAGATATTTTTTGATGCTTTCTACTCTCTACTGATGAAGGGCAATTACCCTGAAACACGTGTATAGAGATGAACAGCAATGACTGCACTAACTTTAGTGAAAAACTATGCACACTTTCAAGTAAGCGTTAAATTTGAACTGCATTTACCAGGATGCAAAGGGGCGAACTCGACTGGGATGTGAGGCAGTGTGCTCCCAACCCGCCTTCCTGTTAAAAGGCTCCCTTGAGCCACTGAGCTGACGAGCTCTGGAGACGCACCTGTGAGCCTGTGAGTGGTACTAGACCTGAGACGATTTTGGCAGCATTTCCAGCAACCCCAGATATTTTTTGATGCTTTCTACTCTCTACTGATGAAGGGCAATTACCCTGAAACACGTGTATAGAGATGAACAGCAATGACTGCACTAACATTAGTGAAAAACTACGGACACTTTCAAGTAAGCGTTAAATTTGAACTGCATTTACCAGGATGCAAAGGGGCGAACTCGACTGGGATGTGAGGCAGTGTGCTTCCAACCCGCCTTCCTGTTAAAAGGCTCCCTTGAGCCACTGAGCTGACGAGCTCTGGAGACGCACCTGTGAGCCTGTGAGTGGTACTAGACCTGAGACGATTTTGGCAGCATTTCCAGCAACCCCAGATATTTTTTGATGCTTTCTACTCTCTACTGATGAAGGGCAATTACCCTGAAACACGTGTATAGAGATGAACAGCAATGGCTGCACTAACTTTAGTGAAAAACTAAGGACACTTTCAAGTAAGCGTTACATTTGAACGGCATTTACCAAGATGCAAAGGGGCGAACATGACTGGGATGTGAGGCAGTATGCTCCCAACCCGCCTTCCTGTTAAAAGGCTCCCTTGAGCCACTGAGCTGACGAGCTCTGGAGACTCACCTGTGAGCCTGTGAGTGGTACTAGACCTGAGACGATTTTGGCAGCATTTCCAGCAACCCCAGATATTTTTTGATGCTTTCTACTCTCTACTGATGAAGGGCAATTACCCTGAAACACATGATAGAGATGAACAGCAATGACTGCACTAACTTTAGTGAAAAACTACGGACACTTTCAAGTAAGCGTTAAATTTGAACTGCATTTACCAGGATGCAAAGGGGCGAACTCGACTGGGATGTGAGGCAGTGTGCTCCCAACCCGCCTTCCTGTTAAAAGGCTCCCTTGAGCCACTGAGCTGACGAGCTCTGGAGATGCACCTGTGAGCCTGTGAGTGGTACTAGACCGGGGACGATTTTGGCAGCATTTCCAGCAACCCCAGATATTTTTTGATGCTTTCTACTCTCTACTGATGAAGGGCAATTACCCTGAAACACGTGTATAGAGATGAACAGCAATGACTGCACTAACTTTAGTGAAAAACTACGGACACTTTCAAGTAAGCGTTAAATTTGAACTGCATTTACCAGGATGCAAAGGGGCGAACTCGACTGGGATGTGAGGCAGTGTGCTCCCAACCCGCCTTCCTGTTAAAAGGCTCCCTTGAGCCACTGAGCTGACGTGCTCTGGAGACGCACCTGTGAGTGGTACTAGACCTGAGACGATTTTGGCAGCATTTCCAGCAACCCCAGATATTTTTTGATGCTTTCTACTCTCTACTGATGAAGGGCAATTACCCTGAAACACGTGTATAGAGATGAACAGCAATGACTGCACAAACTTTAGTGAAAAACTACGGACACTTTCAAGTAAGCGTTAAATTTGAACTGCATTTACCAGGATGCAAAGGGGCGAACTCGACTGGGATGTGAGGCAGTGTGCTCCCGTCCCGCCTTCCTGTTAAAAGGCTCCCTTGAGCCACTGAGCTGACAAGCTCTGGAGACGCACCTGTGAGCCTGTGAGTGGTACTAGACCTGAGACGATTTTGGCAGCATTTCCAGCAACCCCAGATATTTTTTGATGCTTTCTACTCTCTACTGATGAAGGGCAATTACCCTGAAACACGTGTATAGAGATGAACAGCAATGACTGCACTAACTTTAGTGAAAAACTACGGACACTTTCAAGTAAGCGTTAAATTTGAACTGCATTTACCAGGATGCAAAGGGGCGAACTCGACTGGGATGTGAGGCAGTGTGCTCCCAACCCGCCTTCCTGTTAAAAGGCTCCCTTGAGCCACTGAGCTGACGAGCTCTGGAGACGCACCTGTGAGCCTGTGAGTGGTACTATACCTGAGACGATTTTGGCAGCATTTCCAGCAACCCCAGATATTTTTTGATGCTTTCTACTCTCTACTGATGAAGGGCAATTACCCTGAAACACGTGTATAGAGATGAACAGCAATGACTGCACTAACTTTATTGAAAAACTACGGACACTTTCAAGTAAGCGTTAAATTTGAACTGCATTTACCAAGATGCAAAGGGGCGAACTCGACTGGGATGTGAGGCAGTGTGCTCCCAACCCGCCTTCCTGTTAAAAGGCTCCCTTGAGCCACTGAGCTGACGAGCTCTGGAGACGCACCTGTGAGCCTGTGAGTGGTACTAGACCTGAGACGATTTTGGCAGAATTTCCAGCAAACCCAGATATTTTTTGATGCTTTCTACTCTCTACTGATGAAGGGCAATTACCCTGAAACACGTGTATAGAGATGAACAGCAATGACTTCACTAACTTTAGTGAAAAACTACGGACACTTTCAAGTAAGCGTTAAATTTGAACTGCATTTACCAGGATGCAAAGGGGCGAACTCGACTGGGATGTGAGGCAGTGTGCTCCCAACCCGCCTTCCTGTTAAAAGGCTCCCTTGAGCCACTGAGCTGACGAGCTCTGTAGACGCACCTGTGAGCCAGTGAGTGGTACTAGACCTGAGACGATTTTGGCAGCATTTCCAGCAACCCCAGATATTTTTTGATGCTTTCTACTCTCTACTGATGAAGGGCAATTACCCTGAAACACGTGTATAGAGATGAACTGCACTAACTTTAGTGAAAAACTACGGACACTTTCAAGTAAGCGTTAAATTTGAACTGCATTTACCAGGATGCAAAGGGGCGAACTCGACTGGGATGTGAGGCAGTGTGCTCCCAACCCGCCATCCTGTTAAAAGGCTCCCTTGAGCCACTGAGCTGACGAGCTCTGGAGACGCACCTGTGAGCCTGTGAGTGGTACTAGACCTGAGACGATTTTGGCAGCATTTCCAGCAACCCCAGATATGTTTTGATGTTTTCTACTCTCTACTGATGAAGAGCAATTACCCTGAAACAGGTGTATAGAGATGAACAGCAATGACTGCACTAACTTTAGTGAAAAACTACGGACAATTTCAAGTAAGCGTTAAATTTGAACTGCATTTACCAGGATGCAAAGGGGCGAACTCGACTGGGATGTGAGGCAGTGTGCTCCCAACCCGCCTTCCTGTTAAAAGGCTCCCTTGAGCCACTGAGCTGACGAGCTCTGGAGACGCACCTGTGAGCCTGTGAGTGGTACTAGACCTGAGATGATTTTGGCAGCATTTCCAGCAACCCCAGATATTTTTTGACGCTTTCTACTCTCTACTGATGAAGGGCAATTACCCTGAAACACGTGTATAGAGATGAACAGCCATGACTGCACTAACTTTAGTGAAAAACTACGGACAATTTCAAGTAAGCGTTAAATTTGAACTGCATTTACCAGGATGCAAAGGGGCAAACTCGACTGGGATGGGAGGCAGTGTGCTCCCAACCCGCCTTCCTGTTAAAAGGCTCCCTTGAGCCACTGAGCTGACGAGCTCTGGAGACGCACCTGTGAGCCTGTGAGTGGTACTAGACCTGAGACGATTTTGGCAGCATTTCCAGCAACCCCAGATATTTTTTGATGCTTTCTACTCTCTACTGATGAAGGGCAATTACCCTGAAACACGTGTATAGAGATGAACTGCACTAACTTTAGTGAAAAACTACGGACACTTTCAAGTAAGCGTTAAATTTGAACTGCATTTACCAGAATGCAAAGGGGCGAACTCGACTGGGATGTGAGGCAGTGTGCTCCCAACCCGCCTTCCTGTTAAAAGGCTCCCTTGAGCCACTGAGCTGACGAGCTCTGGAGACGCACCTGTGAGCCTGTGAGTGGTACTAGACCTGAGACGATTTTGGCAGCATTTCCAGCAACCCCAGATATTTTTTGATGCTTTCTACTCTCTACTGATGAAGGGCAATTACCCTGAAACACGTGTATAGAGATGAACAGCAATGACTGCACTAACTTTATTGAATAACTACGGACACTTTCAAGTAAGCGTTAAATTTGAACTGCATTTACCAGGATGCAAAGGGGCGAACTCGACTGGGATGTGAGGCAGTGTGCTCCCAACCCGCCTTCCTGTTAAAAGGCTCCCTTGAGCCACTGAGCTGACGAGCTCTGGAGACGCACCTGTGAGCCTGTGAGTGGTACTAGACCTGAGACGATTTTGGCAGCATTTCCAGCAAACCCAGATATTTTTTGATGCTTTCTACTCTCTACTGATGAAGGGCAATTACCCTGAAACACGTGTATAGAGATGAACAGCAATGACTTCACTAACTTTAGTGAAAAACTACGGACACTTTCAAGTAAGCGTTAAATTTGAACTGCATTTACCAGGATGCAAAGGGGCGAACTCGACTGGGATGTGAGGCAGTGTGCTCCCAACCCGCCTTCCTGTTAAAAGGCTCCCTTGAGCCACTGAGCTGACGAGCTCTGTAGACGCACCTGTGAGCCTGTGAGTGGTACTAGACCTGAGACGATTTTGGCAGCATTTCCAGCAACCCCAGATATTTTTTGATGCTTTCTACTCTCTACTGATGAAGGGCAATTACCCTGAAACACGTGTATAGAGATGAACTGCACTAACTTTAGTGAAAAACTACGGACACTTTCAAGTAAACGTTAAATTTGAACTGCATTTACCAGGATGCAAAGGGGCGAACTCGACTGGGATGTGAGGCAGTGTGCTCCCAACCCGCCTTCCTGTTAAAAGGCTCCCTTGAGCCACTGAGCTGACGAGCTCTGGAGACGCACCTGTGAGCCTGTGAGTGGTACTAGACCTGAGACGATTTTGGCAGCATTTCCAGCAACCCCAGATATTTTTTGATGTTTTCTACTCTCTACTGATGAAGAGCAATTACCCTGAAACACGTGTATAGAGATGAACAGCAATGACTGCACTAACTTTAGTGAAAAACTACGGACAATTTCAAGTAAGCGTTAAATTTGAACTGCATTTACCAGGATGCAAAGGGGCGAACTCGTCTGGGATGTGAGGCAGTGTGCTCCCAACCCGCCTTCCTGTTAAAAGGCTCCCTTGAGCCACTGAGCTGACGAGCTCTGGAGACGCACCTGTGAGCCTGTGAGTGGTACTAGACCTGAGATGATTTTGGCAGCATTTCCAGCAACCCCAGATATTTTTTGACGCTTTCTACTCTCTACTGATGAAGGGCAATTACCCTGAAACACGTGTATAGAGATGAACAGCCATGACTGCACTAACTTTAGTGAAAAACTACGGACAATTTCAAGTAAGCATTAAATTTGAACTGCATTTACCAGGATGCAAAGGGGCAAACTCGACTGGGATGGGAGGCAGTGTGCTTCCCAACCCGCCTTCCTGTTAAAAGGCTCCCTTGAGCCACTGAGCTGACGAGCTCTGGAGACGCACCTGTGAGCCTGTGAGTGGTACTAGACCTGAGACGATTTTGGCAGCATTTTCAGCAACCCCAGATATTTTTTGATGCTTTCTACTCTCTACTGATGAAGGGCAATTACCCTGAAACACGTGTATAGAGATGAACTGCACTAACTTTAGTGAAAAACTACGGACACTTTCAAGTAACCGTTAAATTAGAACTGCATTTACCAGGATGCAAAGGGGCGAACTCGACTGGGATGTGAGGCAGTGTGCTCCCAACCCGCCTTCCTGTTAAAAGGCTCCCTTGAGCCACTGAGCTGACGAGCTCTGGAGACGCACCTGTGAGCCTGTGAGTGGTACTAGACCTGAGACGATTTTGGCAGCATTTCCAGCAACCCCAGATATTTTTTGATGCTTTCTACTCTCTACTGATGAAGGGCAATTACCCTGAAACACGTGTATAGAGATGAACAGCAATGACTGCACTAACTTTAGTGAAAAACTAGAGACACTTTCAAGTAAGCGTTAAATTTGAACTGCATTTACCAGAATGCAAAGGGGCGAACTCGACTGGGATGTGAGGCAGTGTGCTCCCAACCCGCCTTCCTGTTAAAAGGCTCCCTTGAGCCACTGAGCTGACGAGCTCTGGAGACGCACCTGTGAGCCTGTGAGTGGTACTAGACCTGAGACGATTTTGCCAGCATTTCCAGCAACCCCAGATATTTTTTGATGCTTTCTACTCTCTACTGATGAAGGGCAATTACCCTGAAACACGTGTATAGAGATGAACAGCAATGACTGCACCAACTTTATTGAAAAACTACGGACACTTTCAAGTAAGCGTTAAATTTGAACTGCATTTACCAGGATGCAAAGGGGCGAACTCGACTGGGATGTGAGGCAGTGTGCTCCCAACCCGCCTTCCTGTTAAAAGGCTCCCTTGAGCCACTGAGCTGACGAGCTCTGGAGACGCACCTGTGAGCCTGTGAGTGGTACTAGACCTGAGACGATTTTGGCAGCATTTCCAGCAAACCCAGATATTTTTTGATGCTTTCTACTCTCTACTGATGAAGGGCAATTACCCTGAAAGACGTGTATATAGATGAACAGCAATTACTTCACTAACTTTAGTGAAAAACTACGGACACTTTCAAGTAAGCGTTAAATTTGAACTGCATTTACCAGGATGCAAAGGGGCGAACTCGACTGGGATGTGAGGCAGTGTGCTCCCAACCCGCCTTCCTGTTAAAAGGCTCCCTTGAGCCACTGAGCTGACGAGCTCTGGAGACGCACCTGTGAGCCTGTGAGTGGTACTAGACCTCAGATGATTTTGGCAACATTTCCAGCAACCCCAGATATTTTTTGATGTTTTCTACTCTCTACTGATGAAGAGCAATTACCCTGAAACACGTGTATAGAGATGAACAGCAATGACTGCACTAACTTTAGTGAAAAACTACGGACAATTTCAAGTAAGCGTTAAATTTGAACTGCATTTAACAGGATGCAAAGGGGCGAACTCGACTGGGATGTGAGGCAGTGTGCTCCCAACCCGCCTTCCTGTTAAAAGGCTCCCTTGAGCCACTGAGCTGACGAGCTCTGGAGACGCACCTGTGAGCCTGTGAGTGGTACTAGACCTGAGACGATTTTGGCAGCATTTCAAGCAACCCCAGATATTTTTTGACGCTTTCTACTCTCTACTGATGAAGGGCAATTACCCTGAAACACGTGTATAGAGATGAACAGCCATGACTGCACTAACTTTAATGAAAAACTACGGACAATTTCAAGTAAGCGTTAAATTTGAACTGCATTTACCAGGATGCAAAGGGGCAAACTCGACTGGGATGGGAGGCAGTGTGCTCCCAACCCGCCTTCCTGTTAAAAGGCTCCCTTGAGCCACTGAGCTGACGAGCTCTGGAGACGCACCTGTGAGCCTGTGAGTGCTACTAGACCTGAGACGATTTTGGCAGCATTTCCAGCAACCCCAGATATTTTTTGATGCTTTCTACTCTCTACTGATGAAGGGCAATTACCCTGAAACACGTGTATAGAGATGAACTGCACTAACTTTAGTGAAAAACGACGGACACTTTCAAGTAAGCGTTAAATTTGAACTGCATTTACCAGGATGCAAAGGGGCGAACTCGACTGGGATGTGAGGCAGTGTGCTCCCAACCCGCCTTCCTGTTAAAAGGCTCCCTTGAGCCACTGAGCTGACGAGCTCTGGAGATGCACCTGTGAGCCTGTGAGTGGTACTAGACCGGGGACGATTTTGGCAGCATTTCAAGCAACCCCAGATATTTTTTGATGCTTTCTACTCTCTACTGATGAAGGGCAATTACCCTGAAACACGTGTATAGAGATGAACAGCAATGACTGCACTAACTTTAGTGAAAAACTACGGACACTTTCAAGTAAGCGTTAAATTTGAACTGCATTTACCAGGATGCAAAGGGGCGAACTCGACTGGGATGTGAGGCAGTGTGCTCCCAACCCGCCTTCCTGTTAAAAGGCTCCCTTGAGCCACTGAGCTGACGTGCTCTGGAGACGCACCTGTGAGTGGTACTAGACCTGAGACGATTTTGGCAGCATTTCCAGCAACCCCAGATATTTTTTGATGCTTTCTACTCTCTACTGATGAAGGGCAATTACCCTGAAACACGTGTATAGAGATGAACAGCAATGACTGCACAAACTTTAGTGAAAAACTACGGACACTTTCAAGTAAGCGTTAAATTTGAACTGCATTTACCAGGATGCAAAGGGGCGAACTCGACTGGGATGTGAGGCAGTGTGCTCCCGACCCGCCTTCCTGTTAAAAGGCTCCCTTGAGCCACTGAGCTGACAAGCTCTGGAGACGCACCTGTGAGCCTGTGAGTGGTACTAGACCTGAGACGATTTTGGCAGCATTTCCAGCAACCCCAGATATTTTTTGATGCTTTCTACTCTCTACTGATGAAGGGCAATTACCCTGAAACACGTGTATAGAGATGAACAGCAATGACTGCACTAACTTTAGTGAAAAACTACGGACACTTTCAAGTAAGCGTTAAATTTGAACTGCATTTACCAGGATGCAAAGGAGCGAACTCGACTGGGATGTGAGGCAGTGTGCTCCCAACCCGCCTTCCTGTTAAAAGGCTCCCTTGAGCCACTGAGCTGACGAGCTCTGGAGACGCACCTGTGAGCCTGTGAGTGGTACTATACCTGAGACGATTTTGGCAGCATTTCCAGCAACCCCAGATATTTTTTGATGCTTTCTACTCTCTACTGATGAAGGGCAATTACCCTGAAACACGTGTATAGAGATGAACAGCAATGACTGCACTAACTTTATTGAAAAACTACGGACACTTTCAAGTAAGCGTTAAATTTGAACTGCATTTACCAAGATGCAAAGGGGCAAACTCGACTGGGATGTGAGGCAGTGTGCTCCCAACCCGCCTTCCTGTTAAAAGGCTCCCTTGAGCCACTGAGCTGACGAGCTCTGGAGACGCACCTGTGAGCCTGTGAGTGGTACTAGACCTGAGACGATTTTGGCAGCATTTCCAGCAAACCCAGATATTTTTTGATGCTTTCTACTCTCTACTGATGAAGGGCAATTACCCTGAAACACGTGTATAGAGATGAACAGCAATGACTTCACTAACTTTAGTGAAAAACTACGGACACTTTCAAGTAAGCGTTAAATTTGAACTGCATTTACCAGGATGCAAAGGGGCGAACTCGACTGGGATGTGAGGCAGTGTGCTCCCAACCCGCCTTCCTGTTAAAAGGCTCCCTTGAGCCACTGAGCTGACGAGCTCTGGAGACGCACCTGTGAGCCAGTGAGTGGTACTAGACCTGAGACGATTTTGGCAGCATTTCCAGCAACCCCAGATATTTTTTGATGCTTTCTACTCTCTACTGATGAAGGGCAATTACCCTGAAACACGTGTATAGAGATGAACTGCACTAACTTTAGTGAAAAACTACGGACACTTTCAAGTAAGCGTTAAATTTGAACTGCATTTACCAGGATGCAAAGGGGCGAACTCGACTGGGATGTGAGGCAGTGTGCTCCCAACCCGCCTTCCTGTTAAAAGGCTCCCTTGAGCCACTGAGCTGACGAGCTCTGGAGACGCACCTGTGAGCCTGTGAGTGGTACTAGACCTGAGATGATTTTGGCAGCATTTCCAGCAACCCCAGATATTTTTTGACGCTTTCTACTCTCTACTGATGAAGGGCAATTACCCTGAAACACGTGTATAGAGATGAACAGCCATGACTGCACTAACTTTAGTGAAAAACTACGGACAATTTCAAGTAAGCGTTAAATTTGAACTGCATTTACCAGGATGCAAAGGGGCAAACTCGACTGGGATGGGAGGCAGTGTGCTCCCAACCCGCCTTCCTGTTAAAAGGCTCCCTTGAGCCACTGAGCTGACGAGCTCTGGAGACGCACCTGTGAGCCTGTGAGTGGTACTAGACCTGAGACGATTTTGGCAGCATTTCCAGCAACCCCAGATATTTTTTGATGCTTTCTACTCTCTACTGATGAAGGGCAATTACCCTGAAACACGTGTATAGAGATGAACTGCACTAACTTTAGTGAAAAACTACGGACACTTTCAAGTAAGCGTTAAATTTGAACTGCATTTACCAGAATGCAAAGGGGCGAACTCGACTGGGATGTGAGGCAGTGTGCTCCCAACCCGCCTTCCTGTTAAAAGGCTCCCTTGAGCCACTGAGCTGACGAGCTCTGGAGACGCACCTGTGAGCCTGTGAGTGGTACTAGACCTGAGACGATTTTGGCAGCATTTCCAGCAACCCCAGATATTTTTTGATGCTTTCTACTCTCTACTGATGAAGGGCAATTACCCTGAAACACGTGTATAGAGATGAACAGCAATGACTGCACTAACTTTATTGAATAACTACGGACACTTTCAAGTAAGCGTTAAATTTGAACTGCATTTACCAGGATGCAAAGGGGCGAACTCGACTGGGATGTGAGGCAGTGTGCTCCCAACCCGCCTTCCTGTTAAAAGGCTCCCTTGAGCCACTGAGCTGACGAGCTCTGGAGACGCACCTGTGAGCCTGTGAGTGGTACTAGACCTGAGACGATTTTGGCAGCATTTCCAGCAAACCCAGATATTTTTTGATGCTTTCTACTCTCTACTGATGAAGGGCAATTACCCTGAAACACGTGTATAGAGATGAACAGCAATGACTTCACTAACTTTAGTGAAAAACTACGGACACTTTCAAGTAAGCGTTAAATTTGAACTGCATTTACCAGGATGCAAAGGGGCGAACTCGACTGGGATGTGAGGCAGTGTGCTCCCAACCCGCCTTCCTGTTAAAAGGCTCCCTTGAGCCACTGAGCTGACGAGCTCTGTAGACGCACCTGTGAGCCTGTGAGTGGTACTAGACCTGAGACGATTTTGGCAGCATTTCCAGCAACCCCAGATATTTTTTGATGCTTTCTACTCTCTACTGATGAAGGGCAATTACCCTGAAACACGTGTATAGAGATGAACTGCACTAACTTTAGAGAAAAACTACGGACACTTTCAAGTAAACGTTAAATTTGAACTGCATTTACCAGGATGCAAAGGGGCGAACTCGACTGGGATGTGAGGCAGTGTGCTCCCAACCCGCCTTCCTGTTAAAAGGCTCCCTTGAGCCACTGAGCTGACGAGCTCTGGAGACGCACCTGTGAGCCTGTGAGTGGTACTAGACCTGAGACGATTTTGGCAGCATTTCCAGCAACCCCAGATATTTTTTGATGTTTTCTACTCTCTACTGATGAAGAGCAATTACCCTGAAACACGTGTATAGAGATGAACAGCAATGACTGCACTAACTTTAGTGAAAAACTACGGACAATTTCAAGTAAGCGTTAAATTTGAACTGCATTTACCAGGATGCAAAGGGGCGAACTCGTCTGGGATGTGAGGCAGTGTGCTCCCAACCCGCCTTCCTGTTAAAAGGCTCCCTTGAGCCACTGAGCTGACGAGCTCTGGAGACGCACCTGTGAGCCTGTGAGTGGTACTAGACCTGAGATGATTTTGGCAGCATTTCCAGCAACCCCAGATATTTTTTGACGCTTTCTACTCTCTACTGATGAAGGGCAATTACCCTGAAACACGTGTATAGAGATGAACAGCCATGACTGCACTAACTTTAGTGAAAAACTACGGACAATTTCAAGTAAGCATTAAATTTGAACTGCATTTACCAGGATGCAAAGGGGCAAACTCGACTGGGATGGGAGGCAGTGTGCTCCCAACCCGCCTTCCTGTTAAAAGGCTCCCTTGAGCCACTGAGCTGACGAGCTCTGGAGACGCACCTGTGAGCCTGTGAGTGGTACTAGACCTGAGACGATTTTGGCAGCATTTCCAGCAACCCCAGATATTTTTTGATGCTTTCTACTCTCTACTGATGAAGGGCAATTACCCTGAAACACGTGTATAGAGATGAACTGCACTAACTTTAGTGAAAAACTACGGACACTTTCAAGTAACCGTTAAATTAGAACTGCATTTACCAGGATGCAAAGGGGCGAACTCGACTGGGATGTGAGGCAGTGTGCTCCCAACCCGCCTTCCTGTTAAAAGGCTCCCTTGAGCCACTGAGCTGACGAGCTCTGGAGACGCACCTGTGAGCCTGTGAGTGGTACTAGACCTGAGACGATTTTGGCAGCATTTCCAGCAACCCCAGATATTTTTTGATGCTTTCTACTCTCTACTGATGAAGGGCAATTACCCTGAAACACGTGTATAGAGATGAACAGCAATGACTGCACTAACTTTAGTGAAAAACTACAGACACTTTCAAGTAAGCGTTAAATTTGAACTGCATTTACCAGAATGCAAAGGGGCGAACTCGACTGGGATGTGAGGAAGTGTGCTCCCAACCCGCCTTCCTGTTAAAAGGCTCCCTTGAGCCACTGAGCTGACGAGCTCTGGAGACGCACCTGTGAGCCTGTGAGTGGTACTAGACCTGAGACGATTTTGCCAGCATTTCCAGCAACCCCAGATATTTTTTGATGCTTTCTACTCTCTACTGATGAAGGGCAATTACCCTGAAACACGTGTATAGAGATGAACAGCAATGACTGCACCAACTTTATTGAAAAACTACGGACACTTTCAAGTAAGCGTTAAATTTGAACTGCATTTACCAGGATGCAAAGGGGCGAACTCGACTGGGATGTGAGGCAGTGTGCTCCCAACCCGCCTTCCTGTTAAAAGGCTCCCTTGAGCCACTGAGCTGACGAGCTCTGGAGACGCACCTGTGAGCCTGTTAGTGGTACTAGACCTGAGACGATTTTGGCAGCATTTCCAGCAAACCCAGATATTTTTTGATGCTTTCTACTCTCTACTGATGAAGGGCAATTACCCTGAAAGACGTGTATATAGATGAACAGCAATTACTTCACTAACTTTAGTGAAAAACTACGCACACTTTCAAGTAAGCGTTAAATTTGAACTGCATTTACCAGGATGCAAAGGGGCGAACTCGACTGGGATGTGAGGCAGTGTGCTCCCAACCCGCCTTCCTGTTAAAAGGCTCCCTTGAGCCACTGAGCTGACGAGCTCTGGAGACGCACCTGTGAGCCTGTGAGTGGTACTAGACCTGAGACGATTTTGGCAACATTTCCAGCAACCCCAGATATTTTTTGATGTTTTCTACTCTCTACTGATGAAGAGCAATTACCCTGAAACACGTGTATAGAGATGAACAGCAATGACTGCACTAACTTTAGTGAAAAACTACGGACAATTTCAAGTAAGCGTTAAATTTGAACTGCATTTAACAGGATGCAAAGGGGCGAACTCGACTGGGATGTGAGGCAGTGTGCTCCCAACCCGCCTTCCTGTTAAAAGGCTCCCTTGAGCCACTGAGCTGACGAGCTCTGGAGACGCACCTGTGAGCCTGTGAGTGCTACTAGACCTGAGACGATTTTGGCAGCATTTCAAGCAACCCCAGATATTTTTTGACGCTTTCTACTCTCTACTGATGAAGGGCAATTACCCTGAAACACGTGTATAGAGATGAACAGCCATGACTGCACTAACTTTAGTGAAAAACTACGGACAATTTCAAGTAAGCGTTAAATTTGAACTGCATTTACCAGGATGCAAAGGGGCAAACTCGACTGGGATGGGAGGCAGTGTGCTCCCAACCCGCCTTCCTGTTAAAAGGCTCCCTTGAGCCACTGAGCTGACGAGCTCTGGAGACGCACCTGTGAGCCTGTGAGTGGTACTAGACCTGAGACGATTTTGGCAGCATTTCCAGCAACCCCAGATATTTTTTGATGCTTTCTACTCTCTACTGATGAAGGGCAATTACCCTGAAACACGTGTATAGAGATGAACTGCACTAACTTTAGTGAAAAACTACGGACACTTTCAAGTAAGCGTTAAATTTGAACTGCATTTACCAGGATGCAAAGGGGCGAACTCGACTGGGATGTGAGGCAGTGTGCTCCCAACCCGCCTTCCTGTTAAAAGGCTCCCTTGAGCCACTGAGCTGACGAGCTCTGGAGACGCACCTGTGAGCCTGTGAGTGGTACTAGACCTGAGACGATTTTGGCAGCATTTCCAGCAACCCCAGATATTTTTTGATGCTTTCTACTCTCTACTGATGAAGGGCAATTACCCTGAAACACGTGTATATAGATGAACAGCAATGACTGCACTAACTTTAGTGAAAAACTACGGACACTTTCAAGTAAGCGTTAAATTTGAACTGCATTTACCAGGATGCAAAGGGGCGAACTTGACTGGGATGTGAGGCAGTGTGCTCCCAACCAGCCTTCCTGTTAAAAGGCTCCCTTGAGCCACTGAGCTGACGAGCTCTGGAGACGCACCTGTGAGTGGTACTAGACCTGAGACGATTTTGGCAGCATTTCCAGCAACCCCAGATATTTTTTGATGCTTTCTACTCTCTACTGATGAAGGGCAATTACCCTGAAACACGTGTATAGAGATGAACAGCCATGACTGCACTAACTTTAGTGAAAAACTACGGACACTTTCAAGTAAGTGTTAAATTTGAACTGCATTTACCAGGATGCAAAGGGGCGAACTCGACTGGGATGTGAGGCAGTGTGCTCCCAACCCGCCTTCCTGTTAAAAGGCTCCCTTGAGCCACTGAGCTGACGAGCTCTGGAGACGCACCTGTGAGCCTGTGAGTGGTAGTAGACCTGAGACGATTTTGGCAGCATTTCCAGCAACCCCAGATATTTTTTGATGCTTTCTACTCTCTACTGATGAAGGGCAATTACCCTGAAACACGTGTATAGAGATGAACAGCATTGACTGCACTAACTTTAGTGAAAAACTACGGACACTTTCAAGTAAGCGTTAAATTTGAACTGCATTTACCAGGATGCAAAGGGGCGAACTCGACTGGGATGTGAGGCAGTGTGCTCCCAACCCGCCTTCCTGTTAAAAGGCTCCCTTGAGCCACTGAGCTGACGAGCTCTGGAGACGCACCTGTGAGCCTGTGAGTGGTACTAGACTTGAGACGAATTTTGGCAGCATTTCCAGCAACCCCAGATATTTTTTGATGCTTTCTACTCTCTACTGATGAAGGGCAATTACCTTGAAACACGTGTATAGAGATGAACAGCAATGACTGCACTAACTTTAGTGAAAAACTACGGACACTTTCAAGTAAGCGTTAAATTTGAACTGCATTTACCAGGATGCAAAGGGGCGAACTCGACTGGGATGTGAGGCGGTGTGCTCCCAACCCGCCTTCCTGTTAAAAGGCTCCCTTGAGCCACTGAGCTGACGAGCTCTGGAGACACACCTGTGAGCCTGTGAGTGGTACTAGACCTGAGACGATTTTGGCAGCATTTCCAGCAACCCCAGATATTTTTTGATGCTTTCTACTCTCTACTGATGAAGGGCAATTACCCTGAAACACGTGTATAGAGATGAACAGCAATGACTGCACTAACTTTAGTGAAAAACTACGGACACTTTCAAGTAAGCGTTAAATTTGAACTGCATTTACCAGGATGCAAAGGGGCGAACTCGACTGGGATGTGAGGCAGTGTGCTCCCAACCCGCCTTCCTGTTAAAAGGCTCCCTTGAGCCACTGAGCTGACGAGCTCTGGAGACGCACCTGTGAGCCTGTGAGTGGTAGTAGACCTGAGACGATTTTGGCAGCATTTCCAGCAACCCCAGATATTTTTTGATGCTTTCTACTCTCTACTGATGAAGGGCAATTACCCTGAAACACGTGTATAGAGATGAACAGCATTGACTGCACTAACTTTAGTGAAAAACTACGGACACTTTCAAGTAAGCGTTAAATTTGAACTGCATTTACCAGGATGCAAAGGGGCGAACTCGACTGGGATGTGAGGCAGTGTGCTCCCAACCCGCCTTCCTGTTAAAAGGCTCCCTTGAGCCACTGAGCTGACGAGCTCTGGAGACGCACCTGTGAGCCTGTGAGTGGTACTAGACTTGAGACGAATTTTGGCAGCATTTCCAGCAACCCCAGATATTTTTTGATGCTTTCTACTCTCTACTGATGAAGGGCAATTACCTTGAAACACGTGTATAGAGATGAACAGCAATGACTGCACTAACTTTAGTGAAAAACTACGGACACTTTCAAGTAAGCGTTAAATTTGAACTGCATTTACCAGGATGCAAAGGGGCGAACTCGACTGGGATGTGAGGCGGTGTGCTCCCAACCCGCCTTCCTGTTAAAAGGCTCCCTTGAGCCACTGAGCTGACGAGCTCTGGAGACGCACCTGTGAGCCTGTGAGTGGTACTAGACTTGAGACGAATTTTGGCAGCATTTCCAGCAACCCCAGATATTTTTTGATGCTTTCTACTCTCTACTGATGAAGGGCAATTACCTTGAAACACGTGTATAGAGATGAACAGCAATGACTGCACTAACTTTAGTGAAAAACTACGGACACTTTCAAGTAAGCGTTAAATTTGAACTGCATTTACCAGGATGCAAAGGGGCGAACTCGACTGGGATGTGAGGCAGTGTGCTCCCAACCCGCCTTCCTGTTAAAAGGCTCCCTTGAGCCACTGAGCTGACGAGCTCTGGAGACGCACCTGTGAGCCTGTGAGTGGTACTAGACTTGAGACGAATTTTGGCAGCATTTCCAGCAACCCCAGATATTTTTTGATGCTTTCTACTCTCTACTGATGAAGGGCAATTACCCTGAAACACGTGTATAGAGATGAACTGCACTAACTTTAGTGAAAAACTACGGACACTTTCAAGTAAGCGTTAAATTTGAACTGCATTTACCAGAATGCAAAGGGGCGAACTCGACTGGGATGTGAGGCAGTGTGCTCCCAACCCGCCTTCCTGTTAAAAGGCTCCCTTGAGCCACTGAGCTGACGAGCTCTGGAGACGCACCTGTGAGCCTGTGAGTGGTACTAGACCTGAGACGATTTTGGCAGCATTTCCAGCAACCCCAGATATTTTTTGATGCTTTCTACTCTCTACTGATGAAGGGCAATTACCCTGAAACACGTGTATAGAGATGAACAGCAATGACTGCACTAACTTTATTGAATAACTACGGACACTTTCAAGTAAGCGTTAAATTTGAACTGCATTTACCAGGATGCAAAGGGGCGAACTCGACTGGGATGTGAGGCAGTGTGCTCCCAACCCGCCTTCCTGTTAAAAGGCTCCCTTGAGCCACTGAGCTGACGAGCTCTGGAGACGCACCTGTGAGCCTGTGAGTGGTACTAGACCTGAGACGATTTTGGCAGCATTTCCAGCAAACCCAGATATTTTTTGATGCTTTCTACTCTCTACTGATGAAGGGCAATTACCCTGAAACACGTGTATAGAGATGAACAGCAATGACTTCACTAACTTTAGTGAAAAACTACGGACACTTTCAAGTAAGCGTTAAATTTGAACTGCATTTACCAGGATGCAAAGGGGCGAACTCGACTGGGATGTGAGGCAGTGTGCTCCCAACCCGCCTTCCTGTTAAAAGGCTCCCTTGAGCCACTGAGCTGACGAGCTCTGTAGACGCACCTGTGAGCCTGTGAGTGGTACTAGACCTGAGACGATTTTGGCAGCATTTCCAGCAACCCCAGATATTTTTTGATGCTTTCTACTCTCTACTGATGAAGGGCAATTACCCTGAAACACGTGTATAGAGATGAACTGCACTAACTTTAGAGAAAAACTACGGACACTTTCAAGTAAACGTTAAATTTGAACTGCATTTACCAGGATGCAAAGGGGCGAACTCGACTGGGATGTGAGGCAGTGTGCTCCCAACCCGCCTTCCTGTTAAAAGGCTCCCTTGAGCCACTGAGCTGACGAGCTCTGGAGACGCACCTGTGAGCCTGTGAGTGGTACTAGACCTGAGACGATTTTGGCAGCATTTCCAGCAACCCCAGATATTTTTTGATGTTTTCTACTCTCTACTGATGAAGAGCAATTACCCTGAAACACGTGTATAGAGATGAACAGCAATGACTGCACTAACTTTAGTGAAAAACTACGGACAATTTCAAGTAAGCGTTAAATTTGAACTGCATTTACCAGGATGCAAAGGGGCGAACTCGTCTGGGATGTGAGGCAGTGTGCTCCCAACCCGCCTTCCTGTTAAAAGGCTCCCTTGAGCCACTGAGCTGACGAGCTCTGGAGACGCACCTGTGAGCCTGTGAGTGGTACTAGACCTGAGATGATTTTGGCAGCATTTCCAGCAACCCCAGATATTTTTTGACGCTTTCTACTCTCTACTGATGAAGGGCAATTACCCTGAAACACGTGTATAGAGATGAACAGCCATGACTGCACTAACTTTAGTGAAAAACTACGGACAATTTCAAGTAAGCATTAAATTTGAACTGCATTTACCAGGATGCAAAGGGGCAAACTCGACTGGGATGGGAGGCAGTGTGCTCCCAACCCGCCTTCCTGTTAAAAGGCTCCCTTGAGCCACTGAGCTGACGAGCTCTGGAGACGCACCTGTGAGCCTGTGAGTGGTACTAGACCTGAGACGATTTTGGCAGCATTTCCAGCAACCCCAGATATTTTTTGATGCTTTCTACTCTCTACTGATGAAGGGCAATTACCCTGAAACACGTGTATAGAGATGAACTGCACTAACTTTAGTGAAAAACTACGGACACTTTCAAGTAACCGTTAAATTAGAACTGCATTTACCAGGATGCAAAGGGGCGAACTCGACTGGGATGTGAGGCAGTGTGCTCCCAACCCGCCTTCCTGTTAAAAGGCTCCCTTGAGCCACTGAGCTGACGAGCTCTGGAGACGCACCTGTGAGCCTGTGAGTGGTACTAGACCTGAGACGATTTTGGCAGCATTTCCAGCAACCCCAGATATTTTTTGATGCTTTCTACTCTCTACTGATGAAGGGCAATTACCCTGAAACACGTGTATAGAGATGAACAGCAATGACTGCACTAACTTTAGTGAAAAACTACAGACACTTTCAAGTAAGCGTTAAATTTGAACTGCATTTACCAGAATGCAAAGGGGCGAACTCGACTGGGATGTGAGGAAGTGTGCTCCCAACCCGCCTTCCTGTTAAAAGGCTCCCTTGAGCCACTGAGCTGACGAGCTCTGGAGACGCACCTGTGAGCCTGTGAGTGGTACTAGACCTGAGACGATTTTGCCAGCATTTCCAGCAACCCCAGATATTTTTTGATGCTTTCTACTCTCTACTGATGAAGGGCAATTACCCTGAAACACGTGTATAGAGATGAACAGCAATGACTGCACCAACTTTATTGAAAAACTACGGACACTTTCAAGTAAGCGTTAAATTTGAACTGCATTTACCAGGATGCAAAGGGGCGAACTCGACTGGGATGTGAGGCAGTGTGCTCCCAACCCGCCTTCCTGTTAAAAGGCTCCCTTGAGCCACTGAGCTGACGAGCTCTGGAGACGCACCTGTGAGCCTGTTAGTGGTACTAGACCTGAGACGATTTTGGCAGCATTTCCAGCAAACCCAGATATTTTTTGATGCTTTCTACTCTCTACTGATGAAGGGCAATTACCCTGAAAGACGTGTATATAGATGAACAGCAATTACTTCACTAACTTTAGTGAAAAACTACGCACACTTTCAAGTAAGCGTTAAATTTGAACTGCATTTACCAGGATGCAAAGGGGCGAACTCGACTGGGATGTGAGGCAGTGTGCTCCCAACCCGCCTTCCTGTTAAAAGGCTCCCTTGAGCCACTGAGCTGACGAGCTCTGGAGACGCACCTGTGAGCCTGTGAGTGGTACTAGACCTGAGACGATTTTGGCAACATTTCCAGCAACCCCAGATATTTTTTGATGTTTTCTACTCTCTACTGATGAAGAGCAATTACCCTGAAACACGTGTATAGAGATGAACAGCAATGACTGCACTAACTTTAGTGAAAAACTACGGACAATTTCAAGTAAGCGTTAAATTTGAACTGCATTTAACAGGATGCAAAGGGGCGAACTCGACTGGGATGTGAGGCAGTGTGCTCCCAACCCGCCTTCCTGTTAAAAGGCTCCCTTGAGCCACTGAGCTGACGAGCTCTGGAGACGCACCTGTGAGCCTGTGAGTGCTACTAGACCTGAGACGATTTTGGCAGCATTTCAAGCAACCCCAGATATTTTTTGACGCTTTCTACTCTCTACTGATGAAGGGCAATTACCCTGAAACACGTGTATAGAGATGAACAGCCATGACTGCACTAACTTTAGTGAAAAACTACGGACAATTTCAAGTAAGCGTTAAATTTGAACTGCATTTACCAGGATGCAAAGGGGCAAACTCGACTGGGATGGGAGGCAGTGTGCTCCCAACCCGCCTTCCTGTTAAAAGGCTCCCTTGAGCCACTGAGCTGACGAGCTCTGGAGACGCACCTGTGAGCCTGTGAGTGGTACTAGACCTGAGACGATTTTGGCAGCATTTCCAGCAACCCCAGATATTTTTTGATGCTTTCTACTCTCTACTGATGAAGGGCAATTACCCTGAAACACGTGTATAGAGATGAACTGCACTAACTTTAGTGAAAAACTACGGACACTTTCAAGTAAGCGTTAAATTTGAACTGCATTTACCAGGATGCAAAGGGGCGAACTCGACTGGGATGTGAGGCAGTGTGCTCCCAACCCGCCTTCCTGTTAAAAGGCTCCCTTGAGCCACTGAGCTGACGAGCTCTGGAGACGCACCTGTGAGCCTGTGAGTGGTACTAGACCTGAGACGATTTTGGCAGCATTTCCAGCAACCCCAGATATTTTTTGATGCTTTCTACTCTCTACTGATGAAGGGCAATTACCCTGAAACACGTGTATATAGATGAACAGCAATGACTGCACTAACTTTAGTGAAAAACTACGGACACTTTCAAGTAAGCGTTAAATTTGAACTGCATTTACCAGGATGCAAAGGGGCGAACTTGACTGGGATGTGAGGCAGTGTGCTCCCAACCAGCCTTCCTGTTAAAAGGCTCCCTTGAGCCACTGAGCTGACGAGCTCTGGAGACGCACCTGTGAGTGGTACTAGACCTGAGACGATTTTGGCAGCATTTCCAGCAACCCCAGATATTTTTTGATGCTTTCTACTCTCTACTGATGAAGGGCAATTACCCTGAAACACGTGTATAGAGATGAACAGCCATGACTGCACTAACTTTAGTGAAAAACTACGGACACTTTCAAGTAAGTGTTAAATTTGAACTGCATTTACCAGGATGCAAAGGGGCGAACTCGACTGGGATGTGAGGCAGTGTGCTCCCAACCCGCCTTCCTGTTAAAAGGCTCCCTTGAGCCACTGAGCTGACGAGCTCTGGAGACGCACCTGTGAGCCTGTGAGTGGTAGTAGACCTGAGACGATTTTGGCAGCATTTCCAGCAACCCCAGATATTTTTTGATGCTTTCTACTCTCTACTGATGAAGGGCAATTACCCTGAAACACGTGTATAGAGATGAACAGCATTGACTGCACTAACTTTAGTGAAAAACTACGGACACTTTCAAGTAAGCGTTAAATTTGAACTGCATTTACCAGGATGCAAAGGGGCGAACTCGACTGGGATGTGAGGCAGTGTGCTCCCAACCCGCCTTCCTGTTAAAAGGCTCCCTTGAGCCACTGAGCTGACGAGCTCTGGAGACGCACCTGTGAGCCTGTGAGTGGTACTAGACTTGAGACGAATTTTGGCAGCATTTCCAGCAACCCCAGATATTTTTTGATGCTTTCTACTCTCTACTGATGAAGGGCAATTACCTTGAAACACGTGTATAGAGATGAACAGCAATGACTGCACTAACTTTAGTGAAAAACTACGGACACTTTCAAGTAAGCGTTAAATTTGAACTGCATTTACCAGGATGCAAAGGGGCGAACTCGACTGGGATGTGAGGCGGTGTGCTCCCAACCCGCCTTCCTGTTAAAAGGCTCCCTTGAGCCACTGAGCTGACGAGCTCTGGAGACACACCTGTGAGCCTGTGAGTGGTACTAGACCTGAGACGATTTTGGCAGCATTTCCAGCAACCCCAGATATTTTTTGATGCTTTCTACTCTCTACTGATGAAGGGCAATTACCCTGAAACACGTGTATAGAGATGAACAGCAATGACTGCACTAACTTTAGTGAAAAACTACGGACACTTTCAAGTAAGCGTTAAATTTGAACTGCATTTACCAGGATGCAAAGGGGCGAACTCGACTGGGATGTGAGGCAGTGTGCTCCCAACCCGCCTTCCTGTTAAAAGGCTCCCTTGAGCCACTGAGCTGACGAGCTCTGGAGACGCACCTGTGAGCCTGTGAGTGGTAGTAGACCTGAGACGATTTTGGCAGCATTTCCAGCAACCCCAGATATTTTTTGATGCTTTCTACTCTCTACTGATGAAGGGCAATTACCCTGAAACACGTGTATAGAGATGAACAGCATTGACTGCACTAACTTTAGTGAAAAACTACGGACACTTTCAAGTAAGCGTTAAATTTGAACTGCATTTACCAGGATGCAAAGGGGCGAACTCGACTGGGATGTGAGGCAGTGTGCTCCCAACCCGCCTTCCTGTTAAAAGGCTCCCTTGAGCCACTGAGCTGACGAGCTCTGGAGACGCACCTGTGAGCCTGTGAGTGGTACTAGACTTGAGACGAATTTTGGCAGCATTTCCAGCAACCCCAGATATTTTTTGATGCTTTCTACTCTCTACTGATGAAGGGCAATTACCTTGAAACACGTGTATAGAGATGAACAGCAATGACTGCACTAACTTTAGTGAAAAACTACGGACACTTTCAAGTAAGCGTTAAATTTGAACTGCATTTACCAGGATGCAAAGGGGCGAACTCGACTGGGATGTGAGGCGGTGTGCTCCCAACCCGCCTTCCTGTTAAAAGGCTCCCTTGAGCCACTGAGCTGACGAGCTCTGGAGACACACCTGTGAGCCTGTGAGTGGTACTAGACCTGAGACGATTTTGGCAGCATTTCCAGCAACCCCAGATATTTTTTGATGCTTTCTACTCTCTACTGATGAAGGGCAATTACCCTGAAACACGTGTATAGAGATGAACTGCACTAACTTTAGTGAAAAACTACGGACACTTTCAAGTAAGCGTTAAATTTGAACTGCATTTACCAGGATGCAAAGGGGCGAACTCGACTGGGATGTGAGGCAGTGTGCTCCCAACCCGCCTTCCTGTTAAAAGGCTCCCTTGAGCCACTGAGCTGACGAGCTCTGGAGACGCACCTGTGAGCCTGTGAGTGGTACTAGACCTGAGACGATTTTGGCAGCATTTCCAGCAACCCCAGATATTTTTTGATGCTTTCTACTCTCTACTGATGAAGGGCAATTACCCTGAAACACGTGTATATAGATGAACAGCAATGACTGCACTAACTTTAGTGAAAAACTACGGACACTTTCAAGTAAGCGTTAAATTTGAACTGCATTTACCAGGATGCAAAGGGGCGAACTTGACTGGGATGTGAGGCAGTGTGCTCCCAACCAGCCTTCCTGTTAAAAGGCTCCCTTGAGCCACTGAGCTGACGAGCTCTGGAGACGCACCTGTGAGTGGTACTAGACCTGAGACGATTTTGGCAGCATTTCCAGCAACCCCAGATATTTTTTGATGCTTTCTACTCTCTACTGATGAAGGGCAATTACCCTGAAACACGTGTATAGAGATGAACAGCCATGACTGCACTAACTTTAGTGAAAAACTACGGACACTTTCAAGTAAGTGTTAAATTTGAACTGCATTTACCAGGATGCAAAGGGGCGAACTCGACTGGGATGTGAGGCAGTGTGCTCCCAACCCGCCTTCCTGTTAAAAGGCTCCCTTGAGCCACTGAGCTGACGAGCTCTGGAGACGCACCTGTGAGCCTGTGAGTGGTAGTAGACCTGAGACGATTTTGGCAGCATTTCCAGCAACCCCAGATATTTTTTGATGCTTTCTACTCTCTACTGATGAAGGGCAATTACCCTGAAACACGTGTATAGAGATGAACAGCATTGACTGCACTAACTTTAGTGAAAAACTACGGACACTTTCAAGTAAGCGTTAAATTTGAACTGCATTTACCAGGATGCAAAGGGGCGAACTCGACTGGGATGTGAGGCAGTGTGCTCCCAACCCGCCTTCCTGTTAAAAGGCTCCCTTGAGCCACTGAGCTGACGAGCTCTGGAGACGCACCTGTGAGCCTGTGAGTGGTACTAGACTTGAGACGAATTTTGGCAGCATTTCCAGCAACCCCAGATATTTTTTGATGCTTTCTACTCTCTACTGATGAAGGGCAATTACCTTGAAACACGTGTATAGAGATGAACAGCAATGACTGCACTAACTTTAGTGAAAAACTACGGACACTTTCAAGTAAGCGTTAAATTTGAACTGCATTTACCAGGATGCAAAGGGGCGAACTCGACTGGGATGTGAGGCGGTGTGCTCCCAACCCGCCTTCCTGTTAAAAGGCTCCCTTGAGCCACTGAGCTGACGAGCTCTGGAGACACACCTGTGAGCCTGTGAGTGGTACTAGACCTGAGACGATTTTGGCAGCATTTCCAGCAACCCCAGATATTTTTTGATGCTTTCTACTCTCTACTGATGAAGGGCAATTACCCTGAAACACATGTATAGAGATGAACAGCAATGACTGCACTAACTTTAGTGAAAAACTACGGACACTTTCAAGTAAGCGTTAAATTTGAACTGCATTTACCAGGATGCAAAGGGGCGAACTCGACTGGGATGTGAGGCAGTGTGCTCCCAACCCGCCTTCCTGTTAAAAGGCTCCCTTGAGCCACTGAGCTGACAAGCTCTGGAGACGCACCTGTGAGCCTGTGAGTGGTACTAGACCTGAGATGATTTTGGCAGCATTTCCAGCAACCCGAGATATTTTTTGATGCTTTCTACTCTCTACTGATGAAGGGCAATTACCCTGAAACACGTGTATAGAGATGAACAGCAATGACTGCACTAACTTTAGTGAAAAACTACGGACACTTTCAAGTAAGCGTTAAATTTGAACTGCATTTACCAGGATGCAAAGGGGCGAACTCGACTGGGATGTGAGGCAGTGTGCTCCCAACCCGCCTTCCTGTTAAAAGGCTCCCTTGAGCCACTGAGCTGACAAGCTCTGGAGACGCACCTGTGAGCCTGTGAGTGGTACTAGACCTGAGACGATTTTGGCAGCATTTCCAGCAACCCGAGATATTTTTTGATGCTTTCTACTCTCTACTGATGAAGGGCAATTACCCTGAAACACGTGTATAGAGATGAACAGCAATGACTGCACTAACTTTAGTGAAAAACTACGGACACTTTCAAGTAAGCGTTAAATTTGAACTGCATTTACCAGGATGCAAAGGGGCGAACTCGACTGGGATGTGAGGCAGTGTGCTCCCAACCCGCCTTCCTGTTAAAAGGCTCCCTTGAGCCACTGAGCTGACAAGCTCTGGAGACGCACCTGTGAGCCTGTGAGTGGTACTAGACCTGAGATGATTTTGGCAGCATTTCCAGCAACCCCAGATATTTTTTGATGCTTTCTACTCTCTACTGATGAAGGGCAATTACCCTGAAACACGTGTATAGAGATGAACAGCAATGACTGCACTAACTTTAGTGAAAAACTACGGACACTTTCAAGTAAGCGTTAAATTTGAACTGCATTTACCAGGATGCAAAGGGGCGAACTCGACTGGGATGTGAGGCAGTGTGCTCCCAACCCGCCTTCCTGTTAAAAGGCTCCCTTGAGCCACTGAGCTGACGAGCTCTGGAGACGCACCTGTGAGCCTGTGAGTGGTACTAGACCTGAGACGATTTTGGCAGCATTTCCAGCAACCCCAGATATTTTTTGATGCTTTCTACTCTCTACTGATGAAGGACAATTACCCTGAAACACGTGTATAGAGATGAACAGCAATGACAGCACTAACTTTAGTGAAAAACTACGGACACTTTCAAGTAAGCGTTAAATTTGAACTGCATTTACCAGGATCCAAAGGGGCGAACTCGACTGGGATGTGAGGCAGTGTGCTCCCAACCCGTCTTCCTGTTAAAAGGCTCTCTTGAGCCACTGAGCTGACGAGCTCTGGAGACGCACCTGTGAGCCTGTGAGTGGTACTAGACCTGAGACGATTTTGGCAGCATTTCCAGCAACCCCAGATATTTTCTGATGCTTTCTACTCTCTACTGATGAAGGGCAATTACCCTGAAACACGTGTATAGAGATGAACAGCAATGACTGCACTAACTTTAGTGAAAAACTACGGACACTTTCAAGTAAGTGTTAAATTTGAACTGCATTTACCAGGATGCAAAGGGGCGAACTCGACTGGGATGTGAGGCAGTGTGCTCCCAACCCTCCTTCCTGTTAAAAGGCTCCCTTGAGACACTGAGCTGACGAGCTCTGGAGACGCACCTGTGAGCCTGTGAGTGGTAATAGACCTGAGACGATTTTGCCAGCATTTCCAGCAACCCCAGATATTTTTTTATGCTTTCTACTCTCTACTGATGAAGGGCAATTACCCTGAAACACGTGTATAGAGATGAACAGCAATGACTGCACTAACTTTAGTGAAAAACTACGGACACTTTCAAGTAAGAGTTAAATTTGAACTGCATTTACCAGGATGCAAAGGGGCGAACTCGACTGGGATGTGAGGCAGTGTGCTCCCAACCCGCCTTCCTGTTAAAAGGCTCCCTTGAGCCACTGAGCTGACGAGCTCTGGAGACGCACCTGTGAGCCTGTGAGTGGTACTAGACCTGAGACGATTTTGCCAGCATTTCCAGCAACCCCAGATATTTTTTGATGCTTTCTACTCTCTACTGATGAGGGGCAATTACCCTGAAACTCGTGTATAGAGATGAACAGCAATGACTGCACTAACTTTAGTGAAAAACTACGGACACTTTCAAGTAAGCGTTACAATTGAACTGCATTTACCAGGATGCAAAGGGGCGAACTCGACTGGGATGTGAGGCAGTGTGCTCCCAACCCGCCTTCCTGTTCAAAAGTCTCCCTTGAGCCACTGAGCTGACGAGCTCTGGAGACGCACCTGTGAGCCTGTGAGTGGTACTAGACCTGAGACGATTTTGGCAGCATTTCCAGCAACCCCAGATATTTTTTGATGCTTTCTACTCTCTACTGATGAAGGGCAATTACCCTGAAACACGTGTATAGAGATGAACAGCAATGACTGCACTAACTTTAGTGAAAAACTACGGACACTTTCAAGTAAGCGTTAAATTTGAACTGCATTTACCAGGATGCAAAGGGGCAAACTCGACTGGGATGTGAGGCAGTGTGCTCCCAACCCGCCTTCCTGTTAAAAGGCTCCTTTGAGCCACTGAGCTGACGAGCTCTGGAGACGCACCTGTGAGCCTGTGAGTGGTACTAGACCTGAGACGATTTTGGCAGCATTTCCAGCAACCCCAGATATTTTTTGATGCTTTCTACTCTCTACTGATGAAGGGCAATTACCCTGAAACACGTGTATAGAGATGAACAGCAATGACTGCACTAACTTTAGTGAAAAACTACGGACACTTTCAAGTAAGCGTTGAATTTGAACTGCATTTACCAGGATGCAAAGGGCCGAACTCGACTGGGATGTGAGGCAGTGTGCTCCCAACCCGCCTTCCTGTTAAAAGGCTCCCTTGAGCCACTGAGCTGACGAGCTCTGGAGACGCACCTGTGAGCCTGTGAGTGGTACTAGACCTGAGACGATTTTGGCAGCATTTCCAGCAACCCCAGATATTTTTTGATGCTTTCTACTCTCTACTGATGAAGGACAATTACCCTGAAACACGTGTATAGAGATGAACAGCAATGACAGCACTAACTTTAGTGAAAAACTACGGACACTTTCAAGTAAGCGTTAAATTTGAACTGCATTTACCAGGATGCAAAGGGGCGAACTCGACTGGGATGTGAGGCAGTGTGCTCCCAACCCGCCTTCCTGTTAAAAGGCTCCCTTGAGCCACTGAGCTGACGAGCTCTGGAGACGCACCTGTGAGCCTGTGAGTGGTACTAGACCTGAGACGATTTTGGCAGCATTTCCAGCAACCCCAGATATTTTTTGATGCTTTCTACTCTCTACTGATGAAGGACAATTACCCTGAAACACGTGTATAGAGATGAACAGCAATGACAGCACTAACTTTAGTGAAAAACTACGGACACTTTCAAGTAAGCGTTAAATTTGAACTGCATTTACCAGGATCCAAAGGGGCGAACTCGACTGGGATGTGAGGCAGTGTGCTCCCAACCCGCCTTCCTGTTAAAAGGCTCCCTTGAGCCACTGAGCTGACGAGCTCTGGAGACGCACCTGTGAGCCTGTGAGTGGTACTAGACCTGAGACGATTTTGGCAGCATTTCCAGCAACCCCAGATATTTTCTGATGCTTTCTACTCTCTACTGATGAAGGGCAATTACCCTGAAACACGTGTATAGAGATGAACAGCAATGACTGCACTAACTTTAGTGAAAAACTACGGACACTTTCAAGTAAGTGTTAAATTTGAACTGCATTTACCAGGATGCAAAGGGGCGAACTCGACTGGGATGTGAGGCAGTGTGCTCCCCACCCGCCTTCCTATAAAGAGGCTCCCTTGAGCCACTGAGCTGACGAGCTCTGGAGACGCACCTGTGAGCCTGTGAGTGGTAATAGACCTGAGACGATTTTGCCAGCATTTCCAGCAACCCCAGATATTTTTTTATGCTTTCTACTCTCTACTGATGAAGGGCAATTACCCTGAAACACGTGTATAGAGATGAACAGCAATGACTGCACTAACTTTAGTGAAAAACTACGGACACTTTCAAGTAAGCGTTAAATTTGAACTGCATTTACCAGGATGCAAAGGGGCGAACTCGACTGGGATGTGAGGCAGTGTGCTCCCAACCCGCCTTCCTGTTAAAAGGCTCCCTTGAGCCACTGAGCTGACGAGCTCTGGAGACGCACCTTTGAGCCTGTGAGTGGTACTAGACCTGAGACGATTTTGCCAGCATTTCCAGCAACCCCAGATATTTTTTGATGCTTTCTACTCTCTACTGATGAAGGGCAATTACCCTGAAACTTGTGTATAGAGATGAACAGCAATGACTGCACTAACTTTAGTGAAAAACTACGGACACTTTCAAGTAAGCGTTAAATTTGAACTGCATTTTCCAGGATCCAAAGGGGCGAACTCGACTGGGATGTGAGGCAGTGTGCTCCCAACCCGCCTTCCTGTTAAAAGGCTCCCTTGAGCCACTGAGCTGACGAGCTCTGGAGACGCACCTGTGAGCCTGTGAGTGGTACTAGACCTGAGACGATTTTAGCAGCATTTTCAGCAACCCCAGATAATTTCTGATGCTTTCTACTCTCTACTGATGAAGGGCAATTACCCTGAAACACGTGTATAGAGATGAACAGCAATGACTGCACTAACTTTAGTGAAAAACTACGGACACTTTCAAGTAAGTGTTAAATTTGAACTGCATTTACCAGGATGCAAAGGGCGAACTCGACTGGGATGTGAGGCAGTGTGCTCCCCACCCGCCTTCCTATAAAGAGGCTCCCTTGAGCCACTGAGCTGACGAGCTCTGGAGACGCACCTGTGAGCCTGTGAGTGGTAATAGACCTGAGACGATTTTGCCAGCATTTCCAGCAACCCCAGATATTTTTTTATGCTTTCTACTCTCTACTGATGAAGGGCAATTACCCTGAAACACGTGTATAGAGATGAACAGCAATGACTGCACTAACTTTAGTGAAAAACTACGGACACTTTCAAGTAAGCGTTAAATTTGAACTGCATTTACCAGGATGCAAAGGGGCGAACTCGACTGGGATGTGAGGCAGTGTGCTCCCAACCCGCCTTCCTGTTAAAAGGCTCCCTTGAGCCACTGAGCTGACGAGCTCTGGAGACGCACCTTTGAGCCTGTGAGTGGTACTAGACCTGAGACGATTTTGCCAGCATTTCCAGCAACCCCAGATATTTTTTGATGCTTTCTACTCTCTACTGATGAAGGGCAATTACCCTGAAACTCGTGTATAGAGATGAACAGCAATGACTGCACTAACTTTAGTGAAAAACTACGGACACTTTCAAGTAAGCGTTACAATTGAACTGCATTTACCAGGATGCAAAGGGGCGAACTCGACTGGGATGTGAGGCAGTGTGCTCCCAACCCGCCTTCCTGTTAAAAGGCTCCCTTGAGCCACTGAGCTGACGAGCTCTGGAGACGCACCTGTGAGCCTGTGAGTGGTACTAGACCTGAGACGATTTTGGCAGCATTTCCAGCAACCCCAGATATTTTTTGATGCTTTATACTCTCTACTGATGAAGGGCAATTACCCTGAAACATGTGTATAGAGATGAACAGCAATGACTGCACTAACTTTAGTGAAAAACTACGGACACTTTCAAGTAAGCGTTAAATTTGAACTGCATTTACCAGGATGCAAAGGGGCGAAGTCGACTGGGATGTGAGGCAGTGTGCTCCCAACCCGCCTTCCTGTTAAAAGGCTCCCTTGAGCCACTGAGCTGACGAGCTCTGGAGATGCACCTGTGAGCCTGTGAGTTGTACTAGACCTGAGACGATTTTGGCAGCATTTCCAGCAACCCCCGATATTTTTTGATGCTTTCTACTCTCTACTGAGGAAGGACAATTACCCTGAAACACGTGTATAGAGATGAACAGCAATGACAGCACTAACTTTAGTGAAAAACTACGGACACTTTCAAGTAAGCGATAAATTTGAACTGCATTTACCAGGATCCAAAGGGGCGAACTCGACTGGGATGTGAGGCAGTGTGCTCCCAACCCGCCTTCCTGTTAAAAGGCTCCCTTGAGCCACTGAGCTGACGAGCTCTGGAGACGCACCTTTGAGCCTGTGAGTGGTACTAGACCTGAGACGATTTTGGCAGCATTTCCAGCAACCCCAGATATTTTCTGATGCTTTCTACTCTCTACTGATGAAGGACAATTACCCTGAAACACGTGTATAGAGATGAACAGCAATGACTGCACTAACTTTAGTGAAAAACTACGGACACTTTCAAGTAAGTGTTAAATTTGAACTGCATTTACCAGGATGCAAAGGGGCGAACTCGACTGGGTTGTGAGGCAGTGTGCTCCCAACCCGCCTTCCTGTTAAAAGGCTCCCTTGAGCCACTGAGCTGATGAGCTCTGGAGACGCACCTGTGAGCCTGTGAGTGGTACTAGACCTGAGACGATTTTGCCAGCATTTCCAGCAACCCCAGATATTTTTTTATGCTTTCTTCTCTCTACTGATGAAGGGCAATTACCCTGAAACACGTGTATAGAGATGAACAGCAATGACTGCACTAACTTTAGTGAAAAACTACGGACACTTTCAAGTAAGCGTTAAATTTGAACTGCATTTACCAGGATGCAAAGGGGGGAACTCGACTGGGATGTGAGGCAGTGTGCTCCCAACCCGCCTTCCTGTTAAAAGGCTCCCTTGAGCCACTGAGCTGACCAGCTCTGGAGACGCACCTGTGAGCCTGTGAGTGGTACTAGACCTGAGACGATTTTGCCAGCATTTCCAGCAACCCCAGATATTTTTTGATGCTTTCTACTCTCTACTGATGAAGGGCAATTACCCTGAAACTCGTGTATAGAGATGAACAGCAATGACTGCACTAACTTTAGTGAAAAACTACGGACACTTTCAAGTAAGCGTTACATTTGAACTGCATTTATCAGGATGCAAAGGGGCGAACTCGACTGGGATGTGAGGCAGTGTGCTCCCAACCCGCCTTCCTGTTAAAGGCTCCCTTGAGCCACTGAGCTGACGAGCTCTGGAGACGCACCTGTGAGCCTGTGAGTGGTAATAGACCTGAGACGATTTTGGCAGCATTTCCAGCAACCCCAGATATTTTTTGATGCTTTCTACTCTCTACTGATGAAGGGCAATTACCCTGAAACACGTGTATAGAGATGAACAGCAATGACTGCACTAACTTTAGTGAAAAACTACGGACACTTTCAAGTAAGCGTTAAACTTGAACTGCATTTACCAAGATGCAAAGGGGCGAACTTGACTGGGATGTGAGGCAGTGTGCTCCCAACCCGCCTTCATGTTAAAAGGATCCCTTGAGCCACTGAGCTGACGAGCTCTGGAGACGCACCTGTGAGCCTGTGAGTGGTAGTAGACCTGAGACGATTTTGGCAGCATTTCCAGCAACCCCAGATATTTTTTGATGCTTTCTACTCTCTACTGATGAAGGGCAATTACCCTGAAACACGTGTATAGAGATGAACAGCCATGACTGCACTAACTTTAGTGAAAAACTACGGACACTTTCAAGTAAGTGTTAAATTTGAACTGCATTTACCAGGATGCAAAGGGGCGAACTCGACTGGGATGGGAGGCAGTGTGCTCCCAACCCGCCTTCCTGTTAAAAGGCTCCCTTGAGCCACTGAGCTGACGAGCTCCGGAGACGCACCTGTGAGCCTGTGAGTGGTACTAGACCTGAGACGATTTTGGCAGCATTTCCAGCAACCCCAGATATTTTTTGATGCTTTCTACTCTCTACTGATGAAGGGCAATTACCCTGAAACACGTGTATAGAGATGAACAGCAATGACTGCACTAACTTTAGTGAAAAACTACGGACACTTTCAAGTAAGCGTTAAATTTGAACTGCATTTACCAGGATGCAAAGGGGCGAACTCGACTGGGATGTGAGGCAGTGTGCTCCCAACCCGCCTTCCTGTTAAAAGGCTCCCTTGAGCCACTGAGCTGACGAGCTCTGGAGACGCACCTGTGAGCCTGTGAGTGGTACTAGACCTGAGACGATTTTGGCAGCATTTCCAGCAACCCCAGATATTTTTTGATGCTTTCTACTCTCTACTGATGAAGGACAATTACCCTGAAACACGTGTATAGAGATGAACAGCAATGACAGCACTAACTTTAGTGAAAAACTACGGACACTTTCAAGTAAGCGTTAAATTTGAACTGCATTTACCAGGATCCAAAGGGGCGAACTCGACTGGGATGTGAGGCAGTGTGCTCCCAACCCGCCTTCCTGTTAAAAGGCTCTCTTGAGCCACTGAGCTGACGAGCTCTGGAGACGCACCTGTGAGCCTGTGAGTGGTACTAGACCTGAGACGATTTTGGCAGCATTTCCAGCAACCCCAGATATTTTCTGATGCTTTCTACTCTCTACTGATGAAGGGCAATTACCCTGAAACACGTGTATAGAGATGAACAGCAATGACTGCACTAACTTTAGTGAAAAACTACGGACACTTTCAAGTAAGTGTTAAATTTGAACTGCATTTACCAGGATGCAAAGGGGCGAACTCGACTGGGATGTGAGGCAGTGTGCTCCCAACCCTCCTTCCTGTTAAAAGGCTCCCTTGAGCCACTGAGCTGACGAGCTCTGGAGACGCACCTGTGAGCCTGTGAGTGGTAATAGACCTGAGACGATTTTGCCAGCATTTCCAGCAACCCCAGATATTTTTTTATGCTTTCTACTCTCTACTGATGAAGGGCAATTACCCTGAAACACGTGTATAGAGATGAACAGCAATGACTGCACTAACTTTAGTGAAAAACTACGGACACTTTCAAGTAAGAGTTAAATTTGAACTGCATTTACCAGGATGCAAAGGGGCGAACTCGACTGGGATGTGAGGCAGTGTGCTCCCAACCCGCCTTCCTGTTAAAAGGCTCCCTTGAGCCACTGAGCTGACGAGCTCTGGAGACGCACCTGTGAGCCTGTGAGTGGTACTAGACCTGAGACGATTTTGCCAGCATTTCCAGCAACCCCAGATATTTTTTGATGCTTTCTACTCTCTACTGATGAGGGGCAATTACCCTGAAACTCGTGTATAGAGATGAACAGCAATGACTGCACTAACTTTAGTGAAAAACTACGGACACTTTCAAGTAAGCGTTACAATTGAACTGCATTTACCAGGATGCAAAGGGGCGAACTCGACTGGGATGTGAGGCAGTGTGCTCCCAACCCGCCTTCCTGTTAAAAAGTCTCCCTTGAGCCACTGAGCTGACGAGCTCTGGAGACGCACCTGTGAGCCTGTGAGTGGTACTAGACCTGAGACGATTTTGGCAGCATTTCCAGCAACCCCAGATATTTTTTGATGCTTTCTACTCTCTACTGATGAAGGGCAATTACCCTGAAACACGTGTATAGAGATGAACAGCAATGACTGCACTAACTTTAGTGAAAAACTACGGACACTTTCAAGTAAGCGTTAAATTTGAACTGCATTTACCAGGATGCAAAGGGGCGAACTCGACTGGGATGTGAGGCAGTGTGCTCCCAACCCGCCTTCCTGTTAAAAGGCTCCTTTGAGCCACTGAGCTGACGAGCTCTGGAGACGCACCTGTGAGCCTGTGAGTGGTACTAGACCTGAGACGATTTTGGCAGCATTTCCAGCAACCCCAGATATTTTTTGATGCTTTCTACTCTCTACTGATGAAGGGCAATTACCCTGAAACACGTGTATAGAGATGAACAGCAATGACTGCACTAACTTTAGTGAAAAACTACGGACACTTTCAAGTAAGCGTTGAATTTGAACTGCATTTACCAGGATGCAAAGGGCCGAACTCGACTGGGATGTGAGGCAGTGTGCTCCCAACCCGCCTTCCTGTTAAAAGGCTCCCTTGAGCCACTGAGCTGACGAGCTCTGGAGACGCACCTGTGAGCCTGTGAGTGGTACTAGACCTGAGACGATTTTGGCAGCATTTCCAGCAACCCCAGATATTTTTTGATGCTTTCTACTCTCTACTGATGAAGGACAATTACCCTGAAACACGTGTATAGAGATGAACAGCAATGACAGCACTAACTTTAGTGAAAAACTACGGACACTTTCAAGTAAGCGTTAAATTTGAACTGCATTTACCAGGATGCAAAGGGGCGAACTCGACTGGGATGTGAGGCAGTGTGCTCCCAACCCGCCTTCCTGTTAAAAGGCTCCCTTGAGCCACTGAGCTGACGAGCTCTGGAGACGCACCTGTGAGCCTGTGAGTGGTACTAGACCTGAGACGATTTTGGCAGCATTTCCAGCAACCCCAGATATTTTTTGATGCTTTCTACTCTCTACTGATGAAGGACAATTACCCTGAAACACGTGTATAGAGATGAACAGCAATGACAGCACTAACTTTATTGAAAAACTACGGACACTTTCAAGTAAGCGTTAAATTTGAACTGCATTTACCAGGATCCAAAGGGGCGAACTCGACTGGGATGTGAGGTAGTGTGCTCCCAACCCGCCTTCCTGTTAAAAGGCTCCCTTGAGCCACTGAGCTGACGAGCTCTGGAGACGCACCTGTGAGCCTGTGAGTGGTACTAGACCTGAGACGATTTTGGCAGCATTTCCAGCAACCCCAGATATTTTCTGATGCTTTCTACTCTCTACTGATGAAGGGCAATTACCCTGAAACACGTGTATAGAGATGAACAGCAATGACTGCACTAACTTTAGTGAAAAACTACGGACACTTTCAAGTAAGTGTTAAATTTGAACTGCATTTACCAGGATGCAAAGGGGCGAACTCGACTGGGATGTGAGGCAGTGTGCTCCCCACCCGCCTTCCTATAAAGAGGCTCCCTTGAGCCACTGAGCTGACGAGCTCTGGAGACGCACCTGTGAGCCTGTGAGTGGTAATAGACCTGAGACGATTTTGCCAGCATTTCCAGCAACCCCAGATATTTTTTTATGCTTTCTACTCTCTACTGATGAAGGGCAATTACCCTGAAACACGTGTATGGAGATGAACAGCAATGACTGCACTAACTTTAGTGAAAAACTACGGACACTTTCAAGTAAGCGTTAAATTTGAACTGCATTTACCAGGATGCAAAGGGGCGAACTCGACTGGGATGTGAGGCAGTGTGCTCCCAACCCGCCTTCCTGTTAAAAGGCTCCCTTGAGCCACTGAGCTGACGAGCTCTGGAGACGCACCTTTGAGCCTGTGAGTGGTACTAGACCTGAGACGATTTTGCCAGCATTTCCAGCAACCCCAGATATTTTTTGATGCTTTCTACTCTCTACTGATGAAGGGCAATTACCCTGAAACTTGTGTATAGAGATGAACAGCAATGACTGCACTAACTTTAGTGAAAAACTACGGACACTTTCAAGTAAGCGTTAAATTTGAACTGCATTTTCCAGGATCCAAAGGGGCGAACTCGACTGGGATGTGAGGCAGTGTGCTCCCAACCCGCCTTCCTGTTAAAAGGCTCCCTTGAGCCACTGAGCTGACGAGCTCTGGAGACGCACCTGTGAGCCTGTGAGTGGTACTAGACCTGAGACGATTTTAGCAGCATTTTCAGCAACCCCAGATAATTTCTGATGCTTTCTACTCTCTACTGATGAAGGGCAATTACCCTGAAACACGTGTATAGAGATGAACAGCAATGACTGCACTAACTTTAGTGAAAAACTACGGACACTTTCAAGTAAGTGTTAAATTTGAACTGCATTTACCAGGATGCAAAGGGCGAACTCGACTGGGATGTGAGGCAGTGTGCTCCCCACCCGCCTTCCTATAAAGAGGCTCCCTTGAGCCACTGAGCTGACGAGCTCTGGAGACGCACCTGTGAGCCTGTGAGTGGTAATAGACCTGAGACGATTTTGCCAGCATTTCCAGCAACCCCAGATATTTTTTTATGCTTTCTACTCTCTACTGATGAAGGGCAATTACCCTGAAACACGTGTATAGAGATGAACAGCAATGACTGCACTAACTTTAGTGAAAAACTACGGACACTTTCAAGTAAGCGTTAAATTTGAACTGCATTTACCAGGATGCAAAGGGGCGAACTCGACTGGGATGTGAGGCAGTGTGCTCCCAACCCGCCTTCCTGTTAAAAGGCTCCCTTGAGCCACTGAGCTGACGAGCTCTGGAGACGCACCTTTGAGCCTGTGAGTGGTACTAGACCTGAGACGATTTTGCCAGCATTTCCAGCAACCCCAGATATTTTTTGATGCTTTCTACTCTCTACTGATGAAGGGCAATTACCCTGAAACTCGTGTATAGAGATGAACAGCAATGACTGCACTAACTTTAGTGAAAAACTACGGACACTTTCAAGTAAGCGTTACAATTGAACTGCATTTACCAGGATGCAAAGGGGCGAACTCGACTGGGATGTGAGGCAGTGTGCTCCCAACCCGCCTTCCTGTTAAAAGGCTCCCTTGAGCCACTGAGCTGACGAGCTCTGGAGACGCACCTGTGAGCCTGTGAGTGGTACTAGACCTGAGACGATTTTGGCAGCATTTCCAGCAACCCCAGATATTTTTTGATGCTTTCTACTCTCTACTGATGAAGGGCAATTACCCTGAAACACGTTTATAGAGATGAACAGCAATGACTGCACTAACTTTAGTGAAAAACTACGGACACTTTCAAGTAAGCGTTAAATTTGAACTGCATTTACCAGGATGCAAAGGGGCGAACTCGACTGGGATGTGAGGCAGTGTGCTCCCAACCCGCCTTCCTGTTAAAAGGCTCCCTTGAGCCACTGAGCTGACGAGCTCTGGAGACGCACCTGTGAGCCTGTGAGTGGTACTAGACCTGAGACGATTTTGGCAGCATTTCCAGCAACCCCAGATATTTTTTGATGCTTTATACTCTCTACTGATGAAGGGCAATTACCCTGAAACATGTGTATAGAGATGAACAGCAATGACTGCACTAACTTTAGTGAAAAACTACGGACACTTTCAAGTAAGCGTTAAATTTGAACTGCATTTACCAGGATGCAAAGGGGTGAAGTCGACTGGGATGTGAGGCAGTGTGCTCCCAACCCGCCTTCCTGTTAAAAGGCTCCCTTGAGCCACTGAGCTGACGAGCTCTGGAGATGCACCTGTGAGCCTGTGAGTTGTACTAGACCTGAGACGATTTTGGCAGCATTTCCAGCAACCCCCGATATTTTTTGATGCTTTCTACTCTCTACTGAGGAAGGACAATTACTCTGAAACACGTGTATAGAGATGAACAGCAATGACAGCACTAACTTTAGTGAAAAACTACGGACACTTTCAAGTAAGCGATAAATTTGAACTGCATTTACCAGGATCCAAAGGGGCGAACTCGACTGGGATGTGAGGCAGTGTGCTCCCAACCCGCCTTCCTGTTAAAAGGCTCCCTTGAGCCACTGAGCTGACGAGCTCTGGAGACGCACCTGTGAGCCTGTGAGTGGTACTAGACCTGAGACGATTTTGGCAGCATTTCCAGCAACCCCAGATATTTTCTGATGCTTTCTACTCTCTACTGATGAAGGACAATTACCCTGAAACACGTGTATAGAGATGAACAGCAATGACTGCACTAACTTTAGTGAAAAACTACGGACACTTTCAAGTAAGTGTTAAATTTGAACTGCATTTACCAGGATGCAAAGGGGCGATCTCGACTGGGTTGTGAGGCAGTGTGCTCCCAACCCGCCTTCCTGTTAAAAGGCTCCCTTGAGCCACTGAGCTGATGAGCTCTGGAGACGCACCTGTGAGCCTGTGAGTGGTACTAGACCTGAGACGATTTTGCCAGCATTTCCAGCAACCCCAGATATTTTTTTATGCTTTCTACTCTCTACTGATGAAGGGCAATTACCCTGAAACACGTGTATAGAGATGAACAGCAATGACTGCACTAACTTTAGTGAAAAACTACGGACACTTTCAAGTAAGCGTTAAATTTGAACTGCATTTACCAGGATGCAAAGGGGGGAACTCGACTGGGATGTGAGGCAGTGTGCTCCCAACCCGCCTTCCTGTTAAAAGGCTCCCTTGAGCCACTGAGCTGACCAGCTCTGGAGACGCACCTGTGAGCCTGTGAGTGGTACTAGACCTGAGACGATTTTGCCAGCATTTCCAGCAACCCCAGATATTTTTTGATGCTTTCTACTCTCTACTGATGAAGGGCAATTACCCTGAAACTCGTGTATAGAGATGAACAGCAATGACTGCACTAACTTTAGTGAAAAACTACGGACACTTTCAAGTAAGCGTTACATTTGAACTGCATTTATCAGGATGCAAAGGGGCGAACTCGACTGGGATGTGAGGCAGTGTGCTCCCAACCCGCCTTCCTGTTAAAGGCTCCCTTGAGCCACTGAGCTGACGAGCTCTGGAGACGCACCTGTGAGCCTGTGAGTGGTAATAGACCTGAGACGATTTTGGCAGCATTTCCAGCAACCCCAGATATTTTTTGATGCTTTCTACTCTCTACTGATGAAGGGCAATTACCCTGAAACACGTGTATAGAGATGAACAGCAATGACTGCACTAACTTTAGTGAAAAACTACGGACACTTTCAAGTAAGCGTTAAACTTGAACTGCATTTACCAAGATGCAAAGGGGCGAACTTGACTGGGATGTGAGGCAGTGTGCTCCCAACCCGCCTTCCTGTTAAAAGGATCCCTTGAGCCACTGAGCTGACGAGCTCTGGAGACGCACCTGTGAGCCTGTGAGTGGTAGTAGACCTGAGACGATTTTGGCAGCATTTCCAGCAACCCCAGATATTTTTTGATGCTTTCTACTCTCTACTGATGAAGGGCAATTACCCTGAAACACGTGTATAGAGATGAACAGCCATGACTGCACTAACTTTAGTGAAAAACTACGGACACTTTCAAGTAAGTGTTAAATTTGAACTGCATTTACCAGGATGCAAAGGGGCGAACTCGACTGGGATGGGAGGCAGTGTGCTCCCAACCCGCCTTCCTGTTAAAAGGCTCCCTTGAGCCACTGAGCTGACGAGCTCCGGAGACGCACCTGTGAGCCTGTGAGTGGTACTAGACCTGAGACGATTTTGGCAGCATTTCCAGCAACCCCAGATATTTTTTGATGCTTTCTACTCTCTACTGATGAAGGGCAATTACCCTGAAACACGTGTATAGAGATGAACAGCAATGACTGCACTAACTTTAGTGAAAAACTACGGACACTTTCAAGTAAGCGTTACATTTGAACTGCATTTATCAGGATGCAAAGGGGCGAACTCGACTGGGATGTGAGGCAGTGTGCTCCCAACCCGCCTTCCTGTTAAAGGCTCCCTTGAGCCACTGAGCTGACGAGCTCTGGAGACGCACCTGTGAGCCTGTGAGTGGTAATAGACCTGAGACGATTTTGGCAGCATTTCCAGCAACCCCAGATATTTTTTGATGCTTTCTACTCTCTACTGATGAAGGGCAATTACCCTGAAACACGTGTATAGAGATGAACAGCAATGACTGCACTAACTTTAGTGAAAAACTACGGACACTTTCAAGTAAGCGTTAAACTTGAACTGCATTTACCAAGATGCAAAGGGGCGAACTTGACTGGGATGTGAGGCAGTGTGCTCCCAACCCGCCTTCATGTTAAAAGGATCCCTTGAGCCACTGAGCTGACGAGCTCTGGAGACGCACCTGTGAGCCTGTGAGTGGTAGTAGACCTGAGACGATTTTGGCAGCATTTCCAGCAACCCCAGATATTTTTTGATGCTTTCTACTCTCTACTGATGAAGGGCAATTACCCTGAAACACGTGTATAGAGATGAACAGCAATGACAGCACTAACTTTAGTGAAAAACTACGGACACTTTCAAGTAAGCGTTAAATTTGAACTGCATTTACCAGGATCCAAAGGGGCGAACTCGACTGGGATGTGAGGCAGTGTGCTCCCAACCCGCCTTCCTGTTAAAAGGCTCTCTTGAGCCACTGAGCTGACGAGCTCTGGAGACGCACCTGTGAGCCTGTGAGTGGTACTAGACCTGAGACGATTTTGGCAGCATTTCCAGCAACCCCAGATATTTTCTGATGCTTTCTACTCTCTACTGATGAAGGGCAATTACCCTGAAACACGTGTATAGAGATGAACAGCAATGACTGCACTAACTTTAGTGAAAAACTACGGACACTTTCAAGTAAGTGTTAAATTTGAACTGCATTTACCAGGATGCAAAGGGGCGAACTCGACTGGGATGTGAGGCAGTGTGCTCCCAACCCTCCTTCCTGTTAAAAGGCTCCCTTGAGCCACTGAGCTGACGAGCTCTGGAGACGCACCTGTGAGCCTGTGAGTGGTAATAGACCTGAGACGATTTTGCCAGCATTTCCAGCAACCCCAGATATTTTTTTATGCTTTCTACTCTCTACTGATGAAGGGCAATTACCCTGAAACACGTGTATAGAGATGAACAGCAATGACTGCACTAACTTTAGTGAAAAACTACGGACACTTTCAAGTAAGAGTTAAATTTGAACTGCATTTACCAGGATGCAAAGGGGCGAACTCGACTGGGATGTGAGGCAGTGTGCTCCCAACCCGCCTTCCTGTTAAAAGGCTCCCTTGAGCCACTGAGCTGACGAGCTCTGGAGACGCACCTGTGAGCCTGTGAGTGGTACTAGACCTGAGACGATTTTGCCAGCATTTCCAGCAACCCCAGATATTTTTTGATGCTTTCTACTCTCTACTGATGAGGGGCAATTACCCTGAAACTCGTGTATAGAGATGAACAGCAATGACTGCACTAACTTTAGTGAAAAACTACGGACACTTTCAAGTAAGCGTTACAATTGAACTGCATTTACCAGGATGCAAAGGGGCGAACTCGACTGGGATGTGAGGCAGTGTGCTCCCAACCCGCCTTCCTGTTAAAAAGTCTCCCTTGAGCCACTGAGCTGACGAGCTCTGGAGACGCACCTGTGAGCCTGTGAGTGGTACTAGACCTGAGACGATTTTGGCAGCATTTCCAGCAACCCCAGATATTTTTTGATGCTTTCTACTCTCTACTGATGAAGGGCAATTACCCTGAAACACGTGTATAGAGATGAACAGCAATGACTGCACTAACTTTAGTGAAAAACTACGGACACTTTCAAGTAAGCGTTAAATTTGAACTGCATTTACCAGGATGCAAAGGGGCGAACTCGACTGGGATGTGAGGCAGTGTGCTCCCAACCCGCCTTCCTGTTAAAAGGCTCCTTTGAGCCACTGAGCTGACGAGCTCTGGAGACGCACCTGTGAGCCTGTGAGTGGTACTAGACCTGAGACGATTTTGGCAGCATTTCCAGCAACCCCAGATATTTTTTGATGCTTTCTACTCTCTACTGATGAAGGGCAATTACCCTGAAACACGTGTATAGAGATGAACAGCAATGACTGCACTAACTTTAGTGAAAAACTACGGACACTTTCAAGTAAGCGTTGAATTTGAACTGCATTTACCAGGATGCAAAGGGCCGAACTCGACTGGGATGTGAGGCAGTGTGCTCCCAACCCGCCTTCCTGTTAAAAGGCTCCCTTGAGCCACTGAGCTGACGAGCTCTGGAGACGCACCTGTGAGCCTGTGAGTGGTACTAGACCTGAGACGATTTTGGCAGCATTTCCAGCAACCCCAGATATTTTTTGATGCTTTCTACTCTCTACTGATGAAGGACAATTACCCTGAAACACGTGTATAGAGATGAACAGCAATGACAGCACTAACTTTAGTGAAAAACTACGGACACTTTCAAGTAAGCGTTAAATTTGAACTGCATTTACCAGGATGCAAAGGGGCGAACTCGACTGGGATGTGAGGCAGTGTGCTCCCAACCCGCCTTCCTGTTAAAAGGCTCCCTTGAGCCACTGAGCTGACGAGCTCTGGAGACGCACCTGTGAGCCTGTGAGTGGTACTAGACCTGAGACGATTTTGGCAGCATTTCCAGCAACCCCAGATATTTTTTGATGCTTTCTACTCTCTACTGATGAAGGACAATTACCCTGAAACACGTGTATAGAGATGAAGAGCAATGACAGCACTAACTTTATTGAAAAACTACGGACACTTTCAAGTAAGCGTTAAATTTGAACTGCATTTACCAGGATCCAAAGGGGCGAACTCGACTGGGATGTGAGGTAGTGTGCTCCCAACCCGCCTTCCTGTTAAAAGGCTCCCTTGAGCCACTGAGCTGACGAGCTCTGGAGACGCACCTGTGAGCCTGTGAGTGGTACTAGACCTGAGACGATTTTGGCAGCATTTCCAGCAACCCCAGATATTTTCTGATGCTTTCTACTCTCTACTGATGAAGGGCAATTACCCTGAAACACGTGTATAGAGATGAACAGCAATGACTGCACTAACTTTAGTGAAAAACTCCGGACACTTTCAAGTAAGTGTTAAATTTGAACTGCATTTACCAGGATGCAAAGGGGCGAACTCGACTGGGATGTGAGGCAGTGTGCTCCCCACCCGCCTTCCTATAAAGAGGCTCCCTTGAGCCACTGAGCTGACGAGCTCTGGAGACGCACCTGTGAGCCTGTGAGTGGTAATAGACCTGAGACGATTTTGCCAGCATTTCCAGCAACCCCAGATATTTTTTTATGCTTTCTACTCTCTACTGATGAAGGGCAATTACCCTGAAACACGTGTATAGAGATGAACAGCAATGACTGCACTAACTTTAGTGAAAAACTACGGACACTTTCAAGTAAGCGTTAAATTTGAACTGCATTTACCAGGATGCAAAGGGGCGAACTCGACTGGGATGTGAGGCAGTGTGCTCCCAACCCGCCTTCCTGTTAAAAGGCTCCCTTGAGCCACTGAGCTGACGAGCTCTGGAGACGCACCTTTGAGCCTGTGAGTGGTACTAGACCTGAGACGATTTTGCCAGCATTTCCAGCAACCCCAGATATTTTTTGATGCTTTCTACTCTCTACTGATGAAGGGCAATTACCCTGAAACTTGTGTATAGAGATGAACAGCAATGACTGCACTAACTTTAGTGAAAAACTACGGACACTTTCAAGTAAGCGTTAAATTTGAACTGCATTTTCCAGGATCCAAAGGGGCGAACTCGACTGGGATGTGAGGCAGTGTGCTCCCAACCCGCCTTCCTGTTAAAAGGCTCCCTTGAGCCACTGAGCTGACGAGCTCTGGAGACGCACCTGTGAGCCTGTGAGTGGTACTAGACCTGAGACGATTTTAGCAGCATTTTCAGCAACCCCAGATAATTTCTGATGCTTTCTACTCTCTACTGATGAAGGGCAATTACCCTGAAACACGTGTATAGAGATGAACAGCAATGACTGCACTAACTTTAGTGAAAAACTACGGACACTTTCAAGTAAGTGTTAAATTTGAACTGCATTTACCAGGATGCAAAGGGCGAACTCGACTGGGATGTGAGGCAGTGTGCTCCCCACCCGCCTTCCTATAAAGAGGCTCCCTTGAGCCACTGAGCTGACGAGCTCTGGAGACGCACCTGTGAGCCTGTGAGTGGTAATAGACCTGAGACGATTTTGCCAGCATTTCCAGCAACCCCAGATATTTTTTTATGCTTTCTACTCTCTACTCATGAAGGGCAATTACCCTGAAACACGTGTATAGAGATGAACAGCAATGACTGCACTAACTTTAGTGAAAAACTACGGACACTTTCAAGTAAGCGTTAAATTTGAACTGCATTTACCAGGATGCAAAGGGGCGAACTCGACTGGGATGTGAGGCAGTGTGCTCCCAACCCGCCTTCCTGTTAAAAGGCTCCCTTGAGCCACTGAGCTGACGAGCTCTGGAGACGCACCTTTGAGCCTGTGAGTGGTACTAGACCTGAGACGATTTTGCCAGCATTTCCAGCAACCCCAGATATTTTTTGATGCTTTCTACTCTCTACTGATGAAGGGCAATTACCCTGAAACTCGTGTATAGAGATGAACAGCAATGACTGCACTAACTTTAGTGAAAAACTACGGACACTTTCAAGTAAGCGTTACAATTGAACTGCATTTACCAGGATGCAAAGGGGCGAACTCGACTGGGATGTGAGGCAGTGTGCTCCCAACCCGCCTTCCTGTTAAAAGGCTCCCTTGAGCCACTGAGCTGACGAGCTCTGGAGACGCACCTGTGAGCCTGTGAGTGGTACTAGACCTGAGACGATTTTGGCAGCATTTCCAGCAACCCCAGATATTTTTTGATGCTTTCTACTCTCTACTGATGAAGGGCAATTACCCTGAAACACGTTTATAGAGATGAACAGCAATGACTGCACTAACTTTAGTGAAAAACTACGGACACTTTCAAGTAAGCGTTAAATTTGAACTGCATTTACCAGGATGCAAAGGGGCGAACTCGACTGGGATGTGAGGCAGTGTGCTCCCAACCCGCCTTCCTGTTAAAAGGCTCCCTTGAGCCACTGAGCTGACGAGCTCTGGAGACGCACCTGTGAGCCTGTGAGTGGTACTAGACCTGAGACGATTTTGGCAGCATTTCCAGCAACCCCAGATATTTTTTGATGCTTTATACTCTCTACTGATGAAGGGCAATTACCCTGAAACATGTGTATAGAGATGAACAGCAATGACTGCACTAACTTTAGTGAAAAACTACGGACACTTTCAAGTAAGCGTTAAATTTGAACTGCATTTACCAGGATGCAAAGGGGTGAAGTCGACTGGGATGTGAGGCAGTGTGCTCCCAACCCGCCTTCCTGTTAAAAGGCTCCCTTGAGCCACTGAGCTGACGAGCTCTGGAGATGCACCTGTGAGCCTGTGAGTTGTACTAGACCTGAGACGATTTTGGCAGCATTTCCAGCAACCCCCGATATTTTTTGATGCTTTCTACTCTCTACTGAGGAAGGACAATTACCCTGAAACACGTGTATAGAGATGAACAGCAATGACAGCACTAACTTTAGTGAAAAACTACGGACACTTTCAAGTAAGCGATAAATTTGAACTGCATTTACCAGGATCCAAAGGGGCGAACTCGACTGGGATGTGAGGCAGTGTGCTCCCAACCCGCCTTCCTGTTAAAAGGCTCCCTTGAGCCACTGAGCTGACGAGCTCTGGAGACGCACCTGTGAGCCTGTGAGTGGTACTAGACCTGAGACGATTTTGGCAGCATTTCCAGCAACCCCAGATATTTTCTGATGCTTTCTACTCTCTACTGATGAAGGACAATTACCCTGAAACACGTGTATAGAGATGAACAGCAATGACTGCACTAACTTTAGTGAAAAACTACGGACACTTTCAAGTAAGTGTTAAATTTGAACTGCATTTACCAGGATGCAAAGGGGCGAACTCGACTGGGATGTGAGGCAGTGTGCTCCCAACCCGCCTTCCTGTTAAAAGGCTCCCTTGAGCCACTGAGCTGATGAGCTCTGGAGACGCACCTGTGAGCCTGTGAGTGGTACTAGACCTGAGACGATTTTGCCAGCATTTCCAGCAACCCCAGATATTTTTTTATGCTTTCTACTCTCTACTGATGAAGGGCAATTACCCTGAAACACGTGTATAGAGATGAACAGCAATGACTGCACTAACTTTAGTGAAAAACTACGGACACTTTCAAGTAAGCGTTAAATTTGAACTGCATTTACCAGGATGCAAAGGGGGGAACTCGACTGGGATGTGAGGCAGTGTGCTCCCAACCCGCCTTCCTGTTAAAAGGCTCCCTTGAGCCACTGAGCTGACCAGCTCTGGAGACGCACCTGTGAGCCTGTGAGTGGTACTAGACCTGAGACGATTTTGCCAGCATTTCCAGCAACCCCAGATATTTTTTGATGCTTTCTACTCTCTACTGATGAAGGGCAATTACCCTGAAACTCGTGTATAGAGATGAACAGCAATGACTGCACTAACTTTAGTGAAAAACTACGGACACTTTCAAGTAAGCGTTACATTTGAACTGCATTTATCAGGATGCAAAGGGGCGAACTCGACTGGGATGTGAGGCAGTGTGCTCCCAACCCGCCTTCCTGTTAAAGGCTCCCTTGAGCCACTGAGCTGACGAGCTCTGGAGACGCACCTGTGAGCCTGTGAGTGGTAATAGACCTGAGACGATTTTGGCAGCATTTCCAGCAACCCCAGATATTTTTTGATGCTTTCTACTCTCTACTGATGAAGGGCAATTACCCTGAAACACGTGTATAGAGATGAACAGCAATGACTGCACTAACTTTAGTGAAAAACTACGGACACTTTCAAGTAAGCGTTAAACTTGAACTGCATTTACCAAGATGCAAAGGGGCGAACTTGACTGGGATGTGAGGCAGTGTGCTCCCAACCCGCCTTCCTGTTAAAAGGATCCCTTGAGCCACTGAGCTGACGAGCTCTGGAGACGCACCTGTGAGCCTGTGAGTGGTAGTAGACCTGAGACGATTTTGGCAGCATTTCCAGCAACCCCAGATATTTTTTGATGCTTTCTACTCTCTACTGATGAAGGGCAATTACCCTGAAACACGTGTATAGAGATGAACAGCCATGACTGCACTAACTTTAGTGAAAAACTACGGACACTTTCAAGTAAGTGTTAAATTTGAACTGCATTTACCAGGATGCAAAGGGGCGAACTCGACTGGGATGGGAGGCAGTGTGCTCCCAACCCGCCTTCCTGTTAAAAGGCTCCCTTGAGCCACTGAGCTGACGAGCTCCGGAGACGCACCTGTGAGCCTGTGAGTGGTACTAGACCTGAGACGATTTTGGCAGCATTTCCAGCAACCCCAGATATTTTTTGATGCTTTCTACTCTCTACTGATGAAGGGCAATTACCCTGAAACACGTGTATAGAGATGAACAGCAATGACTGCACTAACTTTAGTGAAAAACTACGGACACTTTCAAGTAAGCGTTAAATTTGAACTGCATTTACCAGGATGCAAAGGGGCGAACTCGACTGGGATGTGAGGCAGTGTGCTCCCAACCCGCCTTCCTGTTAAAAGGCTCCCTTGAGCCACTGAGCTGACGAGCTCTGGAGACGCACCTGTGAGCCTGTGAGTGGTACTAGACCTGAGACGATTTTGGCAGCATTTCCAGCAACCCCAGATATTTTTTGATGCTTTCTACTCTCTACTGATGAAGGACAATTACCCTGAAACACGTGTATAGAGATGAACAGCAATGACAGCACTAACTTTAGTGAAAAACTACGGACACTTTCAAGTAAGCGTTAAATTTGAACTGCATTTACCAGGATCCAAAGGGGCGAACTCGACTGGGATGTGAGGCAGTGTGCTCCCAACCCGCCTTCCTGTTAAAAGGCTCTCTTGAGCCACTGAGCTGACGAGCTCTGGAGACGCACCTGTGAGCCTGTGAGTGGTACTAGACCTGAGACGATTTTGGCAGCATTTCCAGCAACCCCAGATATTTTCTGATGCTTTCTACTCTCTACTGATGAAGGGCAATTACCCTGAAACACGTGTATAGAGATGAACAGCAATGACTGCACTAACTTTAGTGAAAAACTACGGACACTTTCAAGTAAGTGTTAAATTTGAACTGCATTTACCAGGATGCAAAGGGGCGAACTCGACTGGGATGTGAGGCAGTGTGCTCCCAACCCTCCTTCCTGTTAAAAGGCTCCCTTGAGACACTGAGCTGACGAGCTCTGGAGACGCACCTGTGAGCCTGTGAGCGGTAATAGACCTGAGACGATTTTGCCAGCATTTCCAGCAACCCCAGATATTTTTTTATGCTTTCTACTCTCTACTGATGAAGGGCAATTACCCTGAAACACGTGTATAGAGATGAACAGCAATGACTGCACTAACTTTAGTGAAAAACTACGGACACTTTCAAGTAAGAGTTAAATTTGAACTGCATTTACCAGGATGCAAAGGGGCGAACTCGACTGGGATGTGAGGCAGTGTGCTCCCAACCCGCCTTCCTGTTAAAAGGCTCCCTTGAGCCACTGAGCTGACGAGCTCTGGAGACGCACCTGTGAGCCTGTGAGTGGTACTAGACCTGAGACGATTTTGCCAGCATTTCCAGCAACCCCAGATATTTTTTGATGCTTTCTACTCTCTACTGATGAGGGGCAATTACCCTGAAACTCGTGTATAGAGATGAACAGCAATGACTGCACTAACTTTAGTGAAAAACTACGGACACTTTCAAGTAAGCGTTACAATTGAACTGCATTTACCAGGATGCAAAGGGGCGAACTCGACTGGGATGTGAGGCAGTGTGCTCCCAACCCGCCTTCCTGTTAAAAAGTCTCCCTTGAGCCACTGAGCTGACGAGCTCTGGAGACGCACCTGTGAGCCTGTGAGTGGTACTAGACCTGAGACGATTTTGGCAGCATTTCCAGCAACCCCAGATATTTTTTGATGCTTTCTACTCTCTACTGATGAAGGGCAATTACCCTGAAACACGTGTATAGAGATGAACAGCAATGACTGCACTAACTTTAGTGAAAAACTACGGACACTTTCAAGTAAGCGTTAAATTTGAACTGCATTTACCAGGATGCAAAGGGGCGAACTCGACTGGGATGTGAGGCAGTGTGCTCCCAACCCGCCTTCCTGTTAAAAGGCTCCTTTGAGCCACTGAGCTGACGAGCTCTGGAGACGCACCTGTGAGCCTGTGAGTGGTACTAGACCTGAGACGATTTTGGCAGCATTTCCAGCAACCCCAGATATTTTTTGATGCTTTCTACTCTCTACTGATGAAGGGCAATTACCCTGAAACACGTGTATAGAGATGAACAGCAATGACTGCACTAACTTTAGTGAAAAACTACGGACACTTTCAAGTAAGCGTTGAATTTGAACTGCATTTACCAGGATGCAAAGGGCCGAACTCGACTGGGATGTGAGGCAGTGTGCTCCCAACCCGCCTTCCTGTTAAAAGGCTCCCTTGAGCCACTGAGCTGACGAGCTCTGGAGACGCACCTGTGAGCCTGTGAGTGGTACTAGACCTGAGACGATTTTGGCAGCATTTCCAGCAACCCCAGATATTTTTTGATGCTTTCTACTCTCTACTGATGAAGGACAATTACCCTGAAACACGTGTATAGAGATGAACAGCAATGACAGCACTAACTTTAGTGAAAAACTACGGACACTTTCAAGTAAGCGTTAAATTTGAACTGCATTTACCAGGATGCAAAGGGGCGAACTCGACTGGGATGTGAGGCAGTGTGCTCCCAACCCGCCTTCCTGTTAAAAGGCTCCCTTGAGCCACTGAGCTGACGAGCTCTGGAGACGCACCTGTGAGCCTGTGAGTGGTACTAGACCTGAGACGATTTTGGCAGCATTTCCAGCAACCCCAGATATTTTTTGATGCTTTCTACTCTCTACTGATGAAGGACAATTACCCTGAAACACGTGTATAGAGATGAACAGCAATGACAGCACTAACTTTATTGAAAAACTACGGACACTTTCAAGTAAGCGTTAAATTTGAACTGCATTTACCAGGATCCAAAGGGGCGAACTCGACTGGGATGTGAGGTAGTGTGCTCCCAACCCGCCTTCCTGTTAAAAGGCTCCCTTGAGCCACTGAGCTGACGAGCTCTGGAGACGCACCTGTGAGCCTGTGAGTGGTACTAGACCTGAGACGATTTTGGCAGCATTTCCAGCAACCCCAGATATTTTCTGATGCTTTCTACTCTCTACTGATGAAGGGCAATTACCCTGAAACACGTGTATAGAGATGAACAGCAATGACTGCACTAACTTTAGTGAAAAACTACGGACACTTTCAAGTAAGTGTTAAATTTGAACTGCATTTACCAGGATGCAAAGGGGCGAACTCGACTGGGATGTGAGGCAGTGTGCTCCCCACCCGCCTTCCTATAAAGAGGCTCCCTTGAGCCACTGAGCTGACGAGCTCTGGAGACGCACCTGTGAGCCTGTGAGTGGTAATAGACCTGAGACGATTTTGCCAGCATTTCCAGCAACCCCAGATATTTTTTTATGCTTTCTACTCTCTACTGATGAAGGGCAATTACCCTGAAACACGTGTATAGAGATGAACAGCAATGACTGCACTAACTTTAGTGAAAAACTACGGACACTTTCAAGTAAGCGTTAAATTTGAACTGCATTTACCAGGATGCAAAGGGGCGAACTCGACTGGGATGTGAGGCAGTGTGCTCCCAACCCGCCTTCCTGTTAAAAGGCTCCCTTGAGCCACTGAGCTGACGAGCTCTGGAGACGCACCTTTGAGCCTGTGAGTGGTACTAGACCTGAGACGATTTTGCCAGCATTTCCAGCAACCCCAGATATTTTTTGATGCTTTCTACTCTCTACTGATGAAGGGCAATTACCCTGAAACTTGTGTATAGAGATGAACAGCAATGACTGCACTAACTTTAGTGAAAAACTACGGACACTTTCAAGTAAGCGTTAAATTTGAACTGCATTTTCCAGGATCCAAAGGGGCGAACTCGACTGGGATGTGAGGCAGTGTGCTCCCAACCCGCCTTCCTGTTAAAAGGCTCCCTTGAGCCACTGAGCTGACGAGCTCTGGAGACGCACCTGTGAGCCTGTGAGTGGTACTAGACCTGAGACGATTTTAGCAGCATTTTCAGCAACCCCAGATAATTTCTGATGCTTTCTACTCTCTACTGATGAAGGGCAATTACCCTGAAACACGTGTATAGAGATGAACAGCAATGACTGCACTAACTTTAGTGAAAAACTACGGACACTTTCAAGTAAGTGTTAAATTTGAACTGCATTTACCAGGATGCAAAGGGCGAACTCGACTGGGATGTGAGGCAGTGTGCTCCCCACCCGCCTTCCTATAAAGAGGCTCCCTTGAGCCACTGAGCTGACGAGCTCTGGAGACGCACCTGTGAGCCTGTGAGTGGTAATAGACCTGAGACGATTTTGCCAGCATTTCCAGCAACCCCAGATATTTTTTTATGCTTTCTACTCTCTACTGATGAAGGGCAATTACCCTGAAACACGTGTATAGAGATGAACAGCAATGACTGCACTAACTTTAGTGAAAAACTACGGACACTTTCAAGTAAGCGTTAAATTTGAACTGCATTTACCAGGATGCAAAGGGGCGAACTCGACTGGGATGTGAGGCAGTGTGCTCCCAACCCGCCTTCCTGTTAAAAGGCTCCCTTGAGCCACTGAGCTGACGAGCTCTGGAGACGCACCTTTGAGCCTGTGAGTGGTACTAGACCTGAGACGATTTTGCCAGCATTTCCAGCAACCCCAGATATTTTTTGATGCTTTCTACTCTCTACTGATGAAGGGCAATTACCCTGAAACTCGTGTATAGAGATGAACAGCAATGACTGCACTAACTTTAGTGAAAAACTACGGACACTTTCAAGTAAGCGTTACAATTGAACTGCATTTACCAGGATGCAAAGGGGCGAACTCGACTGGGATGTGAGGCAGTGTGCTCCCAACCCGGCTTCCTGTTAAAAGGCTCCCTTGAGCCACTGAGCTGACGAGCTCTGGAGACGCACCTGTGAGCCTGTGAGTGGTACTAGACCTGAGACGATTTTGGCAGCATTTCCAGCAACCCCAGATATTTTTTGATGCTTTCTACTCTCTACTGATGAAGGGCAATTACCCTGAAACACGTGTATAGAGATGAACAGCAATGACTGCACTAACTTTAGTGAAAAACTACGGACACTTTCAAGTAAGCGTTAAATTTGAACTGCATTTACCAGGATGTAAAGGGGCGAACTCGACTGGGATGTGAGGCAGTGTGCTCCCAACCCGCCTTCCTGTTAAAAGGCTCCCTTGAGCCACTGAGCTGACGAGCTCTGGAGACGCACCTGTGAGCCTGTGAGTGGTACTAGACCTGAGACGATTTTGGCAGCATTTCCAGCAACCCCAGATATTTTTTGATGCTTTCTACTCTCTACTGATGAAGGGCAATTACCCTGAAACACGTGTATAGAGATGAACAGCAATGAATGCACTAACTTTAGTGAAAAACTACGGACACTTTCAAGTAAGCGTTAAATTTGAACTGCATTTACCAGGATGCAAAGGGGCGAACTCGACTGGGATGTGAGGCAGTGTGCTCCCAACCCGCCTTCCTGTTAAAAGGCTCCCTTGAGCCACTGAGCTGACGAGCTCTGGAGACGCACCTGTGAGCCTGTGAGTGGTACTAGACCTGAGACGATTTTGGCAGCATTTCCAGCAACCCCAGATATTTTTTGATGCTTTATACTCTCTACTGATGAAGGGCAATTACCCTGAAACATGTGTATAGAGATGAACAGCAATGACTGCACTAACTTTAGTGAAAAACTACGGACACTTTCAAGTAAGCGTTAAATTTGAACTGCATTTACCAGGATGCAAAGGGGCGAAGTCGACTGGGATGTGAGGCAGTGTGCTCCCAACCCGCCTTCCTGTTAAAAGGCTCCCTTGAGCCACTGAGCTGACGAGCTCTGGAGATGCACCTGTGAGCCTGTGAGTTGTACTAGACCTGAGACGATTTTGGCAGCATTTCCAGCAACCCCAGATATTTTTTGATGCTTTCTACTCTCTACTGAGGAAGGACAATTACCCTGAAACACGTGTATAGAGATGAACAGCAATGACAGCACTAACTTTAGTGAAAAACTACGGACACTTTCAAGTAAGCGATAAATTTGAACTGCATTTACCAGGATCCAAAGGGGCGAACTCGACTGGGATGTGAGGCAGTGTGCTCCCAACCCGCCTTCCTGTTAAAAGGCTCCCTTGAGCCACTGAGCTGACGAGCTCTGGAGACGCACCTTTGAGCCTGTGAGTGGTACTAGACCTGAGACGATTTTGGCAGCATTTCCAGCAACCCCAGATATTTTCTGATGCTTTCTACTCTCTACTGATGAAGGACAATTACCCTGAAACACGTGTATAGAGATGAACAGCAATGACTGCACTAACTTTAGTGAAAAACTACGGACACTTTCAAGTAAGTGTTAAATTTGAACTGCATTTACCAGGATGCAAAGGGGCGAACTCGACTGGGATGTGAGGCAGTGTGCTCCCAACCCGCCTTCCTGTTAAAAGGCTCCCTTGAGCCACTGAGCTGATGAGCTCTGGAGACGCACCTGTGAGCCTGTGAGTGGTACTAGACCTGAGACGATTTTGCCAGCATTTCCAGCAACCCCAGATATTTTTTTATGCTTTCTACTCTCTACTGATGAAGGGCAATTACCCTGAAACACGTGTATAGAGATGAACAGCAATGACTGCACTAACTTTAGTGAAAAACTACGGACACTTTCAAGTAAGCGTTAAATTTGAACTGCATTTACCAGGATGCAAAGGGGGGAACTCGACTGGGATGTGAGGCAGTGTGCTCCCAACCCGCCTTCCTGTTAAAAGGCTCCCTTGAGCCACTGAGCTGACCAGCTCTGGAGACGCACCTGTGAGCCTGTGAGTGGTACTAGACCTGAGACGATTTTGCCAGCATTTCCAGCAACCCCAGATATTTTTTGATGCTTTCTACTCTCTACTGATGAAGGGCAATTACCCTGAAACTCGTGTATAGAGATGAACAGCAATGACTGCACTAACTTTAGTGAAAAACTACGGACACTTTCAAGTAAGCGTTACATTTGAACTGCATTTATCAGGATGCAAAGGGGCGAACTCGACTGGGATGTGAGGCAGTGTGCTCCCAACCCGCCTTCCTGTTAAAGGCTCCCTTGAGCCACTGAGCTGACGAGCTCTGGAGACGCACCTGTGAGCCTGTGAGTGGTACTAGACCTGAGACGATTTTGGCAGCATTTCCAGCAACCCCAGATATTTTTTGATGCTTTCTACTCTCTACTGATGAAGGGCAATTACCCTGAAACACGTGTATAGAGATGAACAGCAATGACTGCACTAACTTTAGTGAAAAACTACGGACACTTTCAAGTAAGCGTTAAACTTGAACTGCATTTACCAAGATGCAAAGGGGCGAACTTGACTGGGATGTGAGGCAGTGTGCTCCCAACCCACCTTCCTGTTAAAAGGCTCCCTTGAGCCACTGAGCTGACGAGCTCTGGAGACGCACCTGTGAGCCTGTGAGTGGTAGTAGACCTGAGACGATTTTGGCAGCATTTCCAGCAACCCCAGATATTTTTTGATGCTTTCTACTCTCTACTGATGAAGGGCAATTACCCTGAAACACGTGTATAGAGATGAACAGCCATGACTGCACTAACTTTAGTGAAAAACTACGGACACTTTCAAGTAAGTGTTAAATTTGAACTGCATTTACCAGGATGCAAAGGGGCGAACTCGACTGGGATGGGAGGCAGTGTGCTCCCAACCCGCCTTCCTGTTAAAAGGCTCCCTTGAGCCACTGAGCTGATGAGCTCTGGAGACGCACCTGTGAGCCTGTGAGTGGTACTAGACCTGAGACGATTTTGCCAGCATTTCCAGCAACCCCAGATATTTTTTTATGCTTTCTACTCTCTACTGATGAAGGGCAATTACCCTGAAACACGTGTATAGAGATGAACAGCAATGACTGCACTAACTTTAGTGAAAAACTACGGACACTTTCAAGTAAGCGTTAAATTTGAACTGCATTTACCAGGATGCAAAGGGGGGAACTCGACTGGGATGTGAGGCAGTGTGCTCCCAACCCGCCTTCCTGTTAAAAGGCTCCCTTGAGCCACTGAGCTGACCAGCTCTGGAGACGCACCTGTGAGCCTGTGAGTGGTACTAGACCTGAGACGATTTTGCCAGCATTTCCAGCAACCCCAGATATTTTTTGATGCTTTCTACTCTCTACTGATGAAGGGCAATTACCCTGAAACTCGTGTATAGAGATGAACAGCAATGACTGCACTAACTTTAGTGAAAAACTACGGACACTTTCAAGTAAGCGTTACATTTGAACTGCATTTATCAGGATGCAAAGGGGCGAACTCGACTGGGATGTGAGGCAGTGTGCTCCCAACCCGCCTTCCTGTTAAAGGCTCCCTTGAGCCACTGAGCTGACGAGCTCTGGAGACGCACCTGTGAGCCTGTGAGTGGTAATAGACCTGAGACGATTTTGGCAGCATTTCCAGCAACCCCAGATATTTTTTGATGCTTTCTACTCTCTACTGATGAAGGGCAATTACCCTGAAACACGTGTATAGAGATGAACAGCAATGACTGCACTAACTTTAGTGAAAAACTACGGACACTTTCAAGTAAGCGTTAAACTTGAACTGCATTTACCAGGATGCAAAGGGGCGAACTTGACTGGGATGTGAGGCAGTGTGCTCCCAACCCGCCTTCCTGTTAAAAGGCTCCCTTGAGCCACTGAGCTGACGAGCTCTGGAGACGCACCTGTGAGCCTGTGAGTGGTACTAGACCTGAGACGATTTTGGCAGCATTTCCAGCAACCCCAGATATTTTTTGATGCTTTCTACTCTCTACTGATGAAGGGCAATTACCCTGAAACACGTGTATAGAGATGAACAGCCATGACTGCACTAACTTTAGTGAAAAACTACGGACACTTTCAAGTAAGTGTTAAATTTGAACTGCATTTACCAGGATGCAAAGGGGCGAACTCGACTGGGATGGGAGGCAGTGTGCTCCCAACCCGCCTTCCTGTTAAAAGGCTCCCTTGAACCACTGAGCTGACGAGCTCTGGAGACGCACCTGTGAGCCTGTGAGTGGTACTAGACCTGAGACGATTTTGGCAGCATTTCCAGCAACCCCAGATATTTTTTGATGCTTTATACTCTCTACTGATGAAGGGCAATTACCCTGAAACACGTGTATAGAGATGACCAGCAATGACTGCACTAACTTTAGTGAATAACTACGGACACTTTCAAGTAAGCGTTAAATTTTAACTGCATTTACCAGGATGCAAAGGGGCGAACTCGACTGGGATGTGAGGCAGTGTGCTCCCAACCCGCATTCCTGTTAAAAGGCTCCCTTGAGCCACTGAGCTGACGAGCTCTGGAGACGCACCTGTGAGCCTGTGAGTGGTACTAGACTTGAGACGATTTTGGCAGCATTTCCAGCAACCCCAGATATTTTTTGATGCTTTCTACTCTCTACGGATGAAGGGCAATTACCTTGAAACACGTGTATAGAGATGAACAGCAATGACTGCACTAACTTTAGTGAAAAACTACGGACACTTTCAAGTAAGCGTTAAATTTGAACTGCATTTACCAGGATGCAAAGGGGCGAACTCGACTGGGATGTGAGGCAGTGTGCTCCCAACCCGCCTTCCTGTTAAAAGGCTCCCTTGAGCCACTGAGCTGACGAGCTCTGGAGACGCACCTGTGAGCCTGTGAGTGGTACTAGACCTGAGACGATTTTGGCAGCATTTCCAGCAACCCCAGATATTTTTTGATGCTTTCTACTCTCTACTGATGAAGGGCAATTACCCTGAAACACGTGTATAGAGATGAACAGCAATGACTGCACTAACTTTAGTGAAAAACTACGGACACTTTCAAGTAAGCGTTAAATTTGAACTGCATTTACCAGGATGCAAAGGGGCGAACTCGACTGGGATGTGAGGCAGTGTGCTCCCAACCCGCCTTCCTGTTAAAAGGCTCCCTTGAGCCACTGAGCTGACGAGCTCTGGAGACGCACCTGTGAGCCTGTGAGTGGTACTAGACCTGAGACGATTTTGCCAGCATTTCCAGCAACCCCAGATATTTTTTTATGCTTTCTACTCTCTACTGATGAAGGGCAATTACCCTGAAACACGTGTATAGAGATGAACAGCAATGACTGCACTAACTTTAGTGAAAAACTACGGACACTTTCAAGTAAGCGTTAAATTTGAACTGCATTTACCAGGATGCAAAGGGGCGAACTCGACTGGGATGTGAGGCAGTGTGCTCCCAACCCGCCTTCCTGTTAAAAGGCTCCCTTGAGCCACTGAGCTGACGAGCTCTGGAGACGCACCTGTGAGCCTGTGAGTGGTACTAGACCTGAGACGATTTTGCCAGCATTTCCAGCAACCCCAGATATTTTTTTATGCTTTCTACTCTCTACTGATGAAGGGCAATTACCCTGAAACACGTGTATAGAGATGAACAGCAATGACTGCACTAACTTTAGTGAAAAACTACAGACACTTTCAAGTAAGCGTTAAATTTGAACTGCATTTACCAGGATGCAAAGGGGGGAACTCGACTGGGATGTGAGGCAGTGTGCTCCCAACCCGCCTTTCTGTTAAAAGGCTCCCTTGAGCCACTGAGCTGACCAGCTCTGGAGACGCACCTGTGAGCCTGTGAGTGGTACTAGACCTGAGACGATTTTGCCAGCATTTCCAGCAACCCCAGATATTTTTTGATGCTTTCTACTCTCTACTGATGAAGGGCAATTACCCTGAAACTCGTGTATAGAGATGAACAGCAATGACTGCACTAACTTTAGTGAAAAACTACGGACACTTTCAAGTAAGCGTTACATTTGAACTGCATTTATCAGGATGCAAAGGGGCGAACTCGACTGGGATGTGAGGCAGTGTGCTCCCAACCCGCCTTCCTGTTAAAGGCTCCCTTGAGCCACTGAGCTGACGAGCTCTGGAGACGCACCTGTGAGCCTGTGAGTGGTACTAGACTTGAGACGATTTTGGCAGCATTTCCAGCAACCCCAGATATTTTTTGATGCTTTCTACTCTCTACTGATGAAGGGCAATTACCTTGAAACACGTGTATAGAGATGAACAGCAATGACTGCACTAACTTTAGTGAAAAACTACGGACACTTTCAAGTAAGCGTTAAATTTGAACTGCATTTACCAGGATGCAAAGGGGCGAACTCGACTGGGATGTGAGGCAGTGTGCTCCCAACCCGCCTTCCTGTTAAAAGGCTCCCTTGAGCCACTGAGCTGACGAGCTCTGGAGACGCACCTGTGAGCCTGTGAGTGGTACTAGACCTGAGACGATTTTGGCAGCATTTCCAGCAACCCCAGATATTTTCTGATGCTTTCTACTCTCTACTGATGAAGGGCAATTACCCTGAAACACGTGTATAGAGATGAACAGCAATGACTGCACTAACTTTAGTGAAAAACTACGGACACTTTCAAGTAAGTGTTAAATTTGAACTTCATTTACCAGGATGCAAAGGGGCGAACTCGACTGGGATGTGAGGCAGTGTGCTCCCAACCCGCCTTCCTGTTAAAAGGCTCCCTTGAGCCACTGAGCTGACGAGCTCTGGAGACGCACCTGTGAGCCTGTGAGTGGTAATAGACCTGAGACGATTTTGCCAGCATTTCCAGCAACCCCAGATATTTTTTTATGCTTTCTACTCTCTACTGATGAAGGGCAATTACCCTGAAACACGTGTATAGAGATGAACAGCAATGACTGCACTAACTTTAGTGAAAAACTACGGACACTTTAAAGTAAGCGTTAAATTTGAACTGCATTTACCAGGATGCAAAGGGGCGAACTCGACTGGGATGTGAGGCAGTGTGCTCCCAACCCACCTTCCTGTTAAAAGGCTCCCTTGAGCCACTGAGCTGACGAGCTCTGGAGACGCACCTGTGAGCCTGTGAGTGGTACTAGACCTGAGACGATTTTGCCAGCATTTCCAGCAACCCCAGATATTTTTTGATGCTTTCTACTCTCTACTGATGAAGGGCAATTACCCTGAAACACTTGTATAGAGATGAACTGCACTAACTTTAATGAAAAACTACGGACACTTTCAAGTAAGCGTTAAATTTGAACTGCGTTTACCAGGATGCAAAGGGGCGAACTCGACTGGGATGTGAGGCAGTGTGCTCCCAACCCGTCTTCCTGTTAAAAGGCTCCCTTGAGCCACTGAGCTGACGAGCTCTGGAGACGCACCTGTGAGCCTGTGAGTGGTACTAGACCTGAGACGATATTGGCAGCATTTCCAGCAACCTCAGATATTTTTTGATGTTTTCTACTCTCTACTGATGAAGAGCAATTACCCTGAAACACGTGTATAGAGATGAACAGCAATGACTGCACTAACTTTAGAGAAAAACTACGGACAATTTCAAGTAAGCGTTAAATTTGAACTGCATTTACCAGGATGCAAAGGGGCGAACTCGACTGGGATGTGAGGCAGTGTGCTCCCAACCCGCCTTCCTGTTAAAAGGCTCCCTTGAGCCACTGAGCTGACGAGCTCTGGAGACGCACCTGTGAGCCTGTGAGTGGTACTAGACCTGAGACGATTTTGGCAGCATTTCCAGCAACCCCAGATATTTTTTGATGCTTTCTACTCTCTACTGATGAAGGGCAATTACCCTGAAACACGTGTATATAGATGAACAGCAATGACTGCACTAACTTTAGTGAAAAACTACGGACACTTTCAAGTAAGCGTTAAATTTGAACTGCATTTACCTGGATGCAAAGGGGCGAACTTGACTGGGATGTGAGGCAGTGTGCTCCCAACCCGCCTTCCTGTTAAAAGGCTCCCTTGAGCCACTGAGCTGACGAGCTCTGGAGACGCACCTGTGGGCCTGTGAGTGGTACTAGACCTGAGACGATTTTGGCAGCATTTCCAGCAACCCCAGATATTTTTTGATGCTTTCTACTCTCTACTGATGAAGGGCAATTACCCTGAAACACGTGTATAGAGATGAACAGCATTGACTGCACTAACTTTAGTGAAAAACTACGGACACTTTCAAGTAAGCGTTAAATTTGAACTGCATTTACCAGGATGCAAAGGGGCGAACTCGACTGGGATGTGAGGCAGTGTGCTCCCAACCCGCCTTCCTGTTAAAAGGCTCCCTTGAGCCACTGAGCTGACAAGCTCTGTAGACGCACCTGTGAGCCTGTGAGTGGTACTAGACCTGAGACGATTTTGGCAGCATTTCCAGCAACCCCAGATATTTTTTGATGCTTTCTACTCTCTACTGATGAAGGGCAATTACCCTGAAACACGTTTATAGAGATGAACAGCAATGACTGCACTAACTTTAGTGAAAAACTACGGACACTTTCAAGTAACCGTTAAATTAGAACTGCATTTACCAGGATGCAAAGGGGCGAACTCGACTGGGATGTGAGGCAGTGTGCTCCCAACCCGCCTTCCTGTTAAAAGGCTCCCTTGAGCCACTGAGCTGACGAGCTCTGGAGACGCACCTGTGAGCCTGTGAGTGGTACTAGACCTGAGACGATTTTGGCAGCATTTCCAGCAACCCCAGATATTTTTTGATGCTTTCTACTCTCTACTGATGAAGGGCAATTACCCTGAAACACGTGTATAGAGATGAACAGCAATGACTGCACTAACTTTAGTGAAAAACTACAGACACTTTCAAGTAAGCGTTAAATTTGAACTGCATTTACAAGGATGCAAAGGGGCGAACTCGACTGGGATGTGAGGCAGTGTGCTCCCAACCCGTCTTCCTGTTAAAAGGCTCCCTTGAGCCACTGAGCTGACGAGCTCTGGAGACGCACCTGTGAGCCTGTGAGTGGTACTAGACCTGAGACGATTTTGGCAGCATTTCCAGCAACCCCAGATATTTTTTGATGCTTTCTACTCTCTACTGATGAAGGGCAATTACCCTGAAACACGTGTATAGAGATGAACAGCAATGACTGCACTAACTTTAGTGAAAAACTACGGACACTTTCAAGTAAGCGTTAAATTTGAACTGCATTTACCAGGATGCAAAGGGGCGAACTCGACTGGGATGGGAGGCAGTGTGCTCCCAACCCGCCTTCCTGTTAAAAGGCTCCCTTGAGCCACTGAGCTGACGAGCTCTGGAGACGCACCTGTGAGCCTGTGAGTGGTACTAGACCTGAGAGGATTTTGGCAGCATTTCCAGCAACCCCAGATATTTTTTGATGCTTTCTACTCTCTACTGATGAAGGACAATTACCCTGAAACACGTGTATAGAGATGAACAGCAATGACAGCACTAACTTTAGTGAAAAACTACGGACACTTTCAAGTAAGCGTTAAATTTGAACTGCATTTACCAGGATCCAAAGGGGCGAACTCGACTGGGATGTGAGGCAGTGTGCTCCCAACCCGCCTTCCTGTTAAAAGGCTCCCTTGAGCCACTGAGCTGACGAGCTCTGGAGACGCACCTGTGAGCCTGTGAGTGGTACTAGACCTGAGACGATTTTGGCAGCATTTCCAGCAAACCCAGATATTTTTTGATGCTTTCTACTCTCTACTGATGAAGGGCAATTACCCTGAAACACGTGTATAGAGATGAACAGCAATGACTGCACTAACTTTAGTGAAAAACTACGGACACTTTCAAGTAAGCGTTAAATTTGAACTGCATTTACCAGGATGCAAAGGGTCGAACTCGACTGGGATGTGAGGCAGTGTGCTCCCAACCCGCCTTCCTGTTAAAAGGCTCCCTTGAGCCACTGAGCTGACGAGCTCTGTAGACGCACCTGTGAGCCTGTGAGTGGTACTAGACCTGAGACGATTTTGGCAGCATTTCCAGCAACCCCAGATATTTTTTGATGCTTTCTACTCTCTACTGATGAAGGGCAATTACCCTGAAACACGTGTATAGAGATGAACTGCACTAACTCTAGTGAAAAACTACGGACACTTTCAAGTAAGCGTTAAATTTGAACTGCATTTACCAGGATGCAAAGGGGCAAACTCGACTGGGATGTGAGGCAGTGTGCTCCCAACCCGCCTTCCTGTTAAAAGGCTCCCTTGAGCCACTGAGCTGACGAGCTCTGGAGACGCACCTGTGAGCCTGTGAGTGGTACTAGACCTGAGACGATTTTGGCAGCATTTCCAGCAACCCCAGATATTTTTTGATGCTTTCTACTCTCTACTGATGAAGAGCAATTACCCTGAAACACGTGTATAGAGATGAACAGCAATGACTGCACTAACTTTAGTGAAAAACTACGGACACTTTCAAGTAAGCGTTAAATTTGAACTGCATTTACCAGGATGCAAAGGGGCGAACTCGACTGGGATGTGAGGCAGTGTGCTCCCAACCCGCCTTCCTGTTAAAAGGCTCCCTTGAGCCACTGAGCTGACGAGCTCTGGAGACGCACCTGTGAGCCTGTGAGTGGTACTAGACCTGAGACGATTTTGGCAGCATTTCCAGCAACCCCAGATATTTTTTGATGCTTTCTACTCTCTACTGATGAAGGGCAATTACCCTGAAACACGTGTATAGAGATGAACAGCCATGACTGCACTAACTTTAGTGAAAAACTACGGACACTTTCAAGTAAGCGTTAAATTTGAACTGCATTTACCAGGATGCAAAGGGGCGAACTTGACTGGGATGGGAGGCAGTGTGCTCCCAACCCGCCTTCCTGTTAAAAGGCTCCCTTGAGCCACTGAGCTGACGAGCTCTGGAGACGCACCTGTGAGCCTGTGAGTGGTACTAGACCTGAGACGATTTTGGCAGCATTTCCAGCAACCCCAGATATTTTTTGATGCTTTCTACTCTCTACTGATGAAGGGCAATTACCCTGAAACACGTGTATAGAGATGAACTGCACTAACTTTAGTGAAAAACTACGGACACTTTCAAGTAAGCGTTAAATTTGAACTGCATTTACCAGGATGCAAAGGGGCGAACTCGACTGGGATGGGAGGCAGTGTGCTCCCAACCCGCCTTCCTGTTAAAAGGCTCCCTTGAGCCACTGAGCTGACGAGCTCTGGAGACGCACCTGTGAGCCTGTGAGTGGTACTAGACCTGAGACGATTTTGGCAGCATTTCCAGCAACCCCAGATATTTTTTGATGCTTTCTACTCTCTACTGATGAAGGGCAATTACCCTGAAACACGTGTATAGAGATGAACAGCAATGACTGCACTAACTTTAGTGAAAAACTACGGACACTTTCAAGTAAGCGTTAAATTTTAACTGCATTTACCAGGATGCAAAGGGGCGAACTTGACTGGGATGTGAGGCAGTGTGCTCCCAACCCGCCTTCCTGTTAAAAGGCTCCCTTGAGCCACTGAGCTGACGAGCTCTGGAGACGCACCTGTGAGCCTGTGAGTGGTACTAGACCTGAGACGATTTTGGCAGCATTTCCAGCAACCCCAGATATTTTTTGATGCTTTCTACTCTCTACTGATGAAGGGCAATTACCCTGAAACACGTGTATAGAGATGAACAGCAATGACTGCACTAACTTTAGTGAAAAACTACGGACACTTTCAAGTAAGCGTTAAATTTGAACTGCATTTACCAGGATGCAAAGGGGCGAACTCGACTGGGATGTGAGGCAGTGTGCTCCCAACCCGCCTTCCTGTTAAAAGGCTCCCTTGAGCCACTGAGCTGACGAGCTCTGGAGACGCACCTGTGAGCCTGTGAGTGGTACTAGACCTGAGACGATTTTGGCAGCATTTCCAGCAACCCCAGATATTTTTTGATGCTTTCTACTCTCTACTGATGAATGGCAATTACCCTGAAACACGTGTATAGAGATGAACAGCAATGACTGCACTAACTTTAGTGAAAAACTACGGACACTTTCAAGTAAGCGTTAAATTTGAACTGCATTTACCACGATGCAAAGGGGCGAACTCGACTGGGATGTGAGGCAGTGTGCTCCCAACCCGCCTTCCTGTTAAAAGGCTCCCTTGAGCCACTGAGCTGACGAGCTCTGGAGACGCACCTGTGAGCCTGTGAGTGGTACTAGACCTGAGACGATTTTGGCAGCATTTCCAGCAACCCCAGATATTTTTTGATGCTTTCTACTCTCTACTGATGAAGGGCAATTACCCTGAAACACGTGTATAGAGATGAACAGCAATGACTGCACTAACTTTAGTGAAAAACTACGGACACTTTCAAGTAAGCGTTAAATTTGAACTGCATTTACCAGGATGCAAAGGGACGAACTCGACTGGGATGTGAGGCAGTGTGCTCCCAACCCGCCTTCCTGTTAAAAGGCTCCCTTGAGCCACTGAGCTGACGAGCTCTGGAGACGCACCTGTGAGCCTGTGAGTGGTACTAGACCTGAGACGATTTTGGCAGCATTTCCAGCAACCCCAGTTATTTTTTGATGCTTTCTACTCTCTACTGATGAAGGACAATTACCCTGAAACACGTGTATAGAGATGAACAACAATGACAGCACTAACTTTAGTGAAAAACTACGGACACTTTCAAGTAAGCGTTAAATTTGAACTGCATTTACCAGGATCCAAAGGGGCGAACTCGACTGGGATGTGAGGCAGTGTGCTCCCAACCCGCCTTCCTGTTAAAAGGCTCCCTTGAGCCACTGAGCTGACGAGCTCTGGAGACACACCTGTGAGCCTGTGAGTGGTACTAGACCTTAGACGATTTTGGCAGCATTTCCAGCAACCCCAGATATTTTCTGATGCTTTCTACTCTCTACTGATGAAGGGCAATTTCCCTGAAACACGTGTATAGAGATGAACAGCAATGACTGCACTAACTTTAGTGAAAAACTACGGACACTTTCAAGTAAGTGTTAAATTTGAACTTCATTTACCAGGATGCAAAGGGGCGAACTCGACTGGGATGTGAGGCAGTGTGCTCCCAACCCGCCTTCCTGTTAAAAGGCTCCCTTGAGCCACTGAGCTGACGAGCTCTGGAGACGCACCTGTGAGCCTGTGAGTGGTAATAGACCTGAGACGATTTTGCCAGCATTTCCAGCAACCCCAGATATTTTTTTATGCTTTCTACTCTCTACTGATGAAGGGCAATTACCCTGAAACACGTGTATAGAGATGAACAGCAATGACTGCACTAACTTTAGTGAAAAACTACGGACACTTTAAAGTAAGCGTTAAATTTGAACTGCATTTACCAGGATGCAAAGGGGCGAACTCGACTGGGATGTGAGGCAGTGTGCTCCCAACCCGCCTTCCTGTTAAAAGGCTCCCTTGAGCCACTGAGCTGACGAGCTCTGGAGACGCACCTGTGAGCCTGTGAGTGGTACTAGACCTGAGACGATTTTGCCAGCATTTCCAGCAACCCCAGATATTTTTTGATGCTTTCTACTCTCTACTGATGAAGGGCAATTACCCTGAAACACGTGTATAGAGATGAACTGCACTAACTTTAGTGAAAAACTACGGACACTTTCAAGTAAGCATTATATTTGAACTGCATTTACCAGGATGCAAAGGGGCGAACTCGACTGGGATGGGAGGCAGTGTGCTCCCAACCCGCCTTCCTGTTAAAAGGCTCCCTTGAGCCACTGAGCTGACGAGCTCTGGAGACGCACCTGTGAGCCTGTGAGTGGTACTAGACCTGAGACGATTTTGGCAGCATTTCCAGCAACCCCAGATATTTTTTGATGCTTTCTACTCTCTACTGATGAAGGGCAATTACCCTGAAACACGTGTATAGAGATGAACAGCAATGACTGCACTAACTTTAGTGAAAAACTACGGACACTTTCAAGTAAGCGTTAAATTTTAACTGCATTTACCAGGATGCAAAGGGGCGAACTTGACTGGGATGTGAGGCAGTGTGCTCCCAACCCGCCTTCCTGTTAAAAGGCTCCCTTGAGCCACTGAGCTGACGAGCTCTGGAGACGCACCTGTGAGCCTGTGAGTGGTACTAGACCTGAGACGATTTTGGCAGCATTTCCAGCAACCCCAGATATTTTTTGATGCTTTCTACTCTCTACTGATGAAGGGCAATTACCCTGAAACACGTGTATAGAGATGAACAGCAATGACTGCACTAACTTTAGTGAAAAACTACGGACACTTTCAAGTAAGCGTTAAATTTGAACTGCATTTACCAGGATGCAAAGGGGCGAACTCGACTGGGATGTGAGGCAGTGTGCTCCCAACCCGCCTTCCTGTTAAAAGGCTCCCTTGAGCCACTGAGCTGACGAGCTCTGGAGACGCACCTGTGAGCCTGTGAGTGGTACTAGACCTGAGACGATTTTGGCAGCATTTCCAGCAACCCCAGATATTTTTTGATGCTTTCTACTCTCTACTGATGAATGGCAATTACCCTGAAACACGTGTATAGAGATGAACAGCAATGACTGCACTAACTTTAGTGAAAAACTACGGACACTTTCAAGTAAGCGTTAAATTTGAACTGCATTTACCAGGATGCAAAGGGGCGAACTCGACTGGGATGTGAGGCAGTGTGCTCCCAACCCGCCTTCCTGTTAAAAGGCTCCCTTGAGCCACTGAGCTGACGAGCTCTGGAGACGCACCTGTGAGCCTGTGAGTGGTACTAGACCTGAGACGATTTTGGCAGCATTTCCAGCAACCCCAGATATTTTTTGATGCTTTCTACTCTCTACTGATGAAGGGCAATTACCCTGAAACACGTGTATAGAGATGAACAGCAATGACTGCACTAACTTTAGTGAAAAACTACGGACACTTTCAAGTAAGCGTTAAATTTGAACTGCATTTACCAGGATGCAAAGGGGCGAACTCGACTGGGATGTGAGGCAGTGTGCTCCCAACCCGCCTTCCTGTTAAAAGGCTCCCTTGAGCCACTGAGCTGACGAGCTCTGGAGACGCACCTGTGAGCCTGTGAGTGGTACTAGACCTGAGACGATTTTGGCAGCATTTCCAGCAACCCCAGTTATTTTTTGATGCTTTCTACTCTCTACTGATGAAGGACAATTACCCTGAAACACGTGTATAGAGATGAACAACAATGACAGCACTAACTTTAGTGAAAAACTACGGACACTTTCAAGTAAGCGTTAAATTTGAACTGCATTTACCAGGATCCAAAGGGGCGAACTCGACTGGGATGTGAGGCAGTGTGCTCCCAACCCGCCTTCCTGTTAAAAGGCTCCCTTGAGCCACTGAGCTGACGAGCTCTGGAGACACACCTGTGAGCCTGTGAGTGGTACTAGACCTTAGACGATTTTGGCAGCATTTCCAGCAACCCCAGATATTTTCTGATGCTTTCTACTGTCTACTGATGAAGGGCAATTTCCCTGAAACACGTGTATAGAGATGAACAGCAATGACTGCACTAACTTTAGTGAAAAACTACGGACACTTTCAAGTAAGTGTTAAATTTGAACTTCATTTACCAGGATGCAAAGGGGCGAACTCGACTGGGATGTGAGGCAGTGTGCTCCCAACCCGCCTTCCTGTTAAAAGGCTCCCTTGAGCCACTGAGCTGACGAGCTCTGGAGACGCACCTGTGAGCCTGTGAGTGGTAATAGACCTGAGATGATTTTGCCAGCATTTCCAGCAACCCCAGATATTTTTTTATGCTTTCTACTCTCTACTGATGAAGGGCAATTACCCTGAAACACGTGTATAGAGATGAACAGCAATGACTGCACTAACTTTAGTGAAAAACTACGGACACTTTAAAGTAAGCGTTAAATTTGAACTGCATTTACCAGGATGCAAAGGGGCGAACTCGACTGGGATGTGAGGCAGTGTGCTCCCAACCCGCCTTCCTGTTAAAAGGCTCCCTTGAGCCACTGAGCTGACGAGCTCTGGAGACGCACCTGTGAGCCTGTGAGTGGTACTAGACCTGAGACGATTTTGCCAGCATTTCCAGCAACCCCAGATATTTTTTGATGCTTTCTACTCTCTACTGATGAAGGGCAATTACCCTGAAACTCGTGTATAGAGATGAACAGCAATGACTGCACTAACTTTAGTGAAAAACTACGGACACTTTCAAGTAAGCGTTACAATTGAACTGCATTTACCAGGATGCAAAGGGGCGAACTCGACTGGGATGTGAGGCAGTGTGCTCCCAACCCGCCTTCCTGTTAAAAGGCTCCCTTGAGCCACTGAGCTGACGAGCTCTGGAGACGCACCTGTGAGCCTGTGAGTGGTACTAGACCTGAGACGATTTTGGCAGCATTTCCAGCAACCCCAGATATTTTTTGATGCTTTCTACTCTCTACTGATGAAGGGCAATTACCCTGAAACACGTTTATAGAGATGAACAGCAATGACTGCACTAACTTTAGTGAAAAACTACGGACACTTTCAAGTAACCGTTAAATTAGAACTGCATTTACCAGGATGCAAAGGGGCGAACTCGACTGGGATGTGAGGCAGTGTGCTCCCAACCCGCCTTCCTGTTAAAAGGCTCCCTTGAGCCACTGAGCTGACGAGCTCTGGAGACGCACCTGTGAGCCTGTGAGTGGTACTAGACCTGAGACGATTTTGGCAGCATTTCCAGCAACCCCAGATATTTTTTGATGCTTTCTACTCTCTACTGATGAAGGGCAATTACCCTGAAACACGTGTATAGAGATGAACAGCAATGACTGCACTAACTTTAGTGAAAAACTACAGACACTTTCAAGTAAGCGTTAAATTTGAACTGCATTTACAAGGATGCAAAGGGGCGAACTCGACTGGGATGTGAGGCAGTGTGCTCCCAACCCGTCTTCCTGTTAAAAGGCTCCCTTGAGCCACTGAGCTGACGAGCTCTGGAGACGCACCTGTGAGCCTGTGAGTGGTACTAGACCTGAGACGATTTTGGCAGCATTTCCAGCAACCCCAGATATTTTTTGATGCTTTCTACTCTCTACTGATGAAGGGCAATTACCCTGAAACACGTGTATAGAGATGAACAGCAATGACTGCACTAACTTTAGTGAAAAACTACGGACACTTTCAAGTAAGCGTTAAATTTGAACTGCATTTACCAGGATGCAAAGGGGCGAACTCGACTGGGATGTGAGGCAGTGTGCTCCCAACCCGCCTTCCTGTTAAAAGGCTCCCTTGAGCCACTGAGCTGACGAGCTCTGGAGACGCACCTGTGAGCCTGTGAGTGGTACTAGACCTGAGACGATTTTGGCAGCATTTCCAGCAACCCCAGATATTTTTTGATGCTTTCTACTCTCTACTGATGAAGGACAATTACCCTGAAACACGTGTATAGAGATGAACAGCAATGACAGCACTAACTTTAGTGAAAAACTACGGACACTTTCAAGTAAGCGTTAAATTTGAACTGCATTTACCAGGATCCAAAGGGGCGAACTCGACTGGGATGTGAGGCAGTGTGCTCCCAACCCGCCTTCCTGTTAAAAGGCTCCCTTGAGCCACTGAGCTGACGAGCTCTGGAGACGCACCTGTGAGCCTGTGAGTGGTACTAGACCTGAGACGATTTTGGCAGCATTTCCAGCAAACCCAGATATTTTTTGATGCTTTCTACTCTCTACTGATGAAGGGCAATTACCCGGAAACACGTGTATAGAGATGAACAGCAATGACTGCACTAACTTTAGTGAAAAACTACGGACACTTTCAAGTAAGCGTTAAATTTGAACTGCATTTACCAGGATGCAAAGGGTCGAACTCGACTGGGATGTGAGGCAGTGTGCTCCCAACCCGCCTTCCTGTTAAAAGGCTCCCTTGAGCCACTGAGCTGACGAGCTCTGTAGACGCACCTGTGAGCCTGTGAGTGGTACTAGACCTGAGACGATTTTGGCAGCATTTCCAGCAACCCCAGATATTTTTTGATGCTTTCTACTCTCTACTGATGAAGGGCAATTACCCTGAAACACGTGTATAGAGATGAACTGCACTAACTCTAGTGAAAAACTACGGACACTTTCTAGTAAGCGTTAAATTTGAACTGCATTTACCAGGATGCAAAGGGGCAAACTCGACTGGGATGTGAGGCAGTGTGCTCCCAACCCGCCTTCCTGTTAAAAGGCTCCCTTGAGCCACTGAGCTGACGAGCTCTGGAGACGCACCTGTGAGCCTGTGAGTGGTACTAGACCTGAGACGATTTTGGCAGCATTTCCAGCAACCCCAGATATTTTTTGATGCTTTCTACTCTCTACTGATGAAGAGCAATTACCCTGAAACACGTGTATAGAGATGAACAGCAATGACTGCACTAACTTTAGTGAAAAACTACGGACACTTTCAAGTAAGCGTTAAATTTGAACTGCATTTACCAGGATGCAAAGGGGCGAACTCGACTGGGATGTGAGGCAGTGTGCTCCCAACCCGCCTTCCTGTTAAAAGGCTCCCTTGAGCCACTGAGCTGACGAGCTCTGGAGACGCACCTGTGAGCCTGTGAGTGGTACTAGACCTGAGACGATTTTGGCAGCATTTCCAGCAACCCCAGATATTTTTTGATGCTTTCTACTCTCTACTGATGAAGGGCAATTACCCTGAAACACGTGTATAGAGATGAACAGCCATGACTGCACTAACTTTAGTGAAAAACTACGGACACTTTCAAGTAAGCGTTAAATTTGAACTGCATTTACCAGGATGCAAAGGGGCGAACTCGACTGGGATGGGAGGCAGTGTGCTCCCAACCCGCCTTCCTGTTAAAAGGCTCCCTTGAGCCACTGAGCTGACGAGCTCTGGAGACGCACCTGTGAGCCTGTGAGTGGTACTAGACCTGAGACGATTTTGGCAGCATTTCCAGCAACCCCAGATATTTTTTGATGCTTTCTACTCTCTACTGATGAAGGGCAATTACCCTGAAACACGTGTATAGAGATGAACTGCACTAACTTTAGTGAAAAACTACGGACACTTTCAAGTAAGCGTTAAATTTGAACTGCATTTACCAGGATGCAAAGGGGCGAACTCGACTGGGATGGGAGGCAGTGTGCTCCCAACCCGCCTTCCTGTTAAAAGGCTCCCTTGAGCCACTGAGCTGACGAGCTCTGGAGACGCACCTGTGAGCCTGTGAGTGGTACTAGACCTGAGACGATTTTGGCAGCATTTCCAGCAACCCCAGATATTTTTTGATGCTTTCTACTCTCTACTGATGAAGGGCAATTATCCTGAAACACGTGTATAGAGATGAACAGCAATGACTGCACTAACTTTAGTGAAAAACTACGGAGACTTTCAAGTAAGCGTTAAATTTTAACTGCATTTACCAGGATGCAAAGGGGCGAACTTGACTGGGATGTGAGACAGTGTGCTCCCAACCCGCCTTCCTGTTAAAAGGCTCCCTTGAGCCACTGAGCTGACGAGCTCTGGAGACGCACCTGTGAGCCTGTGAGTGGTACTAGACCTGAGACGATTTTGGCAGCATTTCCAGCAACCCCAGATATTTTTTGATGCTTTCTACTCTCTACTGATGAAGGGCAATTACCCTGAAACACGTGTATAGAGATGAACAGCCATGACTGCACTAACTTTAGTGAAAAACTACGGACACTTTCAAGTAAGTGTTAAATTTGAACTGCATTTACCAGGATGCAAAGGGGCGAACTCGACTGGGATGGGAGGCATTGTGCTCCCAACCCGACTTCCTGTTAAAAGGCTCCCTTGAGCCACTGAGCTGACGAGCTCTGGAGACGCACCTGTGAGCCTGTGAGTGGTACTAGACCTGAGACGATTTTGGCAGCATTTCCAGCAACCCCAGATATTTTTTGATGCTTTCTACTCTCTACTGATGAAGGGCAATTACCCTGAAACACGTGTATAGAGATGAACAGCAATGACTGCACTAACTTTAGTGAAAAACTACGGACACTTTCAAGTAAGCGTTAAATTTGAACTGCATTTACCAGGATGCAAAGGGGCGAACTCGACTGGGATGTGAGGCAGTGTGCTCCCAACCCGCCTTCCTGTTAAAAGGCTCCCTTGAGCCACTGAGCTGACGAGCTCTGGAGACGCACCTGTGAGCCTGTGAGTGGTACTAGACCTGAGACGATTTTGGCAGCATTTCCAGCAACCCCAGATATTTTTTGATGCTTTCTACTCTCTACTGATGAAGGGCAATTAAACTGAAACACGTGTATAGAGATGAACAGCAATGACTGCACTAACTTTAGTGAAAAACTACGGACACTTTCAAGTAAGCGTTAAATTTGAACTGCATTTACCAGGATGCAAAGGGGCGAACTCGACTGGGATGGGAGGCAGTGTGCTCCCAACCCGCCTTCCTGTTAAAAGGCTCCCTTGAGCCACTGAGCTGACGAGCTCTGGAGACGCACCTGTGAGCCTGTGAGTGGTACTAGACCTGAGACGATTTTGGCAGCATTTCCAGCAACCCCAGATATTTTTTGATGCTTTCTACTCTCTACTGATGAAGGGCAATTACCCTGAAACACGTGTATAGAGATGAACAGCAATGACTGCACTAACTTTAGTGAAAAACTACAGACACTTTCAAGTAAGCGTTAAATTTTAACTGCATTTACCAGGATGCAAAGGGGCGAACTTGACTGGGATGTGAGACAGTGTGCTCCCAACCCGCCTTCCTGTTAAAAGGCTCCCTTGAGCCACTGAGCTGACGAGCTCTGGAGACGCACCTGTGAGCCTGTGAGTGGTACTAGACCTGAGACGATTTTGGCAGCATTTCCAGCAACCCCAGATATTTTTTGATGCTTTCTACTCTCTACTGATGAAGGGCAATTACCCTGAAACACGTGTATAGAGATGAACAGCCATGACTGCACTAACTTTAGTGAAAAACTACGGACACTTTCAAGTAAGTGTTAAATTTGAACTGCATTTACCAGGATGCAAAGGGGCGAACTCGACTGGGATGGGAGGCAGTGTGCTCCCAACCCGCCTTCCTGTTAAAAGGCTCCCTTGAGCCACTGAGCTGACGAGCTCTGGAGACGCACCTGTGAGCCTGTGAGTGGTACTAGACCTGAGACGATTTTGGCAGCATTTCCAGCAACCCCAGATATTTTTTGATGCTTTCTACTCTCTACTGATAAAGGGCAATTACCCTGAAACACGTGTATAGAGATGAACAGCAATGACTGCACTAACTTTAGTGAAAAACTACGGACACTTTCAAGTAAGCGTTAAATTTGAACTGCATTTACCAGGATGCAAAGGGGCGAACTCGACTGGGATGTGAGGCAGTGTGCTCCCAACCCGCCTTCCTGTTAAAAGGCTCCCTTGAGCCACTGAGCTGACGAGCTCTGGAGACGCACCTGTGAGCCTGTGAGTGGTACTAGACCTGAGACGATTTTGGCAGCATTTCCAGCAACCCCAGATATTTTTTGATGCTTTCTACTCTCTACTGATGAAAGGCAATTAAACTGAAACACGTGTATAGAGATGAACAGCAATGACTGCACTAACTTTAGTGAAAAACTACGGACACTTTCAAGTAAGCGTTAAATTTGAACTGCATTTACCAGGATGCAAAGGGGCGAACTCGACTGGGATGTGAGGCAGTGTGCTCCCAACCCGCCTTCCTGTTAAAAAGCTCCCTTGAGCCACTGAGCTGACGAGCTCTGGAGACGCACCTGTGAGCCTGTGAGTGGTACTAGACCTGAGACGATTTTGGCAGCATTTCCAGCAACCCCAGATATTTTTTGATGCATTCTACTCTCTACTGATGAAGGGCAATTACCCTGAAACACGTGTATAGAGATGAACAGCAATGACTGCACTAACTTTAGTGAAAAACTACGGACACTTTCAAGTAAGCGTTAAATTTGAACTGCAGTTACCAGGATGCAAAGGGGCGAACTCGACTGGGATGTGAGGCAGTGTGCTCCCAACCCGCCTTCCTGTTAAAAGGCTCCCTTGAGCCACTGAGCTGACGAGCTCTGGAGACGCACCTGTGAGCCTGTGAGTGGTACTAGACCTGAGACAATTTTGGCAGCATTTCCAGCAACCCCAGATATTTTTTGATGCTTTCTACTCTCTACTGATGAATGGCAATTACCCTGAAACACGTGTATAGAGATGAACAGCAATGACTGCACTAACTTTAGTGAAAAACTACGGACACTTTCAAGTAAGCGTTAAATTTGAACTGCATATACCAGGATGCAAAGGGGCGAACTCGACTGGGATGTGAGGCAGTGTGCTCCCAACCCGCCTTCCTGTTAAAAGGCTCCCTTGAGCCACTGAGCTGACGAGCTCTGGAGACGCACCTGTGAGCCTGTGAGTGGTACTAGACCTGAGACGATTTTGGCAGCATTTCCAGCAACCCCAGATATTTTTTGATGCTTTCTACTCTCTACTGATGAAGGGCAATTACCCTGAAACACGTGTATAGAGATGAACAGCAATGAATGCACTAACTTTAGTGAAAAACTACGGACACTTTCAAGTAAGCGTTAAATTTGAACTGCATTTACCAGGATGCAAAGGGGCGAACTCGACTGGGATGTGAGGCAGTGTGCTCCCAACCCGCCTTCCTGTTAAAAGGCTCCCTTGAGCCACTGAGCTGACGAGCTCTGGAGACGCACCTGTGAGCCTGTGAGTGGTACTAGACCTGAGACGATTTTGGCAGCATTTCCAGCAACCTCAGTTATTTTTTGATGCTTTCTACTCTCTACTGATGAAGGACAATTACCCTGAAACACGTGTATAGAGATGAACAGCAATGACAGCACTAACTTTAGTGAAAAACTACGGACACTTTCAAGTAAGCGTTAAATTTGAACTGCATTTACCAGGATCCAAAGGGGCGAACTCGACTGGGATATGAGGCAGTGTGCTCCCAACCCGCCTTCCTGTTAAAAGGCTCCCTTGAGCCACTGAGCTGACGAGCTCTGGAGACACACCTGTGAGCCTGTGAGTGGTACTAGACCTTAGACGATTTTGGCAGCATTTCCAGCAACCCCAGATATTTTCTGATGCTTTCTACTCTCTACTGATGAAGGGCAATTACCCTGAAACACGTGTATAGAGATGAACAGCAATGACTGCACTAACTTTAGTGAAAAACTACGGACACTTTCAAGTAAGTGTTAAATTTGAACTTAATTTACCAGGATGCAAAGCGGCGAACTCGACTGGGATGTGAGGCAGTGTGCTCCCAACCCACCTTCCTGTTAAAAGGCTCCCTTGAGCCACTGAGCTGACGAGCTCTGGAGACGCACCTGTGAGCCTGTGAGTGGTAATAGACCTGAGACGATTTTGCCAGCATTTCCAGCAACCCCAGATATTTTTTTATGCTTTCTACTCTCTACTGATAAAGGGCAATTACCCTGAATCACGTGTATAGAGATGAACAGCAATGACTGCACTAACTTTAGTGAAAAACTACGGACACTTTCAAGTAAGCGTTAAATTTGAACTGCATTTACCAGGATGCAAAGGGGCGAACTCGACTGGGATGTGAGGCAGTGTGCTCCCAACCCGCCTTCCTGTTAAAAGGCTCCCTTGAGCCACTGAGCTGACGAGCTCTGGAGACGCACCTGTGAGCCTGTGAGTGGTACTAGACCTGAGACGATTTTGCCAGCATTTCCAGTAACCCCAGATATTTTTTGATGCTTTCTACTCTCTACTGATGAAGGGCAATTACCCTGAAACTCGTGTATAGAGATGAACAGCAATGACTGCACTAACTTTAGTGAAAAACTACGGACACTTTCAAGTAAGCGTTACAATTGAACTGCATTTACCAGGATGCAAAGGGGCGAACTCGACTGGGATGTGAGGCAGTGTGCTCCCAACCCGCCTTCCTGTTAAAAGGCTCCCTTGAGCCACTGAGCTGACGAGCTCTGGAGACGCACCTGTGAGCCTGTGAGTGGTACTAGACCTGAGACAATTTTGGCAGCATTTCCAGCAACCCCAGATATTTTTTGATGCTTTCTACTCTCTACTGATGAAGGGCAATTACCCTGAAACACGTTTATAGAGATGAACAGCAATGACTGCTCTAACTTTAGTGAAAAACTACGGACACTTTCAAGTAAGCGTTAAATTTGAACTGCATTTACCAGGATGCAAAGGGGCGAACTCGACTGGGATGTGAGGCAGTGTGCTCCCAACCCGCCTTCCTGTTAAAAGGCTCCCTTGAGCCACTGAGCTGACGAGCTCTGGAGACGCACCTGTGAGCCTGTGAGTGGTACTAGACCTGAGACGATTTTGGCAGCATTTCCAGCAACCCCAGATATTTTTTGATGCTTTCTACTCTCTACTGATGAAGGGCAATTACCCTGAAACACGTGTATAGAGATGAACTGCACTAACTTTAGTGAAAAACTACGGACACTTTCAAGTAAGCGTTAAATTTGAACTGCATTTACCAGGATGCAAAGGGGCGAACTCGACTGGGATGGGAGGCAGTGTGCTCCCAACCCGCCTTCCTGTTAAAAGGCTCCCTTGAGCCACTGAGCTGACGAGCTCTGGAGACGCACCTGTGAGCCTGTGAGTGGTACTAGACCTGAGACGATTTTGGCAGCATTTCCAGCAACCCCAGATATTTTTTGATGCTTTCTACTCTCTACTGATGAAGGGCAATTACCCTGAAACACGTGTATAGAGATGAACAGCCATGACTGCACTAACTTTAGTGAAAAACTACGGACACTTTCAAGTAAGCGTTAAATTTGAACTGCATTTACCAGGATGCAAAGGGGCGAACTCCACTGGGATGGGAGGCAGTGTGCTCCCAACCCGCCTTCCTGTTAAAAGGCTCCCTTGAGCCACTGAGCTGACAAGCTCTGGAGACGCACCTGTGAGCCTGTGAGTGGTACTAGACCTGAGACGATTTTGGCAGCATTTCCAGCAACCCCAGATATTTTTTGATGCTTTCTACTCTCTACTGATGAAGGGCAATTACCCTGAAACACGTGTATAGAGATGAACTGCACTAACTTTTTGTGAAAAACTACGGACACTTTCAAGTAAGCGTTAAATTTGAACTGCATTTACCAGGATGCAAAGGGGCGAACTCGACTGGGATGTGATGCAGTGTGCTCCCAACCCACCTTCCTGTTAAAAGGCTCCCTTGAGCCACTGAGCTGACGAGCTCTGGAGACGCACCTGTGAGCCTGTGAGTGGTACCAGACCTGAGAAGATTTTCGCAGCATTTCCAGCAAACCCAGATATTTTTTGATGCTTTCTACTCTCTACTGATGAAGGGCAATTACCTTGAAACACGTGTATAGAGATGAACAGCAATGACTGCACTAACTTTAGTGAAAAACTACGGACACTTTCAAGTAAGCGTTAAATTTGAACTGCATTTACCAGGATGCAAAGGGGCGAACTCGACTGGGATGTGAGGCAGTGTGCTCCCAACCCGCCTTCCTGTTAAAAGGCTCCCTTGAGCCACTGAGCTGACGAGCTCTGGAGACGCACCTGTGAGCCTGTGAGTGGTACTAGACCTGAGACGATTTTGGCAGCATTTCCAGCAACCCCAGATATTTTTTGATGCTTTCTACTCTCTACTGATGAAGGGCAATTACCCTGAAACACGTGTATAGAGATGAACAGCAATGACTGCACTAACTTTAGTGAAAAACTACGGACACTTTCAAGTAAGCGTTAAATTTGAACTGCATTTACCAGGATGCAAAGGGGCGAACTCGACTGGGATGGGAGGCAGTGTGCTCCCAACCCGCCTTCCTGTTAAAAGGCTCCCTTGAGCCACTGAGCTGACGAGCTCTGGAGACGCACCTGTGAGCCTGTGAGTGGTACTAGACCTGAGACGATTTTGGCAGCATTTCCAGCAACCCCAGATATTTTTTGATGCTTTCTACTCTCTACTGATGAAGGGCAATTACCCTGAAACACGTGTATAGAGATGAACAGCAATGACTGCACTAACTTTAGTGAAAAACTACGGACACTTTCAAGTAAGCGTTAAATTTGAACTGCATTTACCAGGATGCAAAGGGGCGAACTTGACTGGGATGTGAGACAGTGTGCTCCCAACCCGCCTTCCTGTTAAAAGGCTCCCTTGAGCCACTGAGCTGACGAGCTCTGGAGACGCACCTGTGAGCCTGTGAGTGGTACTAGACCTGAGACGATTTTGGCAGCATTTCCAGCAACCCCAGATATTTTTTGATGCTTTCTACTCTCTACTGATGAAGGGCAATTACCCTGAAACACGTGTATAGAGATGAACAGCCATGACTGCACTAACTTTAGTGAAAAACTACGGACACTTTCAAGTAAGTGTTAAATTTGAACTGCATTTACCAGGATGCAAAGGGGCGAACTCGACTGGGATGGGAGGCAGTGTGCTCCCAACCCGCCTTCCTGTTAAAAGGCTCCCTTGAACCACTGAGCTGACGAGCTCTGGAGACGCACCTGTGAGCCTGTGAGTGGTACTAGACCTGAGATGATTTTGGCAGCATTTCCAGCAACCCCAGATATTTTTTGATGCTTTCTACTCTCTACTGATGAAGGGCAATTACCCTGAAACACGTGTATAGAGATGAACAGCAATGACTGCACTAACTTTAGTGAAAAACTACGGACACTTTCAAGTAAGCGTTAAATTTGAACTGCATTTACCAGGATGCAAAGGGGCGAACTCGACTGGGATGTGAGGCAGTGTGCTCCCAACCCGCCTTCCTGTTAAAAGGCTCCCTTGAGCCACTGAGCTGACGAGCTCTGGAGACGCACCTGTGAGCCTGTGAGTGGTACTAGACCTGAGACGATTTTGGCAGCATTTCCAGCAACCCCAGATATTTTTTGATGCTTTCTACTCTCTACTGATGAAGGGCAATTACCCTGAAACACGTGTATAGAGATGAACAGCAATGACTGCACTAACTTTAGTGAAAAACTACGGACACTTTCAAGTAAGCGTTAAATTTGAACTGCATTTACCAGGATGCAAAGGGGCGAACTCGACTGGGATGTGAGGCAGTGTGCTCCCGACCTGCCTTCCTGTTAAAAGGCTCCCTTGAGCCACTGAGCTGACGAGCTCTGGAGACGCACCTGTGAGCCTGTGAGTGGTACTAGACCTGAGACGATTTTGGCAGCATTTCCAGCAACCCCAGATATTTTTTGATGCTTTCTACTCTCTACTGATGAAGGGCAATTACCCTGAAACACGTGTATAGAGATGAACAGCCATGACTGCACTAACTTTAGTGAAAAACTACGGACACTTTCAAGTAAGCGTTAAATTTGAACTGCATTTACCAGGATGCAAAGGGGCGAACTCGACTGGGATGTGAGGCAGTGTGCTCCCAACCCGCCTTCCTGTTAAAAGGCTCCCTTGAGCCACTGAGCTGACGAGCTCTGGAGACGCACCTGTGAGCCTGTGAGTGGTACTAGACCTGAGACGATTTTGGCAGCATTTCCAGCAAACCCAGATATTTTTTGATGCTTTCTACTCTCTACTGATGAAGGGCAATTACCTTGAAAGACGTGTATAGAGATGAACAGCAATGACTGCACTAACTTTAGTGAAAAACTACGGACACTTTCAAGTAAGCGTTAAATTTGAACTGCATTTACCAGGATGCAAAGGGGCGAACTCTACTGGGATGTGAGGCAGTGTGCTCCCAACCCGCCTTCCTGTTAAAAGGCTCCCTTGAGCCACTGAGCTGACGAGCTCTGGAGACACACCTGTGAGCCTGTGAGTGGTACTAGACCTGAGACGATTTTGGCAGCATTTCCAGCAACCCCAGATATTTTTTGATGCTTTCTACTCTCTACTGATGAAGGGCAATTACCCTGAAACACGTGTATAGAGATGAACAGCAATGACTGCACTAACTTTAGTGAAAAACTACGGACACTTTCAAGTAAGCGTTAAATTTGAACTGCATTTACCAGGATGCAAAGGGGCGAACTCGACTGGGATGGGAGGCAGTGTGCTCCCAACCCGCCTTCCTGTTAAAAGGCTCCCTTGAGCCACTGAGCTGACGAGCTCTGGAGACGCACCTGTGAGCCTGTGAGTGGTACTAGACCTGAGACGATTTTGGCAGCATTTCCAGCAACCCCAGATATTTTTTGATGCTTTCTACTCTCTACTGATGAAGGGCAATTACCCTGAAACACGTGTATAGAGATGAACAGCAATGACTGCACTAACTTTAGTGAAAAACTACGGACACTTTCAAGTAAGCGTTAAATTTGAACTGCATTTACCAGGATGCAAAGGGGCGAACTCGACTGGGATGTGAGGCAGTGTGCTCCCAACCCGCCTTCCTGTTAAAAGGCTCCCTTGAGCCACTGAGCTGACGAGCTCTGGAGACGCACCTGTGAGCCTGTGAGTGGTACTAGACCTGAGACGATTTTGGCAGCATTTCCAGCAACCCCAGATATTTTTTGATGCTTTCTACTCTCTACTGATGAAGGGCAATTACCCTGAAACATGTGTATAGAGATGAACAGCAATGACTGCACTAACTTTAGTGAAAAACTACGGACACTTTCAAGTAAGCGTTAAATTTTAACTGCATTTACCAGGATGCAAAGGGGCGAACTCGACTGTGATGGGAGGCAGTGTGCTCCCAACCCGCCTTCCTGTTAAAAGGCTCCCTTGAGCCACTGAGCTGACGAGCTCTGGAGACGCACCTGTGAGCCTCTGAGTGGTACTAGACTTGAGACGATTTTGGCAGCATTTCCAGCAACCCCAGATATTTTTTGATGCTTTCTACTCTCTACTGATGAAGGGCAATTACCCTGAAACACGTGTATAGAGATGAACTGCACTAACTTTAGTGAAAAACTACGGACACTTTCAAGTAAGCGTTAAATTTGAACTGCATTTACCAGGATGCAAAGGGGCGAACTCGACTGGGATGGGAGGCAGTGTGCTCCCAACCCGCCTTCCTGTTAAAAGGCTCCCTTGAGCCACTGAGCTGACGAGCTCTGGAGACGCACCTGTGAGCCTGTGAGTGGTACTAGACCTGAGACGATTTTGGCAGCATTTCCAGCAACCCCAGATATTTTTTGATGCTTTCTACTCTCTACTGATGAAGGGCAATTACCCTGAAACACGTGTATAGAGATGAACAGCAATGACTGCACTAACTTTAGTGAAAAACTACGGACACTTTCAAGTAAGCGTTAAATTTGAACTGCATTTACCAGGATGCAAAGGGGCGAACTTGACTGGGATGTGAGACAGTGTGCTCCCAACCCGCCTTCCTGTTAAAAGGCTCCCTTGAGCCACTGAGCTGACGAGCTCTGGAGACGCACCTGTGAGCCTGTGAGTGGTACTAGACCTGAGACGATTTTGGCAGCATTTCCAGCAACCCCAGATATTTTTTGATGCTTTCTACTCTCTACTGATGAAGGGCAATTACCCTGAAACACGTGTATAGAGATGAACAGCCATGACTGCACTAACTTTAGTGAAAAACTCCGGACACTTTCAAGTAAGTGTTAAATTTGAACTGCATTTACCAGGATGCAAAGGGGCGAACTCGACTGGGATGGGAGGCAGTGTGCTCCCAACCCGCCTTCCTGTTAAAAGGCTCCCTTGAGCCACTGAGCTGACGAGCTCTGGAGACGCACCTGTGAGCCTGTGAGTGGTACTAGACCTGAGACGATTTTGGCAGCATTTCCAGCAACCCCAGATATTTTTTGATGCTTTCTACTCTCTACTGATGAAGGGCAATTACCCTGAAACACGTGTATAGAGATGAACAGCCATGACTGCACTAACTTTAGTGAAAAACTACGGACACTTTCAAGTAAGCGTTAAATTTGAACTGCATTTACCAGGATGCAAAGGGGCGAACTCGACTGGGATGTGAGGCAGTGTGCTCCCAACCCGCCTTCCTGTTAAAAGGCTCCCTTGAGCCACTGAGCTGACGAGCTCTGGAGACGCACCTGTGAGCCTGTGAGTGGTACTAGACCTGAGACGATTTTGGCAGCATTTCCAGCAAACCCAGATATTTTTTGATGCTTTCTACTTTCTACTGATGAAGGGCAATTACCTTGAAACACGTGTATAGAGATGAACAGCAATGACTGCACTAACTTTAGTGAAAAACTACGGACACTTTCAAGTAAGCGTTAAATTTGAACTGCATTTACCAGGATGCAAAGGGGCGAACTCGACTGGGATGTGAGGCAGTGTGCTCCCAACCCGCCTTCCTGTTAAAAGGCTCCCTTGAGCCACTGAGCTGACGAGCTCTGGAGACGCACCTGTGAGCCTGTGAGTGGTACTAGACCTGAGACGATTTTGGCAGCATTTCCAGCAACCCCAGATATTTTTTGATGCTTTCTACTCTCTACTGATGAAGGGCAATTACCCTGAAACACGTGTATAGAGATGAACAGCAATGACTGCACTAACTTTAGTGAAAAACTACGGACACTTTCAAGTAAGCGTTAAATTTGAACTGCATTTACCAGGATGCAAAGGGGCGAACTCGACTGGGATGTGAGGCAGTGTGCTCCCAACCCGCCTTCCTGTTAAAAGGCTCCCTTGAGCCACTGAGCTGACGAGCTCTGGAGACGCACCTGTGAGCCTGTGAGTGGTACTAGACCTGAGACGATTTTGGCAGCATTTCCAGCAACCCCAGATATTTTTTGATGCTTTCTACTCTCTACTGATGAAGGGCAATTACCCTGAAACACGTGTATAGAGATGAACAGCAATGACTGCACTAACTTTAGTGAAAAACTACGGACACTTTCAAGTAAGCGTTAAATTTGAACTGCATTTACCAGGATGCAAAGGGGCGAACTCGACTGGGATGTGAGGCAGTGTGCTCCCGACCCGCCTTCCTGTTAAAAGGCTCCCTTGAGCCACTGAGCTGACGAGCTCTGGAGACGCACCTGTGAGCCTGTGAGTGGTACTAGACCTGAGACGATTTTGGCAGCATTTCCAGCAACCCCAGATATTTTTTTATGCTTTTTACTCTCTACTGATGAAGGGCAATTACCCTGAAACACGTGTATAGAGATGAACAGCCATGACTGCACTAACTTTAGTGAAAAACTACGGACACTTTCAAGTAAGCGTTAAATTTGAACTGCATTTACCAGGATGCAAAGGGGCGAACTCGACTGGGATGTGAGGCAGTGTGCTCCCAACCCGCCTTCCTGTTAAAAGGCTCCCTTGAGCCACTGAGCTGACGAGCTCTGGAGACGCACCTGTGAGCCTGTGAGTGGTACTAGACCTGAGACGATTTTGGCAGCATTTCCAGCAAACCCAGATATTTTTTGATGCTTTCTACTCTCTACTGATGAAGGGCAATTACCTTGAAACACGTGTATAGAGATGAACAGCAATGACTGCACTAACTTTAGTGAAAAACTACGGACACTTTCAAGTAAGCGTTAAATTTGAACTGCATTTACCAGGATGCAAAGGGGCGAACTCGACTGGGATGTGAGGCAGTGTGCTCCCAACCCGCCTTCCTGTTAAAAGGCTCCCTTGAGCCACTGAGCTGACGAGCTCTGGAGACGCACCTGTGAGCCTTTGAGTGGTACTAGACCTGAGACGATTTTGGCAGCATTTCCAGCAACCCCAGATATTTTTTTATGCTTTCTACTCTCTACTGATGAAGGGCAATTACCCTGAAACACGTGTATAGAGATGAACAGCAATGACTGCACTAACTTTAGTGAAAAACTACGGACACTTTCAAGTAAGCGTTAAATTTGAACTGCATTTACCAGGATGCAAAGGGGCGAACTCGACTGGGATGTGAGGCAGTGTGCTCCCAACCCGCCTTCCTGTTAAAAGGCTCCCTTGAGCCACTGAGCTGACGAGCTCTGGAGACGCACCTGTGAGCCTGTGAGTGGTACTAGACCTGAGACGATTTTGGCAGCATTTCCAGCAACCCCAGATATTTTTTGATGCTTTCTACTCTCTACTGATGAAGGGCAATTACCCTGAAACACGTGTATAGAGATGAACAGCAATGACTGCACTAACTTTAGTGAAAAACTACGGACACTTTCAAGTAAGCGTTAAATTTGAACTGCATTTACCAGGATGCAAAGGGGCGAACTCGACTGGGATGTGAGGCAGTGTGCTCCCAACCCGCCTTCCTGTTAATAGGCTCCCTTGAGCCACTGAGCTGACGAGCTCTGGAGACGCACCTGTGAGCCTGTGAGTGGTACTAGACCTGAGACTATTTTGGCAGCATTTCCAGCAACCCCAGATATTTTTTGATGCTTTCTACTCTCTACTGATGAAGGGCAATTACCCTGAAACACGTGTATAGAGATGAACAGCAATGACTGCACTAACTTTAGTGAAAAACTACGGACACTTTCAAGTAAGCGTTAAATTTTAACTGCATTTACCAGGATGCAAAGGGGCGAACTCGACTGTGATGGGAGGCAGTGTGCTCCCAACCCGCCTTCCTGTTAAAAGGCTCCCATGAGCCACTGAGCTGACGAGCTCTGGAGACGCACCTGTGAGCCTGTGAGTGGTACTAGACTTGAGACGATTTTGGCAGCATTTCCAGCAACCCCAGATATTTTTTGATGCTTTCTACTCTCTACTGATGAAGGGCAATTACCCTGAAACACGTGTATAGAGATGAACTGCACTAACTTTAGTGAAAAACTACGGACACTTTCAAGTAAGCGTTAAATTTGAACTGCATTTACCAGGATGCAAAGGGGCGAACTCGACTGGGATGGGAGGCAGTGTGCTCCCAACCCGCCTTCCTGTTAAAAGGCTCCCTTGAGCCACTGAGCTGACGAGCTCTGGAGACGCACCTGTGAGCCTGTGAGTGGTACTAGACCTGAGACGATTTTGGCAGCATTTCCAGCAACCCCAGATATTTTTTGATGCTTTCTACTCTCTACTGATGAAGGGCAATTACCCTGAAACACGTGTATAGAGATGAACAGCAATGACTGCACTAACGTTAGTGAAAAACTACAGACACTTTCAAGTAAGCGTTAAATTTGAACTGCATTTACCAGGATGCAAAGGGGTGAACTTGACTGGGATGTGAGACAGTGTGCTCCCAACCCGCCTTCCTGTTAAAAGGCTCCCTTGAGCCACTGAGCTGACGAGCTCTGGAGACGCACCTGTGAGCCTGTGAGTGGTACTAGACCTGAGACGATTTTGGCAGCATTTCCAGCAACCCCAGATATTTTTTGATGCTTTCTACTCTCTACTGATGAAGGGCAATTACCCTGAAACACGTGTATAGAGATGAACAGCCATGACTGCACTAACTTTAGTGAAAAACTACGGACACTTTCAAGTAAGTGTTAAATTTGAACTGCATTTACCAGGATGCAAAGGGGCGAACTCGACTGGGATGGGAGGCAGTGTGCTCCCAACCCGCCTTCCTGTTAAAAGGCTCCCTTGAACCACTGAGCTGACGAGCTCTGGAGACGCACCTGTGAGCCTGTGAGTGGTACTAGACCTGAGACGATTTTGGCAGCATTTCCAGCAACCCCAGATATTTTTTGATGCTTTCTACTCTCTACTGATGAAGGGCAATTACCCTGAAACACGTGTATAGAGATGAACAGCAATGACTGCACTAACTTTAGTGAAAAACTACGGACACTTTCAAGTAAGCGTTAAATTTGAACTGCATTTACCAGGATGCAAAGGGGCGAACTCGACTGGGATGTGAGGCAGTGTGCTCCCAACCCGCCTTCCTGTTAAAAGACTCCCTTGAGCCACTGAGCTGACGAGCTCTGGAGACGCACCTGTGAGCCTGTGAGTGGTACTAGACCTGAGACGATTTTGGCAGCATTTCCAGCAACCCCAGATATTTTTTGATGCTTTCTACTCTCTACTGATGAAGGGCAATTACCCTGAAACACGTGTATAGAGATGAACAGCAATGACTGCACTAGCTTTAGTGAAAAACTACGGACACTTTCAAGTAAGCGTTAAATTTGAACTGCATTTACCAGGATGCAAAGGGGCGAACTCGACAGGGATGTTAGGCAGTGTGCTCCCGACCCGCCTTCCTGTTAAAAGGCTCCCTTGAGCCACTGAGCTGACAAGCTCTGGAGACGCACCTGTGAGCCTGTGAGTGGTACTAGACCTGAGACGATTTTGGCAGCATTTCCAGCAACCCCAGATATTTTTTGATGCTTTCTACTCTCTACTGATGAAGGGCAATTACCCTGAAACATGTGTATAGAGATGAACAGCAATGACTGCACTAACTTTAGTGAAAAACTACGGACACTTTCAAGTAAGCGTTAAATTTGAACTGCATTTACCAGGATGCAAAGGGGCGAACTCGACTGGGATGTGAGGCAGTGTGCTCCCAACCCGCCTTTCTGTTAAAAGGCTCCCTTGAGCCACTGAGCTGACGAGCTCTGGAGACGCACCTGTGAGCCTGTGAGTGGTACTAGACCTGAGACGATTTTGGCAGCATTTCCAGCAACCCCAGATATTTTTTGATGCTTTCTACTCTCTACTGATGAAGGGCAATTACCCTGAAACACGTGTATAGATATGAACAGCCATGACTGCACTAACTTTAGTGAAAAACTACGGACACTTTCAAGTAAGCATTAAATTTGAACTGCATTTACCAGGATGCAAAGGGGCGAATTCGACTGGGATGGGAGGCAGTGTGCTCCCAACCCGCCTTCCTGTTAAAAGGCTCCCATGAGCCACTGAGCTGACGAGCTCTGGAGACGCACCTGTGAGCCTGTGAGTGGTACTAGACCTGAGACGATTTTGGCAGCATTTCCAGCAACCCCAGAAATTTTTTGATGCTTTCTACTCTCTACTGATGAAGGGCAATTACCCTGAAACACGTGTATAGAGATGAACTGCACTAACTTTAGTGAAAAACTACGGACACTTTCAAGTAAGCGTTAAATTTGAACTGCATTTACCAGGATGCAAAGGGGCGAACTCGACTGGGATGGGAGGCAGTGTGCTCCCAACCCGCCTTCCTGTTAAAAGGCTCCCTTGAGCCACTGAGCTGACGAGCTCTGGAGACGCACCTGTGAGCCTGTGAGTGGTACTAGACCTGAGACGATTTTGGCAGCATTTCCAGCAACCCCAGATATTTTTTGATGCTTTCTACTCTCTACTGATGAAGGGCAATTACCCTGAAACACGTGTATAGAGATGAACAGCAATGACTGCACTAACTTTAGTGAAAAACTACGGACACTTTCAAGTAAGCGTTAAATTTGAACTGCATTTACCAGGATGCAAAGGGGCGAACTTGATTGGGATGTGAGACAGTGTGCTCCCAACCCGCCTTCCTGTTAAAAGGCTCCCTTGAGCCACTGAGCTGACGAGCTCTGGAGACGCACCTGTGAGCCTGTGAGTGATACTAGACCTGAGACGATTTGGCAGCATTTCCTGCAACCCCAGATATTTTTTGATGCTTTCTACTCTCTACTGATGAAGGGCAATTACCCTGAAATACGTGTATAGAGATGAACAGCAATGACTGCACTAACTTTAGTAAAAAACTACGGACACTTTCAAGTAAGCGTTAAATTTGAACTGCATTTACCAGGATGCAAAGGGGCGAACTTGACTGGGATGTGAGGCAGTGTGCTCCCAACCCGCCTTTCTGTTAAAAGGCTCCCTTGAGCCACTGAGCTGACGAGCTCTGGAGACGCACCTGTGAGCCTGTGAGTGGTACTAGACCTGAGACGATTTTGGCAGCATTTCCAGCAACCCCAGATATTTTTTGATGCTTCCTACTCTCTACTGATGAAGGGCAATTATCCTGAAACACGTGTATAGAGATGAACAGCCATGACTGCACTAACTTTAGTGAAAAACTACGGACACTTTCAAGTAAGCGTTAAATTTGAACTGCATTTACCAGGATGCAAAGGGGCGAACTCGACTGGGATGGGAGGCAGTGTGCTCCCAACCCGCCTTCCTGTTAAAAGGCTCCCTTGAGCCACTGAGCTGACGAGCTCTGGAGACGCACCTGTGAGCCTGTGAGTGGTACTAGACCTGAGACGATTTTGGCAGCATTTCCAGCAACCCCAGATATTTTTTGATGCTTTCTACTCTCTACTGATGAAGGGCAATTACCCTGAAACACGTGTATAGAGATGAACTGCACTAACTTTTTGTGAAAAACTACGGACACTTTCAAGTAAGCGTTAAATTTGAACTGCATTTACCAGGATGCAAAGGGGCGAACTCGACTGGGATGTGAGGCAGTGTGCTCCCAACCCGCCTTCCTGTTAAAAGGCTCCCTTGAGCCACTGAGCTGACGAGCTCTGGAGACGCACCTGTGAGCCTGTGAGTGGTACTAGACCTGAGACGATTTTGGCAGCATTTCCAGCAAACCCAGATATTTTTTGATGCTTTCTACTCTCTACTGATGAAGGGCAATTACCTTGAAACACGTGTATAGAGATGAACAGCAATGACTGCACTAACTTTAGTGAAAAACTACGGACACTTTCAAGTAAGCGTTAAATTTGAACTGCATTTACCAGGATGCAAAGGGGCGAACTCGACTGGGATGTGAGGCAGTGTGCTCCCAACCCGCCTTCCTGTTAAAAGGCTCCCTTGAGCCACTGAGCTGACGAGCTCTGGAGACGCACCTGTGAGCCTGTGAGTGGTACTAGACCTGAGACGATTTTGGCAGCATTTCCGGCAACCCCAGATATTTTTTGATGCTTTCTACTCTCTACTGATGAAGGGCAATTACCCTGAAACACGTGTATAGAGATGAACAGCAATGACTGCACTAACTTTAGTGAAAAACTACGGACACTTTCAAGTAAGCGTTAAATTTGAACGGCATTTACCATGATGCAAAGGGGCGAACTCGACTGGCATGTGAGGCAGTGTGCTCCCAACCCGCCTTCCTGTTAAAAGGCTCCCTTGAGCCACTGAGCTGACGAGCTCTGGAGACGCACCTGTGAGCCTGTGAGTGGTACTAGACCTGAGACGATTTTGGCAGCATTTCCAGCAACCCCAGATATTTTTTGATGCTTTCTACTCTCTACTGATGAAGGGCAATTACCCTGAAACACGTGTATAGAGATGAACAGCAATGACTGCACTAACTTTAGTGAAAAACTATGGACACTTTCAAGTAAGCGTTAAATTTGAACTGCATTTACCAGGATGCAAAGGGGCGAACTCGACTGGGATGTGAGGCAGTGTGCTCCCAACCCGCCTTCCTGTTAAAAGGCTCCCTTGAGCCACTGAGCTGACGAGCTCTGGAGACGCACCTGTGAGCCTGTGAGTGGTACTAGACCTGAGACGATTTTGGCAGCATTTCCAGCAACCCCAGATATTTTTTGATGCTTTCTACTCTCTACTGATGAAGGACAATTACCCTGAAACACGTGTATAGAGATGAACAGCAATGACTGCACTAACTTTAGTGAAAAACTACAGACACTTTCAAGTAAGCGTTAAATTTGAACTGCATTTACCAGGATCCAAAGGGGCGAACTCGACTGGGATTTGAGGCAGTGTGCTCCTAACCCGCCTTCCTGTTAAAAGGCTCCCTTGAGCCACTGAGCTGACGAGCTCTGGAGACGCACCTGTGAGCCTGTGAGTGGTACTAGACCTGAGACGATTTTGGCAGCATTTCCAGCAACCCCAGATATTTTCTGATGCTTTCTACTCTCTACTGATGAAGGGCAATTACCCTGAAACACATGTATAGAGATGAACAACAATGACTGCACTAACTTTAGTGAAAAACTACGGACACTTTCAAGTAAGTGTTAAATTTGAACTGCATTTACAAGGATGCAAAGGGGCGAACTCGACTGGGATGTGAGGCAGTGTGCTCCCAACCCGCCTTCCTGTTAAAAGGCTCCCTTGAGCCACTGAGCTGACGAGCTCTGGAGACGCACCTGTGAGCCTGTGAGTGGTACTAGACCTGAGACGATTTTGGCAGCCTTTCCAGCAACCCCAGATATTTTTTGATGCTTTCTACTCTCTACTGATGAAGGGCAATTACCCTGAAACACGTGTATAGAGATGAACAGCCATGACTGCACTAACTTTAGTGAAAAACTACGGACACTTTCAAGTAAGCGTTAAATTTGAACTGCATTTACCAGGATGCAAAGGGGCGAACTCGACTGGGATGTGAGGCAGTGTGCTCCCAACCCGCCTTCCTGTTAAAAGGCTCCCTTGAGCCACTGAGCTGAGAGCTCTGGAGACGCACCTGTGAGCCTGTGAGTGGTACTAGACCTGAGACGATTTTGGCAGCATTTCCAGCAACCCCAGATATTTTTTGATGCTTTCTACTCTCTACTGATGAAGGGCAATTACCCTGAAACACGTGTATAGAGATGAACAGCCATGACTGCACTAACTTTAGTGAAAAACTACGGACACTTTCAAGTAAGCGTTAAATTTGAACTGCATTTACCAGGATGCAAAGGGGCGAACTCGACTGGGATGTGAGGCAGTGTGCTCCCGACCCGCCTTCCTGCTAAAAGGCTCCCTTGAGCCACTGAGCTGACAAGCTCTGGAGACGCACCTGTGAGCCTGTGAGTGGTACTAGACCTGAGACGATTTTGGCAGCATTTCCAGCAACCCCAGATATTTTTTGATGCTTTCTACTCTCTACTGATGAAGGGCAATTACCCTGAAACACGTGTATAGAGATGAACAGCAATGACGGCACTAACTTTAGTGAAAAACTATGGACACTTTCAAGTAAGCGTTAAATTTGAACTGCATTTACCAGGATGCAAAGGGGCGAACTCGACTGGGATGTGAGGCAGTGTGCTCCCAACCCGCCTTCCTGTTAAAAGGCTCCCTTGAGCCACTGAGCTGACGAGCTCTGGAGACGCACCTGTGAGCCTGTGAGTGGTACTAGACTTGAGACGATTTTGGCAGCATTTCCAGCAACCCCAGATATTTTTTGATGCTTTCTACTCTCTACTGATGAAGGGCAATTACCCTGAAACACGTGTATAGAGATGAACAGCCATGACTGCACTAACTTTAGTGAAAAACTACGGACACTTTCAAGTAAGCGTTAAATTTGAACTGCATTTACCAGGATGCAAAGGGGCGAACTCGACTGGGATGTGAGGCAGTGTGCTCCCAACCCGCCTTCCTGTTAAAAGGCTCCCTTGAGCCACTGAGCTGAGAGCTCTGGAGACGCACCTGTGAGCCTGTGAGTGGTACTAGACCTGAGACGATTTTGGCAGCATTTCCAGCAACCCCAGATATTTTTTGATGCTTTCTACTCTCTACTGATGAAGGGCAATTACCCTGAAACACGTGTATAGAGATGAACAGCAATGACTGCACTAACTTTAGTGAAAAACTACGGACACTTTCAAGTAAGCGTTAAATTTGAACTGCATTTACCAGGATGCAAAGGGGCGAACTCGACTGGGATGTGAGGCAGTGTGCTCCCAACCCGCCTTCCTGTTAAAAGGCTCCCTTGAGCCAGTGAGCTGACGAGCTCTGGAGACGCACCTGTGAGCCTGTGAGTGGTACTAGACCTGAGACGATTTTGGCAGCATTTCCAGCAACCCCAGATATTTTTTGATGCTTTCTACTCTCTACTGATGAAGGGCAATTACCCTGAAACACGTGTATAGAGATGAACAGCAATGACTGCACTAACTTTAGTGAAAAACTACGGACACTTTCAAGTAAGCGTTAAATTTGAACTGCATTTACCAGGATGCAAAGGGGCGAACTCGACTGGGATGTGAGGCAGTGTGCTCCCGACCCGCCTTCCTGTTAAAAGGCTCCCTTGAGCCACTGAGCTGACAAGCTCTGGAGACGCACCTGTGAGCCTGTGAGTGGTACTAGACCTGAGACGATTTTGGCAGCATTTCCAGCAACCCCAGATATTTTTTGATGCTTTCTACTCTCTACTGATGAAGGGCAATTACCCTGAAACATGTGTATAGAGATGAACAGCAATGACTGCACTAACTTTAGTGAAAAACTACGGACACTTTCAAGTAAGCGTTAAATTTGAACTGCATTTACCAGGATGCAAAGTGGCGAACTCGACTGGGATGTGAGGCAGTGTGCTCCCAACCCGCCTTCCTGTTAAAAGGCTCCCTTGAGCCACTGAGATGACGAGCTCTGGAGACGCACCTGTGAGCCTGTGAGTGGTACTAGGCCTGAGACGATTTTGGCAGCATTTCCAGCAACCCCAGATATTTTTTGATGCTTTCTACTCTCTACTGATGAAGGGCAATTACCCTGAAACACGTGTATAGAGATGAACAGCAATGACTGCACTAACTTTAGTGAAAAACTACGGACACTTTCAAGTAAGCGTTAAATTTGAACTGCATTTACCAGGATGCAAAGGGGCGAACTCGACTGGGATGTGAGGCAGTGTGCTCCCAACCCGCCTTTCTGTTAAAAGGCTCCCTTGAGCCACTGAGCTGACGAGCTCTGGAGACGCACCTGTGAGCCTGTGAGTGGTACTAGACCTGAGACGATTTTGGTAGCATTTCCAGCAACCCCAGATATTTTTTGATGCTTTCTACTCTCTACTGATGAAGGGCAATTACCCTGAAACACGTGTATAGAGATGAACTGCACTAACTTTAGTGAAAAACTACGGACACTTTCAAGTAAGCGTTAAATTTGAACTGCATTTACCAGGATGCAAAGGGGCGAACTCGACTGGGATGGGAGGCAGTGTGCTCCCAACCCGCCTTCCTGTTAAAAGGCTCCCTTGAGCCACTGAGCTGACGAGCTCTGGAGACGCACCTGTGAGCCTGTGAGTGGTACTAGACCTGAGACGATTTTGGCAGCATTTCCAGCAATCCCAGATATTATTTGATGCTTTCTACTCTCTACTGATGAAGGGCAATTACCCTGAAACACGTGTATAGAGATGAACAGCAATGACTGCACTAACTTTAGTGAAAAACTACGGACACTTTCAAGTAAGCGTTAAATTTGAACTGCATTTACCAGGATGCAAAGGGGCGAACTCGACTGGGATGTGAGGCAGTGTGCTCCCGACCCGCCTTCCTGTTAAAAGGCTCCCTTGAGCCACTGAGCTGACAAGCTCTGGAGACGCACCTGTGAGCCTGTGAGTGGTACTAGACCTGAGACGATTTTGGCAGCATTTCCAGCAACCCCAGATATTTTTTGATGCTTTCTACTCTCTACTGATGAAGGGCAATTACCCTGAAACACGTGTATAGAGATGAACAGCAATGACGGCACTAACTTTAGTGAAAAACTACGGACACTTTCAAGTAAGCGTTAAATTTGAACTGCATTTACCAGGATGCAAAGGGGCGAACTCGACTGGGATGTGAGGCAGTGTGCTCCCAACCCGCCTTCCTGTTAAAAGGCTCCCTTGAGCCACTGAGCTGACGAGCTCTGGAGACGCACCTGTGAGCCTGTGAGTGGTACTAGACCTGAGACGATTTTGCCAGCATTTCCAGCAACCCCAGATATTTTTTGATGCTTTCTACTCTCTACTGATGAAGGGCAATTACCCTGAAACTCGTGTATAGAGATGAACAGCAATGACTGCACTAACTTTAGTGAAAAACTACGGACACTTTCAAGTAAGCGTTAAATTTGAACTGCATTTACCAGGATGCAAAGGGGCGAACTCGACTGGGATGTGAGGCAGTGTGCTCCCAATCCGCCTTCCTGTTAAAAGGCTCCCTTGAGCCACTGAGCTGAGGAGCTCTGGAGACGCACCTGTGAGTGGTAGTAGACCTGAGACGATTTTGGCAGCATTTCCAGCAACCCCAGATATTTTTTGATGCTTTCTACTCTCTACTGATGAAGGGCAATTACCCTGAAACACGTGTATAGAGATGAACAGCAATGACTGCACTAACTTTAGTGAAAAACTACGGACACTTTCAAGTAAGCGTTAAATTTGAACTGCATTTACCAGGATGCAAAGGGGCGAACTCGACTGGGATGTGAGGCAGTGTGCTCCCAACCCGCCTTCCTGTTAAAAGGCTCCCTTGACCCACTGAGCTGACGAGCTCTGGAGACGCACCTGTGAGCCTGTGAGTGGTACTAGACCTGAGACGATTTTGGCAGCATTTCCAGCAACCCCAGATATTTTTTGATGCTTTCTACTCTCTACTGATGAAGGACAATTACCCTGAAACACGTGTATAGAGATGAACAGCAATGACTGCACTAACTTTAGTGAAAAACTACAGACACTTTCAAGTAAGCGTTAAATTTGAACTGCATTTACCAGGATCCAAAGGGGCGAACTCGACTGGGATTTGAGGCAGTGTGCTCCTAACCCGCCTTCCTGTTAAAAGGCTCCCTTGAGCCACTGAGCTGACGAGCTCTGGAGACGCACCTGTGAGCCTGTGAGTGGTACTAGACCTGAGACGATTTTGGCAGCATTTCCAGCAACCCCAGATATTTTCTGATGCTTTCTACTCTCTACTGATGAAGGGCAATTACCCTGAAACACATGTATAGAGATGAACAACAATGACTGCACTAACTTTAGTGAAAAACTACGGACACTTTCAAGTAAGTGTTAAATTTGAACTGCATTTACAAGGATGCAAAGGGGCGAACTCGACTGGGATGTGAGGCAGTGTGCTCCCAACCCGCCTTCCTGTTAAAAGGCTCCCTTGAGCCACTGAGCTGACGAGCTCTGGAGACGCACCTGTGAGCCTGTGAGTGGTACTAGACCTGAGACGATTTTGCCAGCATTTCCAGCAACCCCAGATATTTTTTGATGCTTTCTACTCTCTACTGATGAAGGGCAATTACCCTGAAACTCGTGTATAGAGATGAACAGCAATGACTGCACTAACTTTAGTGAAAAACTACGGACACTTTCAAGTAAGCGTTACATTTGAACTGCATTTACCAGGATGCAAAGGGGCGAACTCGACTGGGATGTGAGGCAGTGTGCTCCCAACCCGCCTTCCTGTTAAAAGGCTCCCTTGAGCCACTGAGCTGACGAGCTCTGGAGACGCACCTGTGAGCCTGTGAGTGGTACTAGACCTGAGACGATTTTGGCAGCATTTCCAGCAACCCCAGATATTTTTTGATGCTTTCTACTCTCTACTGATGAAGGGCAATTACCCTGAAACACGTGTATAGAGATGAACAGCCATGACTGCACTAACTTTAGTGAAAAACTACGGACACTTTCAAGTAAGCGTTAAATTTGAACTGCATTTACCAGGATGCAAAGGGGCGAACTCGACTGGGATGTGAGGCAGTGTGCTCCCAATCCGCCTTCCTGTTAAAAGGCTCCCTTGAGCCACTGAGCTGAGGAGCTCTGGAGACGCACCTGTGAGTGGTAGTAGACCTGAGACGATTTTGGCAGCATTTCCAGCAACCCCAGATATTTTTTTATGCTTTCTACTCTCTACTGATGAAGGGCAATTACCCTGAAACACGTGTATAGAGATGAACAGCAATGACTGCACTAACTTTAGTGAAAAACTACGGACACTTTCAAGTAAGCATTAAATTTGAACTGCATTTACCAGGATGCAAAGGGGCGAACTCGACTGGGATGTGAGGCAGTGTGCTCCCAACCCGCCTTCCTGTTAAAAGGCTCCCTTGAGCCACTGAGCTGACGAGCTCTGGAGACGCACCTGTGAGCCTGTGAGTGGTACTAGACCTGAGACGATTTTGGCAGCATTTCCAGCAACCCCAGATATTTTTTGATGCTTTCTACTCTCTACTGATGAAGGACAATTACCCTGAAACACGTGTATAGAGATGAACAGCAATGACTGCACTAACTTTAGTGAAAAACTACAGACACTTTCAAGTAAGCGTTAAATTTGAACTGCATTTACCAGGATCCAAAGGGGCGAACTCGACTGGGATTTGAGGCAGTGTGCTCCTAACCCGCCTTCCTGTTAAAAGGCTCCCTTGAGCCACTGAGCTGACGAGCTCTGGAGACGCACCTGTGAGCCTGTGAGTGGTACTAGACCTGAGACGATTTTGGCAGCATTTCCAGCAACCCCAGATATTTTCTGATGCTTTCTACTCTCTACTGATGAAGGGCAATTACCCTGAAACACATGTATAGAGATGAACAACAATGACTGCACTAACTTTAGTGAAAAACTACGGACACTTTCAAGTAAGTGTTAAATTTGAACTGCATTTACAAGGATGCAAAGGGGCGAACTCGACTGGGATGTGAGGCAGTGTGCTCCCAACCCGCCTTCCTGTTAAAAGGCTTCCTTGAGCCACTGAGCTGACGAGCTCTGGAGACGCACCTGTGAGCCTGTGAGTGGTACTAGACCTGAGACGATTTTGGCAGCATTTCCAGCAACCCCAGATATTTTTTGATGCTTTCTACTCTCTACTGATGAAGGGCAATTACCCTGAAACACGTGTATAGAGATGAACAGCCATGACTGCACTAACTTTAGTGAAAAACTACGGACACTTTCAAGTAAGCGTTAAATTTGAACTGCATTTACCAGGATGCAAAGGGGCGAACTCGACTGGGATGTGAGGCAGTGTGCTCCCAACCCGCCTTCCTGTTAAAAGGCTCCCTTGAGCCACTGAGCTGACGAGCTCTGGAGACGCACCTGTGAGCCTGTGAGTGGTACTAGACCTGAGACGATTTTGGCAGCATTTCCAGCAACCCCAGATATTTTTTGATGCTTTCTACTCTCTACTGATGAAGGGCAATTACCCTGAAACACGTGTATAGAGATGAACAGCAATGACTGCACTAACTTTAGTGAAAAACTACGGACACTTTCAAGTAAGCGTTAAATTTGAACTGCATTTACCAGGATGCAAAGGGGCGAACTCGACTGGGATGTGAGGCAGTGTGCTCCCGACCCGCCTTCCTGTTAAAAGGCTCCCTTGAGCCACTGAGCTGACAAGCTCTGGAGACGCACCTGTGAGCCTGTGAGTGGTACTAGACCTGAGACGATTTTGGCAGCATTTCCAGCAACCCCAGATATTTTTTGATGCTTTCTACTCTCTACTGATGAAGGGCAATTACCCTGAAACACGTGTATAGAGATGAACAGCAATGACTGCACTAACGTTAGTGAAAAACTACGGACACTTTCAAGTAAGCGTTAAATTTGAACTGCATTTACCAGGATGCAAAGGGGCGAACTCGACTGGGATGTGAGGCAGTGTGCTCCCAACCCGCCTTCCTGTTAAAAGGCTCCCTTGAGCCACTGAGATGACGAGCTCTGGAGACGCACCTGTGAGCCTGTGAGTGGTACTAGGCCTGAGACGATTTTGGCAGCATTTCCAGCAACCCCAGATATTTTTTGATGCTTTCTTCTCTCTACTGATGAAGGGCAATTACCCTGAAACACGTGTATAGAGATGAACAGCAATGACTGCACTAACTTTAGTGAAAAACTACGGACACTTTCAAGTAAGCGTTAAATTTGAACTGCATTTACCAGGATGCAAAGGGGCGAACTTGACTGGGATGTGAGACAGTGTGATCCCAACCCGCCTTCCTGTTAAAAGGCTCCCTTGAGCCACTGAGCTGACGAGCTCTGGAGACGCACCTGTGAGCCTGTGAGTGGTACTAGACCTGAGACGATTTTGGCAGCATTTCCAGCAACCCGAGATATTTTTTGATGCTTTCTACTCTCTACTGATGAAGGGCAATTACCCTGAAACACGTGTATAGAGATGAACAGCCATGACTCCACTAACTTTAGTGAAAAACTACAGACACTTTCAAGTAAGTGTTAAATTTTAACTGCATTTACCAGGATGCAAAGGGGCGAACTCGACTGGGATGGGAGGCAGTGTGCTCCCAACCCGCCATCCTGTTAAAAGGCTCCCTTGAGCCACTGAGCTGACGAGCTCTGGAGACGCACCTGTGAGCCTGTGAGTGGTACTAGACCTGAGACGATTTTGGCAGCATTTCCAGCAACCCCAGATATTTTTTGATGCTTTCTACTCTCTACTGATGAAGGGCAATTACCCTGAAACACGTGTATAGAGATGAACAGCCATGACTGCACTAACTTTAGTGAAAAACTACGGACACTTTCAAGTAAGCGTTAAATTTGAACTGCATTTACCAGGATGCAAAGGGGCGAACTCGACTGGGATGGGAGGCAGTGTGCTGCCAACCCGCCTTCCTGTTAAAAGGCTCCCTTGAGCCACTGAGCTGACGAGCTCTGGAGACGCACCTGTGAGCCTGTGAGTGGTACTAGACCTGAGACGATTTTGGCAGCATTTCCAGCAACCCCAGATATTTTTTTATGCTTTCTACTCTCTACTGATGAAGGGCAATTACCCTGAAACACGTGTATAGAGATGAACTGCACTAACTTTAGTGAAAAACTACGGACACTTTCAAGTAAGCGTTAAATTTGAACTGCATTTACCAGGATGCAAAGGGGCGAACTCGACTGGGATGTGAGGCAGCGTGCTCCCAACCCGCCTTCCTGTTAAAAGGCTCCCTTGAGCCACTGAGCTGACGAGCTCTGGAGACGCACCTGTGAGCCTGTGAGTGGTACTAGACCTGAGACGATTTTGGCAGCATTTCCAGCAAACCCAGATATTTTTTGATGCTTTCTACTCTCTACTGATGAAGGGCAATTACCTTGAAACACGTGTACAGAGATGAACAGCAATGACTGCACTAACTTTAGTGAAAAACTACGGACACTTTCAAGTAAGCGTTAAATTTGAACTGCATTTACCAGGATGCAAAGGGGCGAACTCGACTGGGATGTGAGGCAGTGTGCTCCCAACCCGCCTTCCTGTTAAAAGGCTCCCTTGAGCCACTGAGCTGACGAGCTCTGGAGACGCACCTGTGAGCCTGTGAGTGGTACTAGACCTGAGACGATTTTGGCAGCATTTCCAGCAACCCCAGATATTTTTTGATGCTTTCTACTCTCTACTGATGAAGGGCAATTACCCTGAAACACGTGTATAGAGATGAACAGCAATGACTGCACTAACTTTAGTGAAAAACTACGGACACTTTCAAGTAAGCGTTAAATTTGAACTGCATTTACCAGGATGCAAAGGGGCGAACTCGACTCGGATGTGAGGCAGTGTGCTCCCAACCCGCCTTCCTGTTAAAAGTCTCCCTTGAGCCACTGAGCTGACGAGCTCTGGAGACGCACCTGTGAGCCTGTGAGTGGTACTAGACCTGAGACGATTTTGGCAGCATTTCCAGCAACCCCAGATATTTTTTGATGCTTTCTACTCTCTACTGATGAAGGGCAATTACCCTGAAACACGTGTATAGAGATGAACAGCAATGACTGCACTAACTTTAGTGAAAAACTACGGACACTTTCAAGTAAGCGTTAAATTTGAACTGCATTTACCAGGATGCAAAGGGGCGAACTCGACTGGGATGGGAGACAGTGTGCTCCCAACCCGCCTTCCAGTTAAAAGGCTCCCTTGAGCCACTGAACTGACGAGCTCTGGAGACGCACCTGTGAGCCTGTGAGTGGTACTAGACCTGAGACGATTTTGGCAGCATTTCCAGCAACCCCAGATATTTTTTGATGCTTTCTACTCTCTACTGATGAAGGACAATTACCCTGAAACACGTGTATAGAGATGAACAGCAATGACTGCACTAACTTTAGTGAAAAACTACGGACACTTTCAAGTAAGCGTTAAATTTGAACTGCATTTACCAGGATGCAAAGGGGCGAACTTTACTGGGATGTGAGGCAGTGTGCTCCCAACCCGCCTTCCTGTTAAAAGGCTCCCTTGAGCCACTGAGCTGACGAGCTCTGGAGACGCACCTGTGAGCCTGTGAGTGGTACTAGACCTGAGACGATTTTGGCAGCATTTCCAGCAACCCCAGATATTTTTTGATGCTTTCTACTCTCTACTGATGAAGGGCAATTACCCTGAAACACGTGTATAGAGATGAACAGCCATGACTGCAATAACTTTAGTGAAAAACTACGGACACTTTCAAGTAAGCGTTAAATTTGAACTGCATTTACCAGGATGCAAAGGGGCGAACTCGACTGGGATGTGAGGCAGTGTGCTCCCAACCCGCCTTCCTGTTAAAAGGCTCCCTTGAGCCACTGAGCTGACGAGCTCTGGAGACGCACCTGTGAGCCTGTGAGTGGTACTAGACCTGAGACGATTTTGGAAGCATTTCCAGCAAACCCAGATATTTTTTGATGCTTTCTACTCTCTACTGATGAAGGGCAATTACCTTGAAACACGTGTATAGAGATGAACAGCAATGACTGCACTAACTTTAGTGAAAAACTACGGACACTTTCAAGTAAGCGTTAAATTTGAACTGCATTTACCAGGATGCAAAGGTGCGAACTCGACTGGGATGTGAGGCAGTGTGCTCCCAACCCGCCTTCCTGTTAAAAGGCTCCCTTGAGCCACTGAGCTGACGAGCTCTGGAGACGCACCTGTGAGCCTGTGAGTGGTACTAGACCTGAGACGATTTTGGCAGCATTTCCAGCAACCCCAGATATTTTTTGATGCTTTCTACTCTCTACTGATGAAGGGCAATTACCCTGAAACACGTGTATAGAGATGAACAGCAATGACTGCACTAACTTTAGTGAAAAACTACGGACACTTTAAAGTAAGCGTTAAATTTGAACTGCATTTACCAGGATGCAAAGGGGCGAACTCGAATGGGATGTGAGGCAGTGTGCTCCCAACCCGCCTTCCTGTTAAAAGGCTCCCTTGAGCCACTGAGCTTACGAGCTCTGGAGACGCACTGTGAGCCTGTGAGTGGTACTAGACCTGAGACGATTTTGGCAGCATTTCCAGCAACCCCAGATATTTTTTGATGCTTTCTACTCTCTACTGATGAAGGGCAATTACCCTGAAACACGTGTATAGAGATGAACAGCAATGACTGCACTAACTTTAGTGAAAAACTACGGACACTTTCAAGTAAGCGTTAAATTTGAACTGCATTTACCAGGATGCAAAGGGGCGAACTCGACTGGGATGTGAGGCAGTGTGCTCCCAACCCGCCTTCCTGTTAAAAGGCTCCCTTGAGCCACTGAGCTGACGAGCTCTGGAGACGCACCTGTGAGCCTGTGAGTGGTACTAGACCTGAGACGATTTTGGCAGCATTTCCAGCAACCCCAGATATTTTTTGATGCTTTCTACTCTCTACTGATGAAGGGCAATTACCCTGAAACACGTGTATAGAGATGAACAGTAATGACTGCACTAACTTTAGTGAAAAACTACGGACACTTTCAAGTAAGCGTTAAATTTGAACTGCATTTACCAGGATGCAAAGGGGCGAACTCGACTGGGATGTGAGGCAGTGTGCTCCCAACCCGCCTTCCTGTTAAAAGGCTCCCTTGAGCCACTGAGCTGACGAGCTCTGGAGACGCACCTGTGAGCCTGTGAGTGGTACTAGACCTGAGACGATTTTGGCAGCATTTCCAGCAACCCCAGATATTTTTTGATGCTTTCTACTCTCTACTGATGAAGGGCAATTACCCTGAAACACGTGTATAGAGATGAACAGCAATGACTGCTCTAACTTTAGTGAAAAACAACGGACACTTTCAAGTAAGCGTTAAATTTGAACTGCATTTACCAGGATGCAAAGGGGCGAACTCGACTGGGATGTGAGGCAGTGTGCTCCCGACCCGCCTTCCTTTTAAAAGGCTCCCTTGAGCCACTGAGCTGACAAGCTCTGGAGACGCACCTGTGAGCCTGTGAGTGGTACTAGACCTGAGACGATTTTGGCAGCATTTCCAGCAACCCCAGATATTTTTTGATGCTTTCTACTCTCTACTGATGAAGGGCAATTACCCTGAAACATGTGTATAGAGATGAACAGCAATGACTGCACTAACTTTAGTGAAAAACTACGGACACTTTCAAGTAAGCGTTAAATTTGAACTGCATTTACCAGGATGCAAAGGGGCGAACTCGACTGGGATGTGAGGCAGTGTGCTCCCAACCCGCCTTCCTGTTAAAAGGCTCCCTTGAGCCACTGAGATGACGAGCTCTGGAGACGCACCTGTGAGCCTGTGAGTGGTACTAGGCCTGAGACGATTTTGGCAGCATTTCCAGCAACCCCAGATATTTTTTGATGCTTTCTACTCTCTACTGATGAAGGGCAATTACCCTGAAACACGTGTATAGAGATGAAAAGCAATGACTGCACTAACTTTAGTGAAAAACTACGGACACTTTCAAGTAAGCGTTAAATTTGAACTGCATTTACCAGGATTCAAAGGGGCGAACTCGACTGGGATGTGAGGCAGTGTGCTCCCAACCCGCCTTTCTGTTAAAAGGCTCCCTTGAGCCACTGAGCTGACGAGCTCTGGAGACGCACCTGTGAGCCTGTGAGTGGTACTAGACCTGAGACGATTTTGGCAGCATTTCCAGCAACCCCAGATATTTTTTGATGCTTTCTACTCTCTACTGATGAAGGGCAATTACCCTGAAACACGTGTATAGATATGAACAGCCATGACTGCACTAACTTTAGTGAAAAACTACGGACACTTTCAAGTAAGCATTAAATTTGAACTGCATTTACCAGGATGCAAAGGGGCGAACTCGACTGGGATGGGAGGCAGTGTGCTCCCAACCCGCCTTCCTGTTAAAAGGCTCCCTTGAGCCACTGAGCTGACGAGCTCTGGAGACGCACCTGTGAGCCTGTGAGTGGTACTAGACCTGAGACGATTTTGGCAGCATTTCCAGCAACCCCAGATATTTTTTGATGCTTTCTACTCTCTACTGATGAAGGGCAATTACCCTGAAACACGTGTATAGAGATGAACTGCACTAACTTTAGTGAAAAACTACGGACACTTTCAAGTAAGCGTTAAATTTGAACTGCATTTACCAGGATGCAAAGGGGCGAACTCGACTGGGATGGGAGGCAGTGTGCTCCCAACCCGCCTTCCTGCTAAAAGGCTCCCTTGAGCCACTGAGCTGACGAGCTCTGGAGACGCACCTGTGAGCCTGTGAGTGGTACTAGACTTGAGACGATTTTGGCAGCATTTCCAGCAACCCCAGATATTTTTTGATGCTTTCTACTCTCTACTGATGAAGGGCAATTACCCTGAAACACGTGTATAGAGATGAACAGCAATGACTGCACTAACTTTAGTGAAAAACTACGGACACTTTCAAGTAAGCGTTAAATTTGAACTGCATTTACCAGGATGCAAAGGGGCGAACTTGACTGGGATGTGAGACAGTGTGCTCCCAGCCCGCCTTCCTGTTAAAAGGCTCCCTTGAGCCACTGAGCTGACGAGCTCTGGAGACGCACCTGTGAGCCTGTGAGTGGTACTAGACCTGAGACGATTTTGGCAGCATTTCCAGCAACCCCAGATATTTTTTGATGCTTTCTACTCTCTACTGATGAAGGGCAATTACCCTGAAACACGTGTATAGAGATGAACAGCCATGACTGCACTAACTTTAGTGAAAAACTACGGACACTTTCAAGTAAGTGTTAAATTTGAACTGCATTTACCAGGATGCAAAGGGGCGAACTCGACTGGGATGGGAGGCAGTGTGCTCCCAACCCGCCTTCCTGTTAAAAGGCTCCCTTGAACCACTGAGCTGACGAGCTCTGGAGACGCACCTGTGAGCCTGTGAGTGGTACTAGACCTGAGACGATTTTGGCAGCATTTCCAGCAACCCCAGATATTTTTTGATGCTTTCTACTCTCTACTGATGAAGGGCAATTACCCTGAAACACGTGTATAGAGATGAACAGCAATGACTGCACTAACTTTAGTGAAAAACTACGGACACTTTCAAGTAAGCGTTAAATTTGAACTGCATTTACCAGGATGCAAAGGGGCGAACTCGACTGGGATGTGAGGCAGTGTGCTCCCAACCCGCCTTCCTGTTAAAAGGCTCCCTTGAGCCACTGAGCTGACGAGCTCTGGAGATGCACCTGTGAGCCTGTGAGTGGTACTAGACCTGAGACGATTTTGGCAGCATTTCCAGCAACCCCAGATATTTTTTGATGCTTTCTACTCTCTACTGATGAAGGGCAATTACCCTGAAACACGTGTATAGAGATGAACAGCAATGACTGCACTAACTTTAGTGAAAAACTACGGACACTTTCAAGTAAGCGTTAAATTTGAACTGCATTTACCAGGATGCAAAGGGGCGAACTCGACTGGGATGTGAGGCAGTGTGCTCCCGACCCGCCTTCCTGTTAAAAGGCTCCCTTGAGCCACTGAGCTGACAAGCTCTGGAGACGCACCTGTGAGCCTGTGAGTGGTACTAGGCCTGAGACGATTTTGGCAGCATTTCCAGCAACCCCAGATATTTTTTGATGCTTTCTACTCTCTACTGATGAAGGGCAATTACCCTGAAACACGTGTATAGAGATGAACAGCAAAACTAGCAATAGCAAAACTACGGACACTTTCAAGTAAGCATTGTGAGTGGTACTAGACCTGAGACAATTTTGGCAGCATTTCCAGCAACCCCAGATATTTTTTGATGCTTTCTACTCTCTACTGATGAAGGGCAATTACCCTGAAACACGTGTATAGAGATGAACTGCACTAACTTTAGTGAAAAACTATGGACACTTTCAAGTAAGCGTTAAATTTGAACTGCATTTACCAGGATGCAAAGGGGCGAACTCGACTGGGATGGGAGGCAGTGTGCTCCCAACCCGCCTTCCTGTTAAAAGGCTCCCTTGAGCCACTGAGCTGACGAGCTCTGGAGACGCACCTGTGAGCCTGTGAGTGGTACTAGACCTAAGACGATTTTGGCAGCATTTCCAGCAACCCCAGATATTTTTTGATGCTTTCTACTCTCTACTGATGAAGGGCAATTACCCTGAAACACGTGTATAGAGATGAACAGCAATGACTGCACTAACTTTAGTGAAAAACTACGGACACTTTCAAGTAAGCGTTAAATTTGAACTGCATTTACCAGGATGCAAAGGGGCGAACTTGACTGGGATGTGAGGCAGTGTGCTCCCAACCCGCCTTCCTGTTAAAAGGCTCCCTTCAGCCACTGAGCTGACGAGCTCTGGAGACGCACCTGTGAGCCTGTGAGTGGTACTAGATCTGAGACGATTTTGGCAGCATTTCCGGCAACCCCAGATATTTTTTGATGCTTTCTACTCTCTACTGATGAAGGGCAATTACCCTAAAACACGTGTATAGAGATGAACAGCAATGACTGCACTAACTTTAGTGAAAAACTACGGACACTTTCAAGTAAGCGTTAAATTTGAACTGCATTTACCAGGATGCAAAGGGGCGAACTCGACTGGGATGTGAGGCAGTGTGCTCCCAACCCGCCTTCCTGTTAAAAGGCTCCCTTGAGCCACTGAGCTGACGAGCTCTGGAGACGCACCTATGAGCCTGTGAGTGGTACTAGACCTGAGACGATTTTGGCAGCATTTCCAGCAACCCCAGATATTTTTTGATGCTTTCTACTCTCTACTGATGAAGGGCAATTACCCTGAATCACGTGTATAGAGATGAACAGCCATGACTGCACTAACTTTAGTGAAAAACTACGGACACTTTCAAGTAAGCGTTAAATTTGAACTGCATTTACCAGGATGCAAAGGGGCAAACTCGACTGGGATGTGAGGCAGTGTGCTCCCGACCCGCCTTCCTGTTAAAAGGCTCCCTTGAGCCACTGAGCTGACAAGCTCTGGAGACGCACCTGTGAGCCTGTGAGTGGTACTAGACCTGAGACGATTTTGGCAGCATTTCCAGCAACCCCAGATATTTTTTGATGCTTTCTACTCTCTACTGATGAAGGGCAATTACCCTGAAACACGTGTATAGAGATGAACAGCAATGACTGCACTAACTTTAGTGAAAAACTACGGACACTTTCAAGTAAGCGTTAAATTTGAACTGCATTTACCAGGATGCAAAGGGGCGAACTCGACTGGGATGAGAGGCAGTGTGCTCCCAATCCGCCTTCCTGTTAAAAGGTTCCCTTAAGGCACTGAGATGACGAGCTCTGGAGACGCACCTGTGAGCCTGTGAGTGGTACTAGGCCTGAGACGATTTTGGCAGCATTTCCAGCAACCCCAGATATTTTTTGATGCCTTCTACTCTCTACTGATGAAGGGCAATTACCCTGAAACACGTGTATAGAGATGAACAGCAATGACTGCACTAACTTTAGTGAAAAACTACGGACACTTTCAAGTAAGCGTTAAATTTGAACTGCATTTACCAGGATGCAAAGGGGCGAACTCGACTGGGATGTGAGGCAGTGTGCTCCCAACCTGCCTTCCTGTTAAAAGGCTCCCTTGAGCCACTGAGCTGACGAGCTCTGGAGACGCACCTGTGAGCCTGTGAGTGGTACTAGACCTGAGACGATTTTGGCAGCATTTCCAGCAACCCCAGATATTTTTTGATGCTTTCTACTCTCTACTGATGAAGGGCAATTACCCTGAAACACGTGTATAGAGATGAACAGCCATGACTGCACTAACTTTAGTGAAAAACTACGGACACTTTCAAGTAAGCGTTAAATTTTCACTGCATTTACCAGGATGCAAAGGGGCGAACTCGACTGGGATGGGAGGCAGTGTGCTCCCAACCCGCCTTCCTGTTAACCTTGAGCCACTGAGCTGACGAGCTCTGGAGACGCACCTGTGAGCCTGTGAGTGGTACTAGACCTGAGACGATTTTGGCAGCATTTCCAGCAACCCCAGATATTTTTTGATGCTTTCTACTCTCTACTGATGAAGGGCAATTACCCTGAAACACGTGTATAGAGATGAACTGCACTAACTTTAGTGAAAAACTACGGACACTTTCAAGTAAGCGTTAAATTTGAACTGCATTTACCAGGATGCAAAGGGGCGAACTCGACTGGGATGTGAGGCAGTGTGCTCCCAACCCGCCTTCCTGTTAAAAGGCTCCCTTGAACCACTGAGCTGACGAGCTCTGGAGACGCACCTGTGAGTCTGTGAGTGGTACTAGACCTGAGACGATTTTGGCAGCATTTCCAGCAACCCCAGATATTTTTTGATGCTTTCTACTCTCTACTGATGAAGGGCAATTACCCTGAAACACGTGTATAGAGATGAACAGCAATGACTGCACTAACTTTAGTGAAAAACTACGGACACTTTCAAGTAAGCGTTAAATTTTCACTGCATTTACCAGGATGCAAAGGGGCGAACTCGACTGGGATGTGAGGCAGTGTGCTCCCAACCCGCCTTCCTGTTAAAAGGCTCCCTTGAGCCACTGAGCTGACGAGCTCTGGAGACGCACCTGTGAGCCTGTGAGTGGTACTAGACCTGAGACGATTTTGGCAGCATTTCCAGCAACCCCAGATATTTTTTGATGCTTTCTACTCTCTACTGATGAAGGGCAATTACCCTGAAACACGTGTATAGAGATGAACAGCAATGACTGCACTAACTTTAGTGAAAAACTACGGACACTTTCAAGTAAGCGTTAAATTTGAACTGCATTTACCAGGATGCAAAGGGGCGAACTCGACTGGGATGTGAGGCAGTGTGCTCCCAACCCGCCTTCCTGTTAAAAGGCTCCCTTGAGCCACTGAGCTGACGAGCTCTGGAGACGCACCTGTGAGCCTGTGAGTGGTACTAGACCTGAGACGATTTTGGCAGCATTTCCAGCAACCCCAGATATTTTTTGATGCTTTCTACTCTCTACTGATGAAGGGCAATTACCCTGAAACACGTGTATAGAGATGAACAGCAATGACTGCACTAACTTTAGTGAAAAACAACGGACACTTTCAAGTAAGCGTTAAATTTGAACTGCATTTACCAGGATGCAAAGGGGCGAACTCGACTGGGATGTGAGGCAGTGTGCTCCCGACCCGCCTTCCTGTTAAAAGGCTCCCTTGAGCCACTGAGCTGACGAGCTCTGGAGACGCACCTGTGAGCCTGTGAGTGGTACTAGACCTGAGACGATTTTGGCAACATTTCCAGCAACCCCAGATATTTTTTGATGCTTTCTACTCTCTACTGATGAAGGGCAATTACCCTGAATCACGTGTATAGAGATGAACAGCCATGACTGCACTAACTTTAGTGAAAAACTACGGACACTTTCAAGTAAGCGTTAAATTTGAACTGCATTTACCAGGATGCAAAGGGGCAAACTCGACTGGGATGTGAGGCAGTGTGCTCCCGACCCGCCTTCCTGTTAAAAGGCTCCCTTGAGCCACTGAGCTGACAAGCTCTGGAGACGCACCTGTGAGCCTGTGAGTGGTACTAGACCTGAGACGATTTTGGCAGCATTTCCAGCAACCCCAGATATTTTTTGATGCTTTCTACTCTCTACTGATGAAGGGCAATTACCCTGAAACACGTGTATAGAGATGAACAGCAATGACTGCACTAACTTTAGTGAAAAACTACGGACACTTTCAAGTAAGCGTTAAATTTGAACTGCATTTACCAGGATGCAAAGGGGCGAACTCGACTGGGATGAGAGGCAGTGTGCTCCCAATCCGCCTTCCTGTTAAAAGGTTCCCTTAAGGCACTGAGATGACGAGCTCTGGAGACGCACCTGTGAGCCTGTGAGTGGTACTAGGCCTGAGACGATTTTGGCAGCATTTCCAGCAACCCCAGATATTTTTTGATGCCTTCTACTCTCTACTGATGAAGGGCAATTACCCTGAAACACGTGTATAGAGATGAACAGCAATGACTGCACTAACTTTAGTGAAAAACTACGGACACTTTCAAGTAAGCGTTAAATTTGAACTGCATTTACCAGGATGCAAAGGGGCGAACTCGACTGGGATGTGAGGCAGTGTGCTCCCAACCTGCCTTCCTGTTAAAAGGCTCCCTTGAGCCACTGAGCTGACGAGCTCTGGAGACGCACCTGTGAGCCTGTGAGTGGTACTAGACCTGAGACGATTTTGGCAGCATTTCCAGCAACCCCAGATATTTTTTGATGCTTTCTACTCTCTACTGATGAAGGGCAATTACCCTGAAACACGTGTATAGAGATGAACAGCCATGACTGCACTAACTTTAGTGAAAAACTACGGACACTTTCAAGTAAGCGTTAAATTTTCACTGCATTTACCAGGATGCAAAGGGGCGAACTCGACTGGGATGGGAGGCAGTGTGCTCCCAACCCGCCTTCCTGTTAACCTTGAGCCACTGAGCTGACGAGCTCTGGAGACGCACCTGTGAGCCTGTGAGTGGTACTAGACCTGAGACGATTTTGGCAGCATTTCCAGCAACCCCAGATATTTTTTGATGCTTTCTACTCTCTACTGATGAAGGGCAATTACCCTGAAACACGTGTATAGAGATGAACTGCACTAACTTTAGTGAAAAACTACGGACACTTTCAAGTAAGCGTTAAATTTGAACTGCATTTACCAGGATGCAAAGGGGCGAACTCGACTGGGATGTGAGGCAGTGTGCTCCCAACCCGCCTTCCTGTTAAAAGGCTCCCTTGAACCACTGAGCTGACGAGCTCTGGAGACGCACCTGTGAGTCTGTGAGTGGTACTAGACCTGAGACGATTTTGGCAGCATTTCCAGCAACCCCAGATATTTTTTGATGCTTTCTACTCTCTACTGATGAAGGGCAATTACCCTGAAACACGTGTATAGAGATGAACAGCAATGACTGCACTAACTTTAGTGAAAAACTACGGACACTTTGCAAGTAAGCGTTAAATTTTCACTGCATTTACCAGGATGCAAAGGGGCGAACTCGACTGGGATGTGAGGCAGTGTGCTCCCAACCCGCCTTCCTGTTAAAAGGCTCCCTTGAGCCACTGAGCTGACGAGCTCTGGAGACGCACCTGTGAGCCTGTGAGTGGTACTAGACCTGAGACGATTTTGGCAGCATTTCCAGCAACCCCAGATATTTTTTGATGCTTTCTACTCTCTACTGATGAAGGGCAATTACCCTGAAACACGTGTATAGAGATGAACAGCAATGACTGCACTAACTTTAGTGAAAAACTACGGACACTTTCAAGTAAGCGTTAAATTTGAACTGCATTTACCAGGATGCAAAGGGGCGAACTCGACTGGGATGTGAGGCAGTGTGCTCCCAACCCGCCTTCCTGTTAAAAGGCTCCCTTGAGCCACTGAGCTGACGAGCTCTGGAGACGCACCTGTGAGCCTGTGAGTGGTACTAGACCTGAGACGATTTTGGCAGCATTTCCAGCAACCCCAGATATTTTTTGATGCTTTCTACTCTCTACTGATGAAGGGCAATTACCCTGAAACACGTGTATAGAGATGAACAGCAATGACTGCACTAACTTTAGTGAAAAACAACGGACACTTTCAAGTAAGCGTTAAATTTGAACTGCATTTACCAGGATGCAAAGGGGCGAACTCGACTGGGATGTGAGGCAGTGTGCTCCCGACCCGCCTTCCTGTTAAAAGGCTCCCTTGAGCCACTGAGCTGACGAGCTCTGGAGACGCACCTGTGAGCCTGTGAGTGGTACTAGACCTGAGACGATTTTGGCAACATTTCCAGCAACCCCAGATATTTTTTGATGCTTTCTACTCTCTACTGATGAAGGGCAATTACCCTGAAACATGTGTATAGAGATGAACAGCAATGACTGCACTAACTTTAGTGAAAAACTACGGACACTTTCAAGTAAGCGTTAAATTTGAACTGCATTTACCAGGATGCAAAGGGGCGAACTCGACTGGGATGTGAGGCAGTGTGCTCCCAACCCGCCTTCCTGTTAAAAGGCTCCCTTGAGCCACTGAGATGACGAGCTCTGGAGACGCACCTGTGAGCCTGTGAGTGGTACTAGGCCTGAGACGATTTTGGCAGCATTTCCAGCAACCCCAGATATTTTTTGATGCTTTCTACTCTCTACTGATGAAGGGCAATTACCCTGAAACACGTGTATAGAGATGAAAAGCAATGACTGCACTAACTTTAGTGAAAAACTACAGACACTTTCAAGTAAGCGTTAAATTTGAACTGCATTTACCAGGATGCAAAGGGGCGAACTCGACTGGGATGTGAGGCAGTGTGCTCCCAACCCGCCTTTCTGTTAAAAGGCTCCCTTGAGCCACTGAGCTGACGAGCTCTGGAGACGCACCTGTGAGCCTGTGAGTGGTACTAGACCTGAGACGATTTTGGCAGCATTTCCAGCAACCCCAGATATTTTTTGATGCTTTCTACTCTCTACTGATGAAGGGCAATTACCCTGAAACACGTGTATAGATATGAACAGCCATGACTGCACTAACTTTAGTGAAAAACTACGGACACTTTCAAGTAAGCATTAAATTTGAACTGCATTTACCAGGATGCAAAGGGGCGAACTCGACTGGGATGGGAGGCAGTGTGCTCCCAACCCGCCTTCCTGTTAAAAGTCTCCCTTGAGCCACTGAGCTGACGAGCTCTGGAGACGCACCTGTGAGCCTGTGAGTGGTACTAGACCTGAGACGATTTTGGCAGCATTTCCAGCAACCCCAGATATTTTTTGATGCTTTCTACTCTCTACTGATGAAGGGCAATTACCCTGAAACACGTGTATAGAGATGAACTGCACTAACTTTAGTGAAAAACTACGGACACTTTCAAGTAAGCGTTAAATTTGAACTGCATTTACCAGGATGCAAAGGGGCGAACTCGACTGGGATGGGAGGCAGTGTGCTCCCAACCCGCCTTCCTGTTAAAAGGCTCCCTTGAGCCACTGAGCTGACGAGCTCTGGAGACGCACCTGTGAGCCTGTGAGTGGTACTAGACCTGAGACGATTTTGGCAGCATTTCCAGCAACCCCAGATATTTTTTGATGCTTTCTACTCTCTACTGATGAAGGGCAATTACCCTGAAACACGTGTATAGAGATGAACAGCAATGACTGCACTAACTTTAGTGAAAAACTACGGACACTTTCAAGTAAGCGTTAAATTTGAACTGCATTTACCAGGATGCAAAGGGGCGAACTTGACTGGGATGTGAGACAGTGTGCTCCCAGCCCGCCTTCCTGTTAAAAGGCTCCCTTGAGCCACTGAGCTGACGAGCTCTGGAGACGCACCTGTGAGCCTGTGAGTGGTACTAGACCTGAGACGATTTTGGCAGCATTTCCAGCAACCCCAGATATTTTTTGATGCTTTCTACTCTCTACTGATGAAGGGCAATTACCCTGAAACACGTGTATAGAGATGAACAGCAATGACTGCACTAACTTTAGTGAAAAACAACGGACACTTTCAAGTAAGCGTTAAATTTGAACTGCATTTACCAGGATGCAAAGGGGCGAACTCGACTGGGATGTGAGGCAGTGTGCTCCCGACCCGCCTTCCTGTTAAAAGGCTCCCTTGAGCCACTGAGCTGACAAGCTCTGGAGACGCACCTGTGAGCCTGTGAGTGGTACTAGACCTGAGACGATTTTGGCAACATTTCCAGCAACCCCAGATATTTTTTGATGCTTTCTACTCTCTACTGATGAAGGGCAATTACCCTGAAACATGTGTATAGAGATGAACAGCAATGACTGCACTAACTTTAGTGAAAAACTACGGACACTTTCAAGTAAGCGTTAAATTTGAACTGCATTTACCAGGATGCAAAGGGGCGAACTCGACTGGGATGGGAGGCAGTGTGCTCCCAACCCGCCTTCCTGTTAAAAGGCTCCCTTGAACCACTGAGCTGACGAGCTCTGGAGACGCACCTGTGAGCCTGTGAGTGGTACTAGACCTGAGACGATTTTGGCAGCATTTCCAGCAACCCCAGATATTTTTTGATGCTTTCTACTCTCTACTGATGAAGGGCAATTACCCTGAAACACGTGTATAGAGATGAACAGCAATGACTGCACTAACTTTAGTGAAAAACTACGGACACTTTCAAGTAAGCGTTAAATTTGAACTGCATTTACCAGGATGCAAAGGGGCGAACTCGACTGGGATGTGAGGCAGTGTGCTCCCAACCCGCCTTCCTGTTAAAAGGCTCCCTTGAGCCACTGAGCTGACGAGCTCTGGAGATGCACCTGTGAGCCTGTGAGTGGTACTAGACCTGAGACGATTTTGGCAGCATTTCCAGCAACCCCAGATATTTTTTGATGCTTTCTACTCTCTACTGATGAAGGGCAATTACCCTGAAACACGTGTATAGAGATTAACAGCAATGACTGCACTAACTTTAGTGAAAAACTACGGACACTTTCAAGTAAGCGTTAAATTTGAACTGCATTTACCAGGATGCAAAGGGGCGAACTCGACTGGGATGTGAGGCAGTGTGCTCCCGACCCGCCTTCCTGTTAAAAGGCTCCCTTGAGCCACTGAGCTGACAAGCTCTGGAGACGCACCTGTGAGCCTGTGAGTGGTACTAGACCTGAGACGATTTTGGCAGCATTTCCAGCAACCCCAGATATTTTTTGATGCTTTCTACTCTCTACTGATGAAGGGCAATTACCCTGAAACATGTGTATAGAGATGAACAGCAATGACTGCACTAACTTTAGTGAAAAACTACGGACACTTTCAAGTAAGCGTTAAATTTGAACTGCATTTACCAGGATGCAAAGGGGCGAACTCGACTGGGATGTGAGGCAGTGTGCTCCCAACCCGCCTTCCTGTTAAAAGGCTCCCTTGAGCCACTGAGATGACGAGCTCTGGAGACGCACCTGTGAGCCTGTGAGTGGTACTAGGCCTGAGACGATTTTGGCAGCATTTCCAGCAACCCCAGATATTTTTTGATGCTTTCTACTCTCTACTGATGAAGGGCAATTACCCTGAAACACGTGTATAGAGATGAACAGCAAAACTAGCAATAGCAAAACTACGGACACTTTCAAGTAAGCATTGTGAGTGGTACTAGACCTGAGACGATTTTGGCAGCATTTCCTGCAACCCCAGATATTTTTTGATGCTTTCTACTCTCTACTGATGAAGGGCAATTACCCTGAAACACGTGTATAGAGATGAACTGCACTAACTTTAGTGAAAAACTACGGACACTTTCAAGTAAGCGTTAAATTTGAACTGCATTTACCAGGATGCAAAGGGGCGAACTCGACTGGGATGGGAGGCAGTGTGCTCCCAACCCGCCTTCCTGTTAAAAGGCTCCCTTGAGCCACTGAGCTGACGACGCCTCTGGAGACGCACCTGTGAGCCTGTGAGTGGTACTAGACCTGAGACGATTTTGGCAGCATTTCCAGCGACCCCAGATATTTTTTGATGCTTTCTACTCTCTACTGATGAAGGGCAATTACCCTTGAAACACGTGTATAGAGATGAACAGCAATGACTGCACTAACTTTAGTGAAAAACTATGGACACTTTCAAGTAAGCGTTAAATTTGAACTGCATTTACCAGGATGCAAAGGGGCGAACTTGACTGGGATGTGAGACAGTGTGCTCCCAACCCGCCTTCCTGTTAAAAGGCTCCCTTGAGCCACTGAGCTGACGAGCTCTGGAGACGCACCTGTGAGCCTGTGAGAGGTACTAGACCTGAGACGATTTTGGCAGCATTTCCAGCAACCCCAGATATTTTTTGATGCTTTCTACTCTCTACTGATGAAGGGCAATTACCCTGAAACACGTGTATAGAGATGAACAGCCATGACTGCACTAACTTTAGTGAAAAACTACGGACACTTTCAAGTAAGTGTTAAATTTGAACTGCATTTACCAGGATGCAAAGGGGCGAACTCGACTGGGATGGGAGGCAGTGTGCTCCCAACCCGCCTTCCTGTTAAAAGGCTCCCTTGAACCACTGAGCTGACGAGGTCTGGAGACGCACCTGTGAGCCTGTGAGTGGTACTAGACCTGAGACGATTTTGACAGCATTTCCAGCAACCCCAGATATTTTTTGATGCTTTCTACTCTCTACTGATGAAGGGCAATTACCCTGAAACACGTGTATAGAGATGAACAGCAATGACTGCACTAACTTTAGTGAAAAACTACGGACACTTTCAAGTAAGCGTTAAATTTGAACTGCATTTACCAGGATGCAAAGGGGCGAACTTGACTGGGATGTGAGGCAGTGTGCTCCCAACCCGCCTTCCTGTTAAAAGGCTCCCTTGAGCCACTGAGCTGACGAGCTCTGGAGACGCACCTGTGAGCCTGTGAGTGGTACTAGACCTGAGACGATTTTGGCAGCATTCCCAGCAACCCCAGATATTTTTTGATGCTTCCTACTCTCTACTGATGAAGGACAATTACCCTGAAACACGTGTATAGAGATGAACAGCCATGACTGCACTAACTTTAGTGAAAAACTACGGAAACTTTCAAGTAAGCGTTAAATTTGAACTGCATTTACCAGGATGCAAAGGGGCGAACTCGACTGGGATGGGAGGCAGTGTGCTCCCAACCTGCCTTCCTGTTAAAAGGCTCCCTTGAGCCACTGAGCTGACGAGCTCTGGAGACGCACCTGTGAGCCTGTGAGAGGTACTAGACCTGAGACGATTTTGGAAGCATTTCCAGCAACCCCAGATATTTTTTGATGCTTTCTACTCTCTACTGATGAAGGGCAATTACCCTGAAACACGTGTATAGAGATGAACTGCACTAACTTTTTGTGAAAAACTACGGACACTTTCAAGTAAGCGTTAAATTTGAACTGCATTTACCAGGATGCAAAGGGGCGAACTCGACTGGGATGTGAGGCAGTGTGCTCCCAACCCGCCTTCCTGTTAAAAGGCTCCCTTGAGCCACTGAGCTGACGAGCTCTGGAGACGCACCTGTGAGCCTGTGAGTGGTACTAGACCTGAGACGATTTTGGCAGCATTTCCAGCAACCCCAGATATTTTTTGATGCTTTCTACTCTCTATTGATGAAGGGCAATTACCCTGAAACACGTGTATAGAGATGAACAGCAATGACTGCACTAACTTTAGTGAAAAACTACGGACACTTTCAAGTAAGCGTTAAATTTGAACTGCATTTACCAGGATGCAAAGGGGCGAACTCGACTGGGATGTGAGGCAGTGTGCTCCCAACCCGCCTTCCTGTTAAAAGGCTCCCTTGAGCCACTGAGCTGACGAGCTCTGGAGACGCACCTGTGAGCCTGTGAGTGGTACTAGACCTGAGACGATTTTGGCAGCATTTCCAGCAACCCCAGATATTTTTTGATGCTTTCTACTCTCTACTGATGAAGGGCAATTACCCTGAAACACGTGTATAGAGATGAACAGCCATGACTGCACTAACTTTAGTGAAAAACTACGGACACTTTCAAGTAAGCGTTAAATTTGAAGTGCATTTACCAGGATGCAATGGGGCGAACTCGACTGGGATGTGAGGCAGTGTGCTCCCAACCCGCCTTCCTGTTAAAAGGCTCCCTTGAGCCACTGAGCTGACGAGCTCTGGAGACGCACCTGTGAGCCTGTGAGTGGTACTAGACCTGAGACGATTTTGGCAGCATTTCCAGCAACCCCAGATATTTTTTGATGCTTTCTACTCTCTACTGATGAAGGGCAATTACCCTGAAACACGTGTATAGAGATGAACAGCAATGACTGCACTAACTTTAGTGAAAAACTACGGACACTTTCGAGTAAGCGTTAAATTTGAACTGCATTTACCAGGATGCAAAGGGGCGAACTCGACTGGGATGTGAGGCAGTGTGCTCCCGACCCGCCTTCCTGTTAAAAGGCTCCCTTGAGCCACTGAGCTGACAAGCTCTGGAGACGCACCTGTGAGCCTGTGAGTGGTACTAGACCTGAGACGATTTTGGCAGCATTTCCAGCAACCCCAGATATTTTTTGATGCTTTCTACTCTCTACTGATGAAGGGCAATTACCCTGAAACACGTGTATAGAGATGAACAGCAATGACTGCACTAACTTTAGTGAAAAACTACGGACACTTTCAAGTAAGCGTTAAATTTGAACTGCATTTACCAGGATGCAAAGGGGCGAACTCGACTGGGATGTGAGGCAGTGTGCTCCCAACCCGCCTTCCTGTTAAAAGGCTCCCTTGAGCCACTGAGCTGACGAGCTCTGGAGACGCACCTGTGAGCCTGTGAGTGGTACTAGACCTGAGACGATTTTGGCAGCATTTCCAGCAACCCCAGATATTTTTTGATGCTTTCTACTCTCTACTGATGAAGGGCAATTACCCTGAAACACGTGTATAGAGATGAACAGCCATGACTGCACTAACTTTAGTGAAAAACTACGGACACTTTCAAGTAAGCGTTAAATTTGAACTGCATTTACCAGGATGCAAAGGGGCGAACTCGACTGGGATGGGAGGCAGTGTGCTCCCAACCCGCCTTCCTGTTAAAAGGCTCCCTTGAGCCACTGAGCTGACGAGCTCTGGAGACGCACCTGTGAGCCTGTGAGTGGTACTAGACCTGAGACGATTTTGGCAGCATTTCCAGCAACCCCAGATATTTTTTGATGCTTTCTACTCTCTACTGATGAAGGGCAATTACCCTGAAACACGTGTATAGAGATGAACTGCACTAACTTTAGTGAAAAACTACGGACACTTTCAAGTAAGCGTTAAATTTGAACTGCATTTACCAGGATGCAAAGGGGCGAACTCGACTGGGATGGGAGGCAGTGTGCTCCCAACCCGCCTTCCTGTTAAAAGGCTCCCTTGAGCCACTGAGCTGACGAGCTCTGGAGACGCACCTGTGAGCCTGTGAGTGGTACTAGACCTGAGACGATTTTGGCAGCATTTCCAGCAACCCCAGATATTTTTTGATGCTTTCTACTCTCTACTGATGAAGGGCAATTACCCTGAAACACGTGTATAGAGATGAACAGCAATGACTGCACTAACTTTAGTGAAAAACTACGGACACTTTCAAGTAAGCGTTAAATTTGAACTGCATTTACCAGGATGCAAAGGGGCGAACTTGACTGGGATGTGAGACAGTGTGCTCCCAACCCGCCTTCCTGTTAAAAGGCTCCCTTGAGCCACTGAGCTGACGAGCTCTGGAGACGCACCTGTGAGCCTGTGAGTGGTACTAGACCTGAGACGATTTTGGCAGCATTTCCAGCAACCCCAGATATTTTTTGATGCTTTCTACTCTCTACTGATGAAGGGCAATTACCCTGAAACACGTGTATAGAGATGAACAGCCATGACTGCACTAACTTTAGTGAAAAACTACGGACACTTTCAAGTAAGTGTTAAATTTTAACTGCATTTACCAGGATGCAAAGGGGCGAACTCGACTGGGATGGGAGGCAGTGTGCTCCCAACCCGCCTTCCTGTTAAAAGGCTCCCTTGAGCCACTGAGCTGACGAGCTCTGGAGACGCACCTGTGAGCCTGTGAGTGGTACTAGACCTGAGACGATTTTGGCAGCATTTCCAGCAACCCCAGATATTTTTTGATGCTTTCTACTCTCTACTGATGAAGGGCAATTACCCTGAAACACGTGTATAGAGATGAACAGCAATGACTGCACTAACTTTAGTGAAAAACTACGGACACTTTCAAGTAAGCGTTAAATTTGAACTGCATTTACCAGGATGCAAAGGGGCAAACTTGACTGGGATGTGAGGCAGTGTGCTCCCAACCCGCCTTCCTGTTAAAAGGCTCCCTTGAGCCACTGAGCTGACGAGCTCTGGAGACGCACCTGTGAGCCTGTGAGTGGTACTAGACCTGAGACGATTTTGGCAGCATTTCCAGCAACCCCAGATATTTTTGATGCTTCCTACTCTCTACTGATGAAGGGCAATTACCCTGAAACACGTGTATAGAGATGAACAGCCATGACTGCTCTAACTTTAGTGAAAAACTACGGACACTTTCAAGTAAGCGTTAAATTTGAACTGCATTTACCAGGATGCAAAGGGGCGAACTCGACTGGGATGGGAGGCAGTGTGCTGCCAACCCGCCTTCCTGTTAAAAGGCTCCCTTGAGCCACTGAGCTGACGAGCTCTGGAGACGCACCTGTGAGCCTGTGAGTGGTACTAGACCTGAGACGATTTTGGCAGCATTTCCAGCAACCCCAGATATTTTTTGATGCTTTCTACTCTCTACTGATGAAGGGCAATTACCCTGAAACACGTGTATAGAGATGAACTGCACTAACTTTAGTGAAAAACTACGGACACTTTCAAGTAAGCGTTAAATTTGAACTGCATTTACCAGGATGCAAAGGGGCGAACTCGACTGGGATGTGAGGCAGTGTGCTCCCAACCCGCCTTCCTGTTAAAAGGCTCCCTTGAGCCACTGAGCTGACGAGCTCTGGAGACGCACCTGTGAGCCTGTGAGTGGTACTAGACCTGAGACGATTTTGGCAGCATTTCCAGCAAACCCAGATATTTTTTGATGCTTTCTACTCTCTACTGATGAAGGGCAATTACCTTGAAACACGTGTACAGAGATGAACAGCAATGACTGCACTAACTTTAGTGAAAAACTACGGACACTTTCAAGTAAGCGTTAAATTTGAACTGCATTTACCAGGATGCAAAGGGGCGAACTCGACTGGGATGTGAGGCAGTGTGCTCCCAACCCGCCTTCCTGTTAAAAGGCTCCCTTGAGCCACTGAGCTGACGAGCTCTGGAGACGCACCTGTGAGCCTGTGAGTGGTACTAGACCTGAGACGATTTTGGCAGCATTTCCAGCAACCCCAGATATTTTTTGATGCTTTCTACTCTCTACTGATGAAGGGCAATTACCCTGAAACACGTGTACAGAGATGAACAGCAATGACTGCACTAACTTTAGTGAAAAACTACGGACACTTTCAAGTAAGCGTTAAATTTGAACTGCATTTACCAGGATGCAAAGGGGCGAACTCGACTGGGATGTGAGGCAGTGTGCTCCCAACCCGCCTTCCTGTTAAAAGGCTCCCTTGAGCCACTGAGCTGACGAGCTCTGGAGACGCACCTGTGAGCCTGTGAGTGGTACTAGACCTGAGACGATTTTGGCAGCATTTCCAGCAACCCCAGATATTTTTTGATGCTTTCTACTCTCTACTGATGAAGGGCAATTACCCTGAAACACGTGTATAGAGATGAACAGCAATGACTGCACTAACTTTAGTGAAAAACTACGGACACTTTCAAGTAAGCGTTAAATTTGAACTGCATTTACCAGGATGCAAAGGGGCGAACTCGACTGGAATGTGAGGCAGTGTGCTCCCAACCCGCCTTCCTGTTAAAAGGCTCCCTTGAGCCACTGAGCTGACGAGCTCTGGAGACGCACCTGTGAGCCTGTGAGTGGTACTAGACCTGAGACGATTTTGGCAGCATTTCCAGCAACCCCAGATATTTTTTGATGCTTTCTACTCTCTACTGATGAAGGGCAATTACCCTGAAACACGTGTATAGAGATGAACAGCAATGACTGCACTAACTTTAGTGAAAAACTACGGACACTTTCAAGTAAGCGTTAAATTTGAACTGCATTTACCAGGATGCAAAGGGGCGAACTCGACTGGGATGGGAGGCAGTGTGCTCCCAACCCGCCTTCCTGTTAAAAGGCTCCCTTGAGCCACTGAACTGACGAGCTCTGGAGACGCACCTGTGAGCCTGTGAGTGGTACTAGACCTGAAGAACCAGAACCTTATGGGCCTGGCGGCGCAGGGTACGCCTGAAATCTCCTTGGATTCACCTGCCTCAACTAACAGAGACACGGGACACTCTGTCAGGCGTAAAAGATCAGATTTTATTAGCTGCAGCTAGTACAGTTGTCCAAGAAGTACACAAGGTATGTTCTCAGGAGACTGCCACTTTACTTTGTGGCGCACAATCTTATATACCGTATAAAAACCATTTATTAACTACATACACTCCCAGAACACATAGAAAGGAGCCAGTAAGAATAATGTAAAGATAGAACAGAGCCAATAGAAATGTCGGAAAACAAGACAGTACCAATAGAAGGAATTGGAAAACAAAGTATCAAGTGACTTAAGGTTGCCTCCCCTCCAGCTGTGTTTGTCACCTTCCCTTGAACTAATTCATTAACCGATCCACAACGAAGTTGCATGTGGTGCGATAAGTTTGTGTGCGTTTGGAGGACAGTTGTGAAATGAGAGAATACTAGCAAAGGACAGCGAAGGCCAGACGATAAGATAAGATCGGCGGAGAATAGTGTGAGCCTACAGATAGTTGAAACAAGGATTAGAAAACCAGACAGGGATTAGTGTACTCGGTCAGACCTTAATACCAGCCTTGTAAAGATAGAGGCAGAAGGCTGTTTTGAACACCATGTTGCAGAATAAGCAGAAAAGGCAGAATGGACTTCGTTCGCTGTGCTGCCTGAGTGAAGGCAACATAAAATGGCGGCGGGCCACAAAATGGCGGGTCGATACGATCGTATTAAAAATCGAATTTCCTCAGACCCTCCTTTTGCCAGAACTCAGGCAAGATACACAAACTCATGTTAATCTGAGTCGATGTCTATGGCCATGAGGTCATGAAGCTGTTGCTGTACCATCATTTTGATATTCTCTGCTCTTTGTGACTTGGGTTTGGGAATACATGCAGTAGCACATAGGTTGCAGATGGCAGGACCGCAGTGCATACAAAGACAACAAGAGAATATAAAAGCTAAAATTACTCCAAAGAATGTCAATACCTTCCAACCCCATTTGGACAGTAATCCCCAAAACCACTCTGAAAAGGACCAATCTCCTTCGTCCTGATGAATCGACTCGGAGATTATGTGTAACTTAGAGATAGCTTGGTATACTGTCGGAGCGTCATTAGGTATGAAAATACAGCAACTTGATCCGATCAATTTGCATACTCCACCACGGTCCGCAAGAACAAAGTCTAAGGCAACACGGTTCTGCAAGGTCATAAGACGATCAGCCTGTAGTTCAGCTGTAATGTTACTTAAAGCTCCTACAGTGATGTCTATGGTGGTTTCTACGACACGAACCAATTGCCTTATATTTCTGCTGTTGGCCATTGGACCCCAGAAGGGAAGAAATCCTTTGAGGAAATCTCCTCCCTCTTGTCCTGCTGTGTCTTTCGAATCCACAATCCCTCTGCCATATCTATTTTTATGATGGTTCGCAGGAGCGGTGTATGTAGGGGGAAGAAGAAAGGCTATATAACAAGTACCAGAGAAATCAGCTGGCAACCATGTATAAGCCCTATCGTGGCAAACGAAGTATGTACCTTGAGATGGTACTAACGGCAGTGAATTCAGGGCTGAATAAACATATGTATGGGAACATAAACTTTCTCTTTGTCCGGTGTTTGGAGTTCTACCATTTATTTGCAGACAGAAATTTCCTTGTTGGGATATGACCCGTATCGGAGGAGATTTTCCTTGCTTAACCTTATCATTGAGGCTGGAAATGTAATTAGTTATGTTCCAATTGGTATATGCTTTTCTTTCATCTATGGAAGCTTCACTTTTTTCCATGATTTTAGCCATAGCTACCATTCCCTTTATCAATAAACTATGACTGAAATCTGAACCAACACTATGTGAACTGACAGGTTGTTTAATTTTACTTTGATATGCATTATTGAAAATGACAAAATAAGCCCAAGCGGAACCTTCATAGGAGAATGGAAGAACTAAATATGGCATTCCTTTTTCTACCGTATGTGGTATGAGTCCACACACCCAACAGTCAGTTGTATTGATCACTAACTGATGTTGATGTAACAACTGGACGAAGGAATTGTTAAAGTATTCAGTTCTTCTGATGAGTTCATGCTGGGGAAGAGTGTGAAATAGGTGCGGAGAGATAGTAGAAGAAGATGTAGAGGTAGGAGAAGAGACAACTTTTTGCTGCAGAGTAATAATGATCCAGTTTACAGATGCCAAAAGAATACACGACAATATAATGACGCATAGAGCAATACTACAACGACTACATATATTTTTTTTACAATTATTCTTTACATTTTTACTTTCTCTTTTATCTAATGTAGCCTCCATCTTTCTAAGTGGATGCTCACGGCAATCTTCCTCAATCACTGTAGTCACGATTATCTACCGTCCTAAGACACTGTGAGGTCCTGCAGGCCTATTGCCACTTACTCAGGTCGTAACTAAGACTCCTACCGTGACCCTGCAACCGGGATAGAGTACTACATAGGAGAGAAATTTACAAGTTCTTTGGTCTTGGTCTCAAATTATAGCGTTCCTGTCCAGAGGCAGTCTGGTTTTGAAACAATGTTCCTGGATTTGTCGTGTTCAAGCGACGATGCAATGGTATTGCTTCTTGAAGGATGTCGTCGTCCTCTTTCTCAGAAAGTGTTCCAATTAGACGCGCATCACTGAATGGTACAAATTGCGGAACTTTCTCACTTTCAGAGTCACTGATGCCTCTACGGACCCACTGATCGAAAGGCAAGGGCAAAGGCACTTTCTTGCAGTGCACGGCATGCACCCAGTTTTTCTTTCCTTCGACTTTAACTGCTGTTCTTGTGGTCAAAAGAACCAGGCGTGGCTCTCTCCATCTGGGCTCCAAATTTCTCTGTTGTTGGAAATTTTTCGTGCAGACCCAGTCACCTGGTCGGATGGAATGACCTGGGTCTGTGGAAGCCTCTGGTAGAGCACTCTGAACCTGTTGATGAAGAACACGCAATTTAGTTGTAAGGTCATGCAAGTAGTCAATCAACATCGGGTATGGCAAGTCTGAGTATTTCTTAGGGCGAGGAACTCCCCATACATTAGCTGGGCGACCAAATATCACTTCGTAAGGGCTAAGCCCCAAACGAGAGTGTACTGCTATTCTGGTGGACAGAAGAGCCAATGGTAAAGCATCAGGCCAATTAAGTCCTGTGCTAGCTTGCACCTTAGCAATTTTAAGCTTCAAGGTTCCATTGTAGCATTCTACTAAACCAGCCGACTGTGGGTGATTCGCCGCGTGGAACTTCTGTTTTATGCCAAGACCTGCACAAACTTTTTGCATGACTTGACCCACAAATTCGCTCCCATTGTCACTCCAGACAATGCGCGGCAAACCAAACCTAGGGAAGAATTCTTTCAAAAGTATTTTGGCAGTTGATAAAGCAGTATTGTCCTTCAGAGGGTAGGCTTCTACCCATCTAGAAAAAGCACATACTACCACCAGAACATATTTGAGGTTGTTGCATCGTTCCATGTGAATATAATCGATCTGCAACACCTCAAATGGATATGTTGGAGGAGCAAAATGACTTGCTGGAGTTGGGGTTCCCTTTCCCGGATTGTACATCAAGCAAACAATACAATGTTTTACTACATTATTTGCACACTTTGGGATCCCCTCATTTTGCCACACTGGAGCCAGAAGTTTACATATTCCTTTTGCACTTAGGTGAGCTGGACCATGTGCCATAGTAACTACAGGTAGTACATAAGCATCTGGTAACAGCCAACGTTGATGTTCTGATAATTCAACCCAACATCCCATCTCATCTAACATTCCTGTACTTTCCTTCCACTTTCTCAACTCATTCTCCGTAGCCTCTCCTTGAATTGATTTCACACTCTCTACTGTATCTTCACACATTCCCTTTTCTCTTACGCAGTTTGCGGGACCTGCAACATACATTCGACTTGTGTCGTCTCTGGCTGTCTTTTTCGCTACCTCATCTGCAAATGCATTTCCTCGACCAACATCGTCCACAATCTTTTTGTGTGCACTACACTTCACGATCGCTATCTGAGTAGGCATTGTAAGTGACTCAAGAAGTTCAGTCACTAATTGACCATGTTGTATCTTAGTACCATGGGAAGTAAAGAATCCTCTTTCCTTCCATAAGCGCCCAAAGTTAAACGCTACACCAAAAGCGTATTGGCTATCAGTGTACACGTTTACTCTTTTTCCTTTGGATAACACACACGCTCTAGTTAAGGCTATCAATTCAGCTGCCTGAGCTGAATTATGTCTAATGCGTGCTGTCTCCACAATCGTATGCAAAGTAGTAATAGCGTAGGCTGAAACTGTATCTCCATTCGGGAGCTTGAAACAAGAACCATCTACCCATAGTGTTCCATCTGGATTCACTAATGGCGTGTCTTTTAGGTCAATTCTACCCTTAGTCTCTTCTTCAGTACGGAGAAAACAATCATGCTGTTCAGAGACATCTCTCTCTTCTGGAAGAGGCAACAAAGTAGCTGGATTCAGGGTATTACATCGTTTGATGTGTATGTGACTAGCCAAAAGCATCAGCTCATATCCGGACAACCGAGCACTCGTAAGATGCTGCGTTTTTGTCCTATTTAGTAAAGTATCCACTGCATGTGGCACCATAACAATGAGAGTATTATCTAGCACTACTCCAGCAGACTGTCGAATAGAAATTGCTGCTGCCGCTGTCGCCTTAAGACAACTAGGCAATGCTTTAGCTACTGGATCTAACGTAGCTGAGAAATATGCGCATGGTCGCTGTTGATCTCCAAAACGCTGCGTTAAGACTGACAATGCACAACCCTCTCTTTCGTGGACATAGAGCGTAAAGGGCTTACTGTAATCAGGAGTACCCAATACAGGAGCAGAACACAAAGCAATACGCAAATCAGTAAAACTCTTCTGACATTCGTCAGTCCACGGAAGAGGCTGAGGCGTATCTTTTAAAGTTAGCGCCAACAGCGGTTTAGCCAATAAAGAGAAACTCGGAATCCACTGTCTACAATAAGAAGTAATGCCCAAAAAGGCACGTACCTCTCTTTGTGTGGATGGCACTGACATTTGTGCAATTGCCTGAATTCGTTCGGGGGTCAATCGTCGTCCCTCCTTTGACAAGAGATGACCCAAATAAGTCACCTCGCGACAGACATATTGTAATTTAGAAGGAGAAACCTTGTGATTCAGATCAAACAAATGACGCAACAGTGCAACGGTCACGTTTTTGCAAATCTCCTCTGAATCAGCGGCAACTAATAAGTCATCCATGTACTGAATGAGAGCGGCACCGGACGGTAAGGAAAAGGCATCAAGATGACATTTTAGAGCTTGACTGTAAATAGAGGGACTTTCACAATAACCTTGAGGTGCGCGTTTAAACCGGAAGCTTCGGCCTCCGAGGGAAAAACCAAAAATATCTCTACTCTCTTCGGCGATGGGAATACTAAAGAAAGCATTCTTTAGATCAATAACTGAAAACCAAGTCGCTGTAGAAGGTATCATCGTCAACAGAGCAGTGATATCTGGGACTACAGGAAACTGCGGTACGACAATCTTGTTTACCTCCCGAAGATCAATTACAAAACGATAAACAGGAGGCTGAGAAGGATCAGTGCGTTTAAGAACCGGAAGAACAGGACTGTTACATGTATTTCCTCTCGTTTCCTCAACCACACCCTTCTGAATCAAATCATGGACAATTTCCAGAAGTGCTTTCTCACCTTCAGTAGAGATTCTGTATTGCGGAATACGTGGCATTTCAGCATTGGGCTTAAGAGTAACAACATAAGGTGGGATCTCAAGACAACCAACGTCATTCGGACCCGTAGCCCAAAGCGTTTCGGGAAGAGAAAGCAATTTAGGTGGGAATTGATCTTTTGATAAGTACATTGGACTAGTCATTTTCTGTCCTAGAGTGAGGTATACACCAGAAGGTGAACAATATATCGTAGCATGCATTCTTTTTAATAGATCTAAACCCAACAGATTTTCACCACAACCATTCGTCAGAAGAAGCGGAGCTTCTAAATCATAAGGGCCTATTGAAACAGGCAAAGGGCAAGAAACTGGATTGCGAACAGGGGCGCCAGAAAATCCTACAGATACATTCGTTAAGCCAGACAAAGGTGCGCCAGGGAGTTTAGAATGAATGATAGAGCTTCTCATGGCACCAGTATCTAAAAGAAATGGCTCTGAAACACCCATTGTAGTGACATTAACATAAGGTCCATTCTGATCCACTGGAATTGACGTAACCCCCTTACTTTGTCCATGGCTGTCCTATTCAAAATGAAGACTTTCATTCCCTCCTTCAATATACTGATCCTCACTGTAATACTGTGTAGACCTAACATTTTGCTGGTCAAAGTAATTTCCGGAATTTGGAGGAACAAAAGAACGCTGCTCTTGGGTTAACACACCTCGACCTCTACCTCTATTTGCTGACTGAGGACCACCACGACCTCGTGAAGCAGATGTTGCTCCATTACGCTGCAACAATGCCGGACAACTGTTCTTAAAATGACCTTCCTCCCTACAATAAGCACATTGATTGGGACCTAGCAAAGGTCTTGGAATGAATGGTTCAGGCTTTTGATACAACCTCTGAAACTGCGGAGGCTGTTGAAACTGAGGCTGAACATAACGAGGAGGATAAGCCTGTTGCAAGAGAACTTTAGTTTTTAATTCTTTCGTCTTTTTCTCTTGTTTTTCCCTTTCTTCTTTGTCTCTATTTTCATAATATTGTGCAGTAGCCAATATCTGGGCGGAAGAAGAAACTGCCCATGAACTCTCGGAGTCTTTTAGCTTGTGTGATAGTTCAGGAAGCAAGTTATATACGAACTTATCCACAAATAATCGCTGTCCCCCTTCTGTAGCCATATCTTGACCACTGTGATCAATGAATGTCTCCTCGAATCGGGTAAAGAAATCGGAAACACTTTCATCTTTCTTTTGTTTACATGCTGCTAGCTTATCCCAATTAACTCTCAAAGCAGGCATCATTGTTTTCATTAATGTAATAATCCTACCAGGGAGTTCTGAGATCAAAGCGTCGGGCTTTGCACCACCTACTTGACCTCTATCTGCGGCAATAATAGCGTTCCAATCGCCGCCTAATTCTTGAGCGTGATCCTCTCTACGAATTTTAGCCCATATTGTCTGTGGAACTACATTTCCCATCAACATGTCAATATCTGCTAGATTCATAGTACATGCATCAACTGTTTGCGACAACTCTTTATAGTAACCAGCAGGATTTTTGTGTGGATCTGGTAGTGACTGTTTAAGTGCTAAAACTTCAGACCTTTTCCAGGGGACATGTACCCATATGCGCTGAAAATGCGCAGGAATAGCTGGATTAGCACCTGCTGCTGCAACTTCTTCCTTCCATATTGGAGAAACCTCTCTCATGGGATAGTTTTTCAGTGCTGTCCTAACTGAAGGATCAGAATCAGGAAAAGTCTGTGAGAACAATAGGGATCTGAAAGAAATAAGTGTTCTGACAGCGTTTTCAACCTTAGGACCCACAATAAGTCCTTTGTCAAAGTCAGCCTGAACATCTAACAGGTCCTGTGGGACCGAACCCAAATTCATATCCTCCCATTCTTTAGCGAGAGTATCGCACATAACTTTAAAAACATATCTCTGCGTAGGTGCATTCAATTGCAGAAAGGTGGACATAATATCAGACGTACTATATTGGGGACCCTTCTTGATCCATCTACAAGCAAGTGAGTCCAATTTTTCTCGCTCTTCGGAGTCTGGGAATTGACTACGAGACTGTCTTCGAGAAAAAGCTGGAGACACATTTAAAGCTTCAAAGAAAGGTGATAAGAGACCAGAGACAGTATCTGCAAATCGCTTACGCATAGATGGAGAATTTGACATAAGGATAGGGGACAAGGTATTAGGTGAATTAACTAAAGGAGCATTAGGAATTGCCAAAGGAGCAGAAGGCAAAGGAGTTAAAGGCAAAGCTGGCATAGGCAATACTTGAGGAGGCAAATGTGGAAAAGCTGGAGCAGGCGGAAGCACAACTGGCGGCTGAACAGGCTGTAACATCGGGGGTGCATTAGCACCTTGTACATAGGGCGGAGGCAATTTCAATAAGTGGGACATTAAGGGATCTTCCTCAAAATCTTTTCTCTTATCAAGGGAAGAGATAGGCAACGTCGGATAGCATTTATCTATTGCCATTCGATGCTGTCTGTCTGAAATTTCAATTGCATTATCTATTTCATCATCTTTGAATTGCTGAGCAGCCTGTATAATCGTCATTCCCTGTGTTTTCCTATCTCGTTTCGCTTGTTTAATTTCTCTCTGTTTGGCTTCCTTACGCCAAAGGCGAAAAGAGTCAAACATTGCCGGCCGGGCTTTTCTTTTAAATAATGTTGCTTCTAAATTATCTAGCACATCAGTTTCGAAACTACCATTTTCTGGCCATTTTAAAACACCATCTTTCTTTGTATATAGGGTCCATGTCTTATTAAAGGCAATAGGACCAACACCATGTTTAGAATAGAGCTCATATGTGGGAGTTCCAACCGAAGGAATCGGACAGGAGTCCTCAAGCTGGGAGTCCCTATTACAACCAAAGCAACAAAGTTTTCCAAACTTAGTCAGACCAGACATCTCACGATTTTTACTGGCTGTTCACAAACATCAAGGGGGTAAAACTTTCAGTTTACACAGCACAAATGCACTTACCCCTCGGCTTTGGCCACTGCAATGGCCAAATCTAAGGACCTAAGGACAAAACAAAGACCAAAATTTGTGGGCGCGACCCACCAAATACTTAACTAAGGATGTCTTCTTACACCAACAGAGGCCCGTCTATCGTCTCGCTTTACCATACATCATCAAAGAAAGGGCCAAGGCAGGGCGGCAGTCAGGGCAGCAGTCGTCAGTAGCCGTCAGGAAGGAGTAACCGCGCTGAAAAAGACCTTCGGACCACTTCGACATACAGGGGTCGCTTGACGTGGCTCGCGATTCCTCCAGAATTTTCTTGCGGGGTTCCTCACGACCTTCAGGCAGAACCGGTACCGCTGAAGCCGCCCCACGTTGGGCGCCAGTTGAAGAACCAGAACCTTATGGGCCTGGCGGCGCAGGGTACGCCTGAAATCTCCTTGGATTCACCTGCCTCAACTAACAGAGACACGGGACACTCTGTCAGGCGTAAAAGATTTTATTAGCTGCAGCTAGTACAGTTGTCCAAGAAGTACACAAGGTATGTTCTCAGGAGACTGCCACTTTACTTTGTGGCGCACAATCTTATATACCGTATAAAAACCATTTATTAACTACATACACTCCCAGAACACATAGAAAGGAGCCAGTAAGAATAATGTAAAGATAGAACAGAGCCAATAGAAATGTCGGAAAACAAGACAGTACCAATAGAAGGAATTGGAAAACAAAGTATCAAGTGACATAAGGTTGCCTCCCCTCCAGCTGTGTTTGTCACCCCTCCCTTGAACTAATTCATTAACCGATCCACAACGAAGTTGCATGTGGTGCGATAAGTTTGTGTGCGTTTGGAGGACAGTTGTGAAATGAGAGAATACTAGCAAAGGACAGCGAAGGCCAGACGATAAGATAAGATCGGCGGAGAATAGTGTGAGCCTACAGATAGTTGAAACAAGGATTAGAAAACCAGACAGGGATTAGTGTACTCGGTCAGACCTTAATACCAGCCTTGTAAAGATAGAGGCAGAAGGCTGTTTTGAACACCATGTTGCAGAATAAGCAGAAAAGGCAGAATGGACTTCGTTCGCTGTGCTGCCTGAGTGAAGGCAACATAAAATGGCGGCGGGCCACAAAATGGCGGGTCGATACGATCGTATTAAAAATCGAATTTCCTCAGACCTGAGACGATTTTGGCAGCATTTCCAGCAACCCCAGATATTTTTTGATGCTTTCTACTCTCTACTGATGAAGGACAATTACCCTGAAACACGTGTATAGAGATGAACACAATGACTGCACTAACTTTAGTGAAAAACTACGGACACTTTCAAGTAAGCGTTAAATTTGAACTGCATTTACCAGGATGCAAAGGGGCGAACTTGACTGGGATGTGAGGCAGTGTGCTCCCAACCCGCCTTCCTGTTAAAAGGCTCCCTTGAGCCACTGAGCTGACGAGCTCTGGAGACGCACCTGTGAGCCTGTGAGTGGTACTAGACCTGAGACGATTTTGGCAGCATTTCAAGCAACCCCAGATATTTTTTGATGCTTTCTACTCTCTACTGATGAAGGGCAATTACCCTGAAACACGTGTATAGAGATGAACAGCCATGACTGCACTAACTTTAGTGAAAAACTACGGACACTTTCAAGTAAGCGTTAAATTTGAACTGCATTTACCAGGATGCAAAGGGGCGAACTCGACTGGGATGTGAGGCAGTGTGCTCCCAACCCGCCTTCCTGTTAAAAGGCTCCCTTGAGCCACTGAGCTGACGAGCTCTGGAGACGCACCTGTGAGCCTGTGAGTGGTACTAGACCTGAGACGATTTTGGCAGCATTTCCAGCAAACCCAGATATTTTTTGATGCTTTCTACTCTCTACTGATGAAGGGCAATTACCTTGAAACACCTGTATAGAGATGAACAGCAATGACTGCACTAACTTTAGTGAAAAACTACGGACACTTTCAAGTAAGCGTTAAATTTGAACTGCATTTACCAGGATGCAAAGGGGCGAACTCGACTGGGATGTGAGGCAGTGTGCTCCCAACCCGCCTTCCTGTTAAAAGGCTCCCTTGAGCCACTGAGCTGACGAGCTCTGGAGACGCACCTGTGAGCCTGTGAGTGGTACTAGACCTGAGACGATTTTGGCAGCATTTCCAGCAAACCCAGATATTTTTTGATGCTTTCTACTCTCTACTGATGAAGGGCAATTACCTTGAAACACGTGTATAGAGATGAACAGCAATGACTGCACTAACTTTAGTGAAAAACTACGGACACTTTCAAGTAAGCGTTAAATTTGAACTGCATTTACCAGGATGCAAAGGGGCGAACTCGACTGGGATGTGAGGCAGTGTGCTCCCAACCCGCCTTCCTGTTAAAAGGCTCCCTTGAGCCACTGAGCTGACGAGCTCTGGAGATGCACCTGTGAGCCTGTGAGTGGTACTAGACCTGAGACGATTTTGGCAGCATTTCCAGCAACTCCAGATATTTTTTGATGCTTTCTACTCTCTACTGATGAAGGGCAATTACCCTGAAACACGTGTATAGAGATGAACAGCAATGACTGCACTAACTTTAGTGAAAAACTACGGACACTTTCAAGTAAGCGTTAAATTTGAACTGCATTTACCAGGATGCAAAGGGGCGAACTCGACTGGGATGTGAGGCAGTGTGCTCCCAACCCGCCTTCCTGTTAAAAGGCTCCCTTGAGCCACTGAGCTGACGAGCTCTGGAGACGCACCTGTGAGCCTGTGAGTGGTACTAGACCTGAGACGATTTTGGCAGCATTTCCAGCAACCCCAGATATTTTTTGATGCTTTCTACACTCTACTGATGAAGGGCAATTACCCTGAAACACGTGTATAGAGATGAACAGCCATGACTGCACTAACTTTAGTGAAAAACTACGGACACTTTCAAGTAAGCGTTAAATTTGAACTGCATTTACCAGGATGCAAAAGGGCGAACTCGACTGGGATGTGAGGCAGTGTGCTCCCAACCCGCCTTCCTGTTAAAAGGTTCCCTTGAGCCACTGAGCTGACAAGCTCTGGAGACGCACCTGTGAGCCTGTGAGTGGTACTAGACCTGAGACGATTTTGGCAGCATTTCCAGCAAACCCAGATATTTTTTGATGCTTTCTACTCTCTACTGATGAAGGGCAATTACCTTGAAACACGTGTATAGAGATGAACAGCAATGACTGCACTAACTTTAGTGAAAAACTACGGACACTTTCAAGTAAGCGTTACATTTGAACTGCATTTACCAGGATGCAAAGGGGCGAACTCGACTGGGATGTGAGGCAGTGTGCTCCCAACCCGCCTTCCTGTTAAAAGGCTCCCTTGAGCCACTGAGCTGACGAGCTCTGGAGACGCACCTGTGAGCCTGTGAGTGGTACTAGACCTGAGACGATTTTGGCAGCATTTCCAGCAACCCCAGATATTTTTTGATGCTTTCTACTCTCTACTGATGAAGGGCAATTACCCTGAAACACGTGTATAGAGATGAACAGCAATGACTGCACTAACTTTAGTGAAAAACTACGGACACTTTCAAGTAAGCGTTAAATTTGAACTGCATTTACCAGGATGCAAAGGGGCGAACTCGACTGGGATGTGAGGCAGTGTGCTCCCAACCCGCCTTCCTGTTAAAAGGCTCCCTTGAGCCACTGAGCTGACGAGCTCTGGAGACGCACCTGTGAGCCTGTGAGTGGTACTAGACCTGAGACGATTTTGGCAGCATTTCCAGCAACCCCAGATATTTTTTGATGCTTTCTACTCTCTACTGATGAAGGGCAATTACCCTGAAACACGTGTATAGAGATGAACAGCAATGACTGCACTAACTTTACTGAAAAACTACGGACACTTTCAAGTAAGCGTTAAATTTGAACTGCATTTACCAGGATGCAAAGGGGCGAACTCGACTGGGATGTGAGGCAGTGTGCTCCCAACCCGCCTTCCTCTTAAAAGATTCCCTTGAGCCACTGAGCTGACGAGCTCTGGAGACGCACCTGTGAGCCTGTGAGTGGTACTAGACCTGAGACGATTTTGCCAGCATTTCCAGCAACCCCAGATATTTTTTGATGCTTTCTACTCTCTACTGATGAAGGGCAATTACCCTGAAACACGTGTATAGAGATGAACTGCACTAACTTTTTGTGAAAAACTACGGACACTTTCAAGTAAGCGTTAAATTTGAACTGCATTTACCAGGATGCAAAGGGGCGAACTCGACTGGGATGTGAGGCAGTGTGCTCCCAACCCGCCTTCCTGTTAAAAGGCTCCCTTGAGCCACTGAGCTGACGAGCTCTGGAGACGCACCTGTGAGCCTGTGAGTGGTACTAGACCTCAGACGATTTTGGCAGCATTTCCAGCAAACCCAGATATTTTTTTATGCTTTCTACTCTCTACTGATGAAGGGCAATTACCTTGAAACACGTGTATAGAGATGAACAGCAATGACTGCACTAACTTTAGTGAAAAACTACGGACACTTTCAAGTAAGCGTTAAATTTGAACTGCATTTACCAGGATGCAAAGGGGCGAACTCGACTGGGATGTGAGGCAGTGTGCTCCCAACCCGCCTTCCTGTTAAAAGGCTCCCTTGAGCCACTGAGCTGACGAGCTCTGGAGACGCACCTGTGAGCCTGTGAGTGGTACTAGACCTGAGACGATTTTGGCAGCATTTCCGGAAACCCCAGATATTTTTTGATGCTTTCTACTCTCTACTGATGAAGGGCAATTACCCTGAAACACGTGTATAGAGATGAACAGCAATGACTGCACTAACTTTAGTGAAAAACTACGGACACTTTCAAGTAAGCGTTAAATTTGAACTGCATTTACCAGGATGCAAAGGGGCGAACTCGACTGGGATGTGAGGCAGTGTGCTCCCAACCCGCCTTCGTGTTAAAAGGCTCCCTTGACCCACTGAGCTGACGAGCTCTGGAGACGCACCTGTGAGCCTGTGAGTGGTACTAGACCTGAGACGATTTTGGCAGCATTTCCAGCAACCCCAGATATTTTTCGATGCTTTCTACTCTCTACTGATGAAGGGCAATTACCCTGAAACACGTGTATAGAGATGAACAGCAATGACTGCACTAACTTTAGTGAAAAACTACGGACACTTTCAAGTAAGCGTTAAATTTGAACTGCATTTACCAGGATGCAAAGGGGCGAACTCGACTGGGATGTGAGGCAGTGTGCTCCCAACCCGCCTTCCTGTTAAAAGGCTCCCTTGAGCCACTGAGCTGACAAGCTCTGGAGACGCACCTGTGAGCCTGTGAGTGGTACTAGACCTGAGACGATTTTGGCAGCATTTCCAGCAACCCCAGATATTTTTTGATGCTTTCTACTCTCTACTGATGAAGGGCAATTACCCTGAAACACGTGTATAGAGATGAACAGCCATGACTGCACTAACTTTAGTGAAAAACTACGGACACTTTCAAGTAAGCGTTAAATTTGAACTGCATTTACCAGGATGCAAAGGGGCGAACTCGACTGGGATGTGAGGCAGTGTGCTCCCAACCCGCCTTCCTGTTAAAAGGCTCCCTTGAGCCACTGAGCTGACGAGCTCTGGAGACGCACCTGTGAGCCTGTGAGTGGTACTAGACCTGAGACGATTTTGGCAGCATTTCCAGCAACCCCAGATATTTTTGATGCTTTCTACTCTCTACTGATGAAGGGCAATTACCCTGAAACACGTGTATAGAGATGAACAGCAATGACTGCACTAACTTTAGTGAAAAACTACGGACACTTTCAAGTAAGCGTTAAATTTGAACTGCATTTACCAGGATGCAAAGGGGCGAACTCGACTGGGATGTGAGGCAGTGTGCTCCCGACCCGCCTTCCTGTTAAAAGGCTCCCTTGAGCCACTGAGCTGACAAGCTCTGGAGACGCACCTGTGAGCCTGTGAGTGGTACTAGACCTGAGACGATTTTGCCAGCATTTCCAGCAACCCCAGATATTTTTTGATGCTTTCTACTCTCTACTGATGAAGGGCAATTACCCTGAAACACGTGTATAGAGATGAACAGCAATGACTGCACTAACTTTAGTGAAAAACTACGGACACTTTCAAGTAAGCGTTAAATTTGAACTGCATTTACCAGGATGCAAAGGGGCGAACTCGACTGGGATGTGAGGCAGTGTGCTCCCAACCCGCCTTCCTGTTAAAAGGCTCCCTTGAGGCACTGAGATGACGAGCTCGGGAGACGCACCTGTGAGCCTGTGAGTGGTACTAGGCCTGAGACGATTTTGGCAGCATTTCCAGCAACCCCAGATATTTTTTGATGCTTTCTACTCTCTACTGATGAAGGGCAATTACCCTGAAACACGTGTATAGAGATGAACAGCAATGACTGCACTAACTTTAGTGAAAAACTACGGACACTTTCAAGTAAGCGTTAAATTTGAACTGCATTTACCAGGATGCAAAGGGGCGAACTCGACTGGGATGTGAGGCAGTGTGTTCCCAACCCGCATTCCTGTTAAAAGGCTCCCTTGAGCCACTGAGCTGACGAGCTCTGGAGACGCACCTGTGAGCCTGTGAGTGGTACTAGACCTGAGACGATTTTGGCAGCATTTCCAGCAACCCCAGATATTTTTTGATGCTTTCTACTCTCTACTGATGAAGGGCAATTACCCTGAAACACGTGTATAGAGATGAACAGCCATGACTGCACTAACTTTAGTGAAAAACTACGGACACTTTCAAGTAAGCGTTAAATTTGAACTGCATTTACCAGGATGCAAAGGGGCGAACTCGACTGTGATGGGAGGCAGTGTGCTCCCAACCCGGCTTCCTGTTAAAAGGCTCCCTTGAGCCACTGAGCTGACGAGCTCTGGAGACGCACCTGTGAGCCTGTGAGTGGTACTAGATCTGAGACGATTTTGGCAGCATTTCCAGCAACCCCAGATATTTTTTTATGCTTTCTACTCTCTACTGATGAAGGGCAATTACCCTGAAACACGTGTATAGAGATGAACAGCCATGACTGCACTAACTTTAGTGAAAAACTACGGACACTTTCAAGTAAGTGTTAAATTTGAACTGCATTTACCAGGATGCAAAGGGGCGAACTCGACTGGGATGGGAGGCAGTGTGCTCCCAACCCGCCTTCCTGTTAAAAGGCTCCCTTGAACCACTGAGCTGACGAGCTCTGGAGACGCACCTGTGAGCCTGTGAGTAGTACTAGACCTGAGACGATTTTGGCAGCATTTCCAGCAACCCCAGATATTTTTTGATGCTTTCTACTCTCTACTGATGAAGGGCAATTACCCTGAAACACGTGTATAGAGATGAACAGCAATGACTGCACTAAATTTAGTGAAAAACTACGGACACTTTCAAGTAAGCGTTAAATTTGAACTGCATTTACCAGGATGCAAAGGGGCGAACTTGACTGGGATGTGAGGCAGTGTGCTCCCAACCCGCCTTCCTGTTAAAAGGCTCCCTTGAGCCACTGAGCTGACGAGCTCTGGAGACGCACCTGTGAGCCTGTGAGTGGTACTAGACCTGAGACGATTTTGGCAGCATTTCCAGCAACCCCAGATATTTTTTGATGCTTCCTACTCTCTACTGATGAAGGGCAATTACTCTGAAACACGTGTATAGAGATGAACAGCCATGACTGCACTAACTTTAGTGAAAAACTACGGACACTTTCAAGTAAGCGTTAAATTTGAACTGCATTTACCAGGATGCAAAGGGGCGAACTCGACTGGGATGGGAGGCAGTGTGCTCCCAACCCGCCTTCCTGTTAAAAGGCTCCCTTGAGCCACTGAGCTGACGAGCTCTGGAGACGCACCTGTGAGCCTGTGAGTGGTACTAGACCTGAGACGATTTTGGCAGCATTTCCAGCAACCCCAGATATTTTTTGATGCTTTCTACTCTCTACTGATGAAGGGCAATTACCCTGAAACACGTGTATAGAGATGAACTGCACTAACTTTTTGTGAAAAACTACGGACACTTTCAAGTAAGCGTTAAATTTGAACTGCATTTACCAGGATGCAAAGGGGCAAACTCGACTGGGATGTGAGGCAGTGTGCTCCCAACCCGCCTTCCTGTTAAAAGGCTCCCTTGAGCCACTGAGCTGACGAGCTCTGGAGACGCACCTGTGAGCCTGTGAGTGGTACTAGACCTGAGACGATTTTGGCAGCATTTCCAGCAAACCCAGATATTTTTTGATGCTTTCTACTCTCTACTGATGAAGGGCAATTACCTTGAAACACGTGTATAGAGATGAACAGCAATGACTGCACTAACTTTAGTGAAAAACTACGGACACTTTCAAGTAAGCGTTAAATTTGAACTGCATTTACCAGGATGCAAAGGGGCGAACTCGACTGGAATGTGAGGCAGTGTGCTCCCAACCCGCCTTCGTGTTAAAAGGCTCCCTTGACCCACTGAGCTGACGAGCTCTGGAGACGCACCTGTGAGCCTGTGAGTGGTACTAGACCTGAGACGATTTTGGCAGCATTTCCAGCAACCCCAGATATTTTTTGATGCTTTCTACTCTCTGCTGATGAAGGGCAATTACCCTGAAACACGTGTATAGAGATGAACAGCAATGACTGCACTAACTTTAGTGAAAAACTACGGACACTTTCAAGTAAGCGTTAAATTTGAACTGCATTTACCAGGATGCAAAGGGGCGAACTCGACTGGGATGTGAGGCAGTGTGCTCCCAACCCGCCTTCCTGTTAAAAGGCTCCCTTGAGCCACTGAGCTGACGAGCTCTGGAGACGCACCTGTGAGCCTGTGAGTGGTACTAGACCTGAGACGATTTTGGCAGCATTTCCAGCAACCCCAGATATTTTTTGATGCTTTCTACTCTCTACTGATGAAGGGCAATTACCCTGAAACACGTGTATAGAGATGAACAGCCATGACTGCACTAACTTTAGTGAAAAACTACGGACACTTTCAAGTAAGCGTTAAATTTGAACTGCATTTACCAGGATGCAAAGGGGCGAACTCGACTGGGATGTGAGGCAGTGTGCTCCCAACCCGCCTTCCTGTTAAAAGGCTCCCTTGAGCCACTGAGCTGACGAGCTCTGGAGACGCACCTGTGAGCCTGTGAGTGGTACTAGACCTGAGACGATTTTGGCAGCATTTCCAGCAACCCCAGATATTTTTGATGCTTTCTACTCTCTACTGATGAAGGGCAATTACCCTGAAACACGTGTATAGAGATGAACAGCAATAACTGCACTAACTTTAGTGAAAAACTACGGACACTTTCAAGTAAGCGTTAAATTTGAACTGCATTTACCAGGATGCAAAGGGGCGAACTCGACTGGGATGTGAGGCAGTGTGCTCCCGACCCGCCTTCCTGTTAAAAGGCTCCCTTGAGCCACTGAGCTGACAAGCTCTGGAGACGCACCTGTGAGCCTGTGAGTGGTACTAGACCTGAGACGATTTTGGCAGCATTTCCAGCAACCCCAGATATTTTTTGATGCTTTCTATTCTCTACTGATGAAGGGCAATTACCCTGAAACACGTGTATAGAGATGAACAGCAATGACTGCACTAACTTTAGTGAAAAACTACGGACACTTTCAAGTAAGCGTTAAATTTGAACTGCATTTACAAGGATGCAAAGGGGCGAACTCGACTGGGATGTGAGGCAGTGTGCTCCCAACCCGCCTTCCTGTTAAAAGGCTCCCTTGAGGCACTGAGATGACGAGCTCGGGAGACGCACCTGTGAGCCTGTGAGTGGTACTAGGCCTGAGACGATTTTGGCAGCATTTCCAGCAACCCCAGATATTTTTTGATGCTTTCTACTCTCTACTGATGAAGGGCAATTACCCTGAAACACGTGTATAGAGATGAACAGCAATGACTGCACTAACTTTAGTGAAAAACTACGGACACTTTCAAGTAAGCGTTAAATTTGAACTGCATTTACCAGGATGCAAAGGGGCGAACTCGACTGGGATGTGAGGCAGTGTGCTCCCAACCCGCCTTCCTGTTAAAAGGCTCCCTTGAGCCACTGAGCTGATGAGCTCTGGAGACGCACCTGTGAGCCTGTGAGTGGTACTAGACCTGAGACGATTTTGGCAGCATTTCCAGCAACCCCAGATATTTTTTGATGCTTTCTACTCTCTACTGATGAAGGGCAATTACCCTGAAACACGTGTATAGAGATGAACAGCCATGACTGCACTAACTTTAGTGAAAAACTACGGACACTTTCAAGTAAGCGTTAAATTTGAACTGCATTTACCAGGATGCAAAGGGGCGAACTCGACTGGGATGGGAGGCAGTGTGCTCCCAACCCGGCTTCCTGTTAAAAGGCTCCCTTGAGCCACTGAGCTGACGAGCTCTGGAGACGCACCTGTGAGCCTGTGAGTGGTACTAGACCTGAGACGATTTTGGCAGCATTTCCAGCAACCCCAGATATTTTTTGATGCTTTCTACTCTCTACTGATGAAGGGCAATTACCCTGAAACACGTGTATAGAGATGAACTGCACTAACTTTAGTGAAAAACTACGGACACTTTCAAGTAAGCGTTAAATTTGAACTGCATTTACCAGGATGCAAAGGGGCGAACTCGACTGGGATGGGAGGCAGTGTGCTCCCAACCCGCCTTCCTGTTAAAAGGCTCCCTTGAGCCACTGAGCTGACGAGCTCTGGAGACGCACCTGTGAGCCTGTGAGTGGTACTAGACCTGAGACGATTTTGGCAGCATTTCCAGCAACCCCAGATATTTTTTGATGCTTTCTACTCTCTACTGATGAAGGGCAATTACCCTGAAACACGTGTATAGAGATGAACAGCAATGACTGCACTAACTTTAGTGAAAAACTACGGACACTTTCAAGTAAGCGTTAAATTTGAACTGCATTTACCAGGATGCAAAGGGGCGAACTTGACTGGGATGTGAGACAGTGTGCTCCCAACCCGCCTTCCTGTTAAAAGGCTCCCTTGAGCCACTGAGCTGACGAGCTCTGGAGACGCACCTGTGAGCCTGTGAGAGGTACTAGACCTGAGACGATTTTGGCAGCATTTCCAGCAACCCCAGATATTTTTTGATGCTTTCTACTCTCTACTGATGAAGGGCAATTACCCTGAAACACGTGTATAGAGATGAACAGCCATGACTGCACTAACTTTAGTGAAAAACTACGGACACTTTCAAGTAAGTGTTAAATTTTAACTGCATTTACCAGGATGCAAAGGGGCGAACTCGACTGGGATGGGAGGCAGTGTGCTCCCAACCCGCCTTCCTGTTAAAAGGCTCCCTTGAGCCACTGAGCTGACGAGCTCTGGAGACGCACCTGTGAGCCTGTGAGTGGTACTAGACCTGAGACGATTTTGGCAGCATTTCCAGCAACCCCAGATATTTTTTGATGCTTTCTACTCTCTACTGATGAAGGGCAATTACCCTGAAACACGTGTATAGAGATGAACAGCAATGACTGCACTAACTTTAGTGAACAACTACGGACACTTTCAAGTAAGCGTTAAATTTGAACTGCATTTACCAGGATGCAAAGGGGCGAACTTGACTGGGATGTGAGGCAGTGTGCTCCCAACCCGCCTTCCTGTTAAAAGGCTCCCTTGAGCCACTGAGCTGACGAGCTCTGGAGACGCACCTGTGAGCCTGTGAGTGGTACTAGACCTGAGACGATTTTGGCAGCATTTCCAGCAACCCCAGATATTTTTTGATGCTTCCTACTCTCTACTGATGAAGGGCAATTACCCTGAAACACGTGTATAGAGATGAACAGCCATGACTGCTCTAACTTTAGTGAAAAACTACGGATACTTTCAAGTAAGCGTTAAATTTGAACTGCATTTACCAGGATGCAAAGGGGCGAACTCGACTGGGATGGGAGGCAGTGTGCTGCCAACCCGCCTTCCTGTTAAAAGGCTCCCTTGAGCCACTGAGCTGACGAGCTCTGGAGACGCACCTGTGAGCCTGTGAGTGGTACTAGACCTGAGACGATTTTGGCAGCATTTCCAGCAACCCCAGATATTTTTTGATGCTTTCTACTCTCTACTGATGAAGGGCAATTACCCTGAAACACGTGTATAGAGATGAACTGCACTAACTTTAGTGAAAAACTATGGACACTTTCAAGTAAGCGTTAAATTTGAACTGCATTTACCAGGATGCAAAGGGGCGAACTCGACTGGGATGTGAGGCAGTGTGCTCCCAACCCGCCTTCCTGTTAAAAGGCTCCCTTGAGCCACTGAGCTGACGAGCTCTGGAGACGCACCTGTGAGCCTGTGAGTGGTACTAGACCTGAGACGATTTTGGCAGCATTTCCAGCAAACCCAGATATTTTTTGATGCTTTCTACTCTCTACTGATGAAGGGCAATTACGTTGAAACACGTGTACAGAGATGAACAGCAATGACTGCACTAACTTTAGTGAAAAACTACGGACACTTTCAAGTAAGCGTTAAATTTGAACTGCATTTACCAGGATGCAAAGGGGCGAACTCGACTGGGATGTGAGGCAGTGTGCTCCCAACCCGCCTTCCTGTTAAAAGGCTCCCTTGAGCCACTGAGCTGACGAGCTCTGGAGACGCACCTGTGAGCCTGTGAGTGGTACTAGACCTGAGATGATTTTGGCAGCATTTCCAGCAACCCCAGATATTTTTTTATGCTTTCTACTCTCTACTGATGAAGGGCAATTACCCTGAAACACGTGTATAGAGATGAACAGCAATGACTGCACTAACTTCAGTGAAAAACTACGGACACTTTCAAGTAAGCGTTAAATTTGAACTGCATTTACCAGGATGCAAAGGGGCGAACTCGACTGGGATGGGAGGCAGTGTGCTCCCAACCTGCCTTCCTGTTAAAAGGCTCCCTTGAGCCACTGAACTGACGAGCTCTGGAGACGCACCTGTGAGCCTGTGAGTGGTACTAGACCTGAGACGATTTTGGCAGCATTTCCAGCAACCCCAGATATTTTTTGATGCTTTCTACTCTCTACTGATGAAGGGCAATTACCCTGAAACACGTGTATAGAGATGAACAGCAATGACTGCACTAACTTTAGTGAAAAACTACGGACACTTTCAAGTAAGCTTTAAATTTGAACTGCATTTACCAGGATGCAAAGGGGCGAACTCGACTGGGATGTGAGGCAGTGTGCTCCCAACCCGCCTTCCTGTTAAAAGGCTCCCTTGAGCCACTGAGCTGACGAGCTCTGGAGACGCACCTGTGAGCCTGTGAGTGGTACTAGACCTGAGACGATTTTGGCAGCATTTCCAGCAACCCCAGATATTTTTTGATGCTTTCTACACTCTACTGATGAAGGGCAATTACCCTGAAACACGTGTATAGAGATGAACAGCAATGACTGCACTAACTTTAGTGAAAAACTACGGACACTTTCAAGTAAGCGTTAAATTTGAACTGCATTTACCATGATGCAAAGGGGCGAACTCGACTGGGATGTGAGGCAGTGTGCTCCCAACCCGCCTTCCTGTTAAAAGGCTCCCTTGAGCCACTGAGCTGACGAGCTCTGGAGACGCACCTGTGAGCCTGTGAGTGGTACTAGACCTGAGACGATTTTGGCAGCATTTCCAGCAAACCCAGATATTTTTTGATGCTTTCTACTCTCTACTGATGAAGGGCAATTACCTTGAAACACGTGTATAGAGATGAACAGCAATGACTGCACTAACTTTAGTGAAAAACTACGGACACTTTCAAGTAAGCGTTAAATTTGAACTGCATTTACCAGGATGCAAAGGGGCGAACTCGACTGGGATGTGAGGCAGTGTGCTCCCAACCCGCCTTCCTGTTAAAAGGCTCCCTTGAGCCACTGAGCTGACGAGCTCTGGAGACGCACCTGTGAGCCTGTGAGTGGTACTAGACCTGAGACGATTTTGGCAGCATTTCCAGCAACCCCAGATATTTTTTGATGCTTTCTACTCTCTACTGATGAAGGGCAATTACCCTGAAACACGTGTATAGAGATGAACAGCAATGACTGCACTAACTTTAGTGAAAAACTACGGACACTTTCAAGTAAGCTTTAAATTTGAACTGCATTTACCAGGATGCAAAGGGGCGAACTCGACTGGGATGTGAGGCAGTGTGCTCCCAACCCGCCTTCCTGTTAAAAGGCTCCCTTGAGCCACTGAGCTGACGAGCTCTGGAGACGCACCTGTGAGCCTGTGAGTGGTACTAGACCTGAGACGATTTTGGCAGCATTTCCAGCAACCCCAGATATTTTTTGATGCTTTCTACACTCTACTGATGAAGGGCAATTACCCTGAAACACGTGTATAGAGATGAACAGCAATGACTGCACTAACTTTAGTGAAAAACTACAGACACTTTCAAGTAAGCGTTAAATTTGAACTGCATTTACCAGGATGCAAAAGGGCGAACTCGACTGGGATGTGAGGCAGTGTGCTCCCAACCCGCCTTCCTGTTAAAAGGTTCTCTTGAGCCACTGAGCTGACGAGCTCTGGAGACGCACCTGTGAGCCTGTGAGTGGTACTAGACCTGAGACGATTTTGGCAGCATTTCCAGCAAACCCAGATATTTTTTGATGCTTTCTACTCTCTACTGATGAAGGGCAATTACCTTGAAACACGTGTATAGAGATGAACAGCAATGACTGCACTAACTTTAGTGAAAAACTACGGACACTTTCAAGTAAGCGTTAAATTTGAACTGCATTTACCAGGATGCAAAGGGGCGAACTCGACTGGGATGTGAGGCAGTGTGCTCCCAACCCGCCTTCCTGTTAAAAGGCTCCCTTGAGCCACTGAGCTGACGAGCTCTGGAGACGCACCTGTGAGCCTGTGAGTGGTACTAGACCTGAGACGATTTTGGCAGCATTTCCAGCAACCCCAGATATTTTTTGATGCTTTCTACTCTCTACTGATGAAGGGCAATTACCCTGAAACACGTGTATAGAGATGAACAGCAATGACTGCACTAACTTTAGTGAAAAACTACGGACACTTTCAAGTAAGCGTTAAATTTGAACTGCATTTACCAGGATGCAAAGGGGCGAACTCGACTGGGATGTGAGGCAGTGTGCTCCCAACCCGCCTTCCTGTTAAAAGGCTCCCTTGAGCCACTGAGCTGACGAGCTCTGGAGACGCACCTGTGAGCCTGTGAGTGGTACTAGACCTGAGACGATTTTGGCAGCATTTCCAGCAACCCCAGATATTTTTTGATGCTTTCTACTCTCTACTGATGAAGGGCAATTACCCTGAAACACGTGTATAGAGATGAACAGCAATGACTGCACTAACTTTACTGAAAAACTACGGACACTTTCAAGTAAGCGTTAAATTTGAACTGCATTTACCAGGATGCAAAGGGGCGAACTCGACTGGGATGTGAGGCAGTGTGCTCCCAACCCGCCTTCCTCTTAAAATGTTCCCTTGAGCCACTGAGCTGACGAGCTCTGGAGACGCACCTGTGAGCCTGTGAGTGGTACTAGACCTGAGACGATTTTGGCAGCATTTCCAGCAACCCCAGATATTTTTTGATGCTTTCTACTCTCTACTGATGAAGGGCAATTACCCTGAAACACGTGTATAGAGATGAACAGCAATGACTGCACTAACTTTAGTGAAAAACTACGGACACTTTCAAGTAAGCGTTAAATTTGAACTGCATTTACCAGGATGCAAAGGGGCGAACTCGACTGGGATGTGAGGCAGTGTGCTCCCAACCCGCCTTCCTGTTAAAAGGCTCCCTTGAGCCACTGAGCTGACGAGCTCTGGAGACGCACCTGTGAGACTGTGAGTGGTACTAGACCTGAGACGATTTTGGCAGCATTTCCAGCAACCCCAGATATTTTTTGATGCTTTCTACTCTCTACTGATGAAGGGCAATTACCCTGAAACACGTGTATAGAGATGAACAGCAATGACTGCACTAACTTTAGTGAAAAACTACGGACACTTTCAAGTAAGTGTTAAATTTGAACTGCATTTACCAGGATGCAAAGGGGCGAACTCGACTGGGATGGGAGGCAGTGTGCTCCCAACCCGCCTTCCTGTTAAAAGGCTCCCTTGAGCCACTGAACTGACGAGCTCTGGAGACGCACCTGTGAGCCTGTGAGTGGTACTAGACCTGAGACGATTTTGGCAGCATTTCCAGCAACCCCAGATATTTTTTGATGCTTTCTACTCTCTACTGATGAAGGACAATTACCCTGAAACACGTGTATAGAGATGAACACAATGACTGCACTAACTTTAGTGAAAAACTACGGACACTTTCAAGTAAGCGTTTAATTTGAACTGCATTTACCAGGATGCAACGGGGCGAACTTGACTGGGATGTGAGGCAGTGTGCTCCCAACCCGCCTTCCTGTTAAAAGGCTCCCTTGAGCCACTGAGCTGACGAGCTCTGGAGACGCACCTGTGAGCCTGTGAGTGGTACTAGACCTGAGACGATTTTGGCAGCATTTCCAGCAACCCCAGATATTTTTTGATGCTTTCTACTCTCTACTGATGAAGGGCAATTACCCTGAAACACGTGTATAGAGATGAACAGCCATGACTGCACTAACTTTAGTGAAAAACTACGGACACTTTCAAGTAAGCGTTAAATTTGAACTGCATTTACCAGGATGCAAAGGGGCGAACTCGACTGGGATGTGAGGCAGTGTGCTCCCAACCCGCCTTCTTGTTAAAAGGCTCCCTTGAGCCACTGAGCTGACGAGCTCTGGAGACGCACCTGTGAGCCTGTGAGTGGTACTAGACCTGAGACGATTTTGGCAGCATTTCCAGCAAACCCAGATATTTTTTGATGCTTTCTACTCTCTACTGATGAAGGGCAATTACCTTGAAACACGTGTATAGAGATGAACAGTAATGACTGCACTAACTTTAGTGAAAAACTACGGACACTTTCAAGTAAGCGTTAAATTTGAACTGCATTTACCAGGATGCAAAGGGGCGAACTCGACTGGGATGGGAGGCAGTGTGCTCCCAACCCGCCTTCCTGTTAAAAGGCTCCCTTGAGCCACTGAGCTGACGAGCTCTGGAGACGCACCTGTGAGCCTGTGAGTGGTACTAGACCTGAGACGATTTTGGCAGCATTTCCAGCAACCCCAGATATTTTTTGATGCTTTCTACTCTCTACTGATGAAGGGCAATTACCCTGAAACACGTGTATAGAGATGAACAGCAATGACTGCACTAACTTTAGTGAAAAACTACGGACACTTTCAAGTAAGCGTTAAATTTGAACTGCATTTACCAGGATGCAAAGGGGCGAACTTGACTGGGATGTGAGGCAGTGTGCTCCCAACCCGCCTTCCTGTTAAAAGGCTCCCTTGAGCCACTGAGCTGACGAGCTCTGGAGACGCACCTGTGAGCCTGTGAGTGGTACTAGACCTGAGACGATTTTGGCAGCATTTCCAGCAAACCCAGATATTTTTTGATGCTTTCTACTCTCTACTGATGAAGGGCAATTACGTTGAAACACGTGTACAGAGATGAACAGCAATGACTGCACTAACTTTAGTGAAAAACTACGGACACTTTCAAGTAAGCGTTAAATTTGAACTGCATTTACCAGGATGCAAAGGGGCGAACTCGACTGGGATGTGAGGCAGTGTGCTCCCAACCCGCCTTCCTGTTAAAAGGCTCCCTTGAGCCACTGAGCTGACGAGCTCTGGAGACGCACCTGTGAGCCTGTGAGTGGTACTAGACCTGAGATGATTTTGGCAGCATTTCCAGCAACCCCAGATATTTTTTTATGCTTTCTACTCTCTACTGATGAAGGGCAATTACCCTGAAACACGTGTATAGAGATGAACAGCAATGACTGCACTAACTTCAGTGAAAAACTACGGACACTTTCAAGTAAGCGTTAAATTTGAACTGCATTTACCAGGATGCAAAGGGGCGAACTCGACTGGGATGGGAGGCAGTGTGCTCCCAACCTGCCTTCCTGTTAAAAGGCTCCCTTGAGCCACTGAACTGACGAGCTCTGGAGACGCACCTGTGAGCCTGTGAGTGGTACTAGACCTGAGACGATTTTGGCAGCATTTCCAGCAACCCCAGATATTTTTTGATGCTTTCTACTCTCTACTGATGAAGGACAATTACCCTGAAACACGTGTATAGAGATGAACACAATGACTGCACTAACTTTAGTGAAAAACTACGGACACTTTCAAGTAAGCGTTAAATTTGAACTGCATTTACCAGGATGCAAAGGAGCGAACTTGACTGGGATGTGAGGCAGTGTGCTCCCAACCCGCCTTCCTGTTAAAAGGCTCCCTTGAGCCACTGAGCTGACGAGCTCTGGAGACGCACCTGTGAGCCTGTGAGTGGTACTAGACCTGAGACGATTTTGGCAGCATTTCCAGCAACCCCAGATATTTTTTGATGCTTTCTACTCTCTACTGATGAAGGGCAATTACCCTGAAACACGTGTATAGAGATGAACAGCCATGACTGCACTAACTTTAGTGAAAAACTACGGACACTTTCAAGTAAGCGTTAAATTTGAACTGCATTTACCATGATGCAAAGGGGCGAACTCGACTGGGATGTGAGGCAGTGTGCTCCCAACCCGCCTTCCTGTTAAAAGGCTCCCTTGAGCCACTGAGCTGACGAGCTCTGGAGACGCACCTGTGAGCCTGTGAGTGGTACTAGACCTGAGACGATTTTGGCAGCATTTCCAGCAAACCCAGATATTTTTTGATGCTTTCTACTCTCTACTGATGAAGGGCAATTACCTTGAAACACGTGTATAGAGATGAACAGCAATGACTGCACTAACTTTAGTGAAAAACTACGGACACTTTCAAGTAAGCGTTAAATTTGAACTGCATTTACCAGGATGCAAAGGGGCGAACTCGACTGGGATGTGAGGCAGTGTGCTCCCAACCCGCCTTCCTGTTAAAAGGCTCCCTTGAGCCACTGAGCTGACGAGCTCTGGAGACGCACCTGTGAGCCTGTGAGTGGTACTAGACCTGAGACGATTTTGGCAGCATTTCCAGCAACCCCAGATATTTTTTGATGCTTTCTACTCTCTACTGATGAAGGGCAATTACCCTGAAACACGTGTATAGAGATGAACAGCAATGACTGCACTAACTTTAGTGAAAAACTACGGACACTTTCAAGTAAGCGTTAAATTTGAACTGCATTTACCAGGATGCAAAGGGGCGAACTCGACTGGGATGTGAGGCAGTGTGCTCCCAACCCGCCTTCCTGTTAAAAGGCTCCCTTGAGCCACTGAGCTGACGAGCTCTGGAGACGCACCTGTGAGCCTGTGAGTGGTACTAGACCTGAGACGATTTTGGCAGCATTTCCAGCAACCCCAGATATTTTTTGATGCTTTCTACACTCTACTGATGAAGGGCAATTACCCTGAAACACGTGTATAGAGATGAACAGCAATGACTGCACTAACTTTAGTGAAAAACTACGGACACTTTCAAGTAAGCGTTAAATTTGAACTGCATTTACCAGGATGCAAAAGGGCGAACTCGACTGGGATGTGAGGCAGTGTGCTCCCAACCCGCCTTCCTGTTAAAAGGTTCCCTTGAGCCACTGAGCTGACGAGCTCTGGAGACGCACCTGTGAGCCTGTGAGTGGTACTAGACCTGAGACGATTTTGGCAGCATTTCCAGCAAACCCAGATATTTTTTGATGCTTTCTACTCTCTACTGATGAAGGGCAATTACCTTGAAACACGTGTATAGAGATGAACAGCAATGACTGCACTAACTTTAGTGAAAAACTACGGACACTTTCAAGTAAGCGTTAAATTTGAACTGCATTTACCAGGATGCAAAGGGGCGAACTCGACTGGGATGTGAGGCAGTGTGCTCCCAACCCGCCTTCCTGTTAAAAGGCTCCCTTGAGCCACTGAGCTGACGAGCTCTGGAGACGCACCTGTGAGCCTGTGAGTGGTACTAGACCTGAGACGATTTTGGCAGCATTTCCAGCAACCCCAGATATTTTTTGATGCTTTCTACTCTCTACTGATGAAGGGCAATTACCCTGAAACACGTGTATAGAGATGAACAGCAATGACTGCACTAACTTTAGTGAAAAACTACGGACACTTTCAAGTAAGCGTTAAATTTGAACTGCATTTACCAGGATGCAAAGGGGCGAACTCGACTGGGATGTGAGGCAGTGTGCTCCCAACCCGCCTTCCTGTTAAAAGGCTCCCTTGAGCCACTGAGCTGACGAGCTCTGGAGACGCACCTGTGAGCCTGTGAGTGGTACTAGACCTGAGACGATTTTGGCAGCATTTCCAGCAACCCCAGATATTTTTTGATGCTTTCTACTCTCTACTGATGAAGGGCAATTACCCTGAAACACGTGTATAGAGATGAACAGCAATGACTGCACTAACTTTACTGAAAAACTACGGACACTTTCAAGTAAGCGTTAAATTTGAACTGCATTTACCAGGATGCAAAGGGGCGAACTCGACTGGGATGTGAGGCAGTGTGCTCCCAACCCGCCTTCCTCTTAAAATGTTCCCTTGAGCCACTGAGCTGACGAGCTCTGGAGACGCACCTGTGAGCCTGTGAGTGGTACTAGACCTGAGACGATTTTGGCAGCATTTCCAGCAACCCCAGATATTTTTTGATGCTTTCTACTCTCTACTGATGAGGGGCAATTACCCTGAAACACGTGTATAGAGATGAACAGCAATGACTGCACTAACTTTAGTGAAAAACTACGGACACTTTCAAGTAAGCGTTAAATTTGAACTGCATTTACCAGGATGCAAAGGGGCGAACTCGACTGGGATGTGAGGCAGTGTGCTCCCAACCCGCCTTCCTGTTAAAAGGCTCCCTTGAGCCACTGAGCTGACGAGCTCTGGAGACGCACCTGTGAGACTGTGAGTGGTACTAGACCTGAGACGATTTTGGCAGCATTTCCAGCAACCCCAGATATTTTTTGATGCTTTCTACTCTCTACTGATGAAGGGCAATTACCCTGAAACACGTGTATAGAGATGAACAGCAATGACTGCACTAACTTTAGTGAAAAACTACGGACACTTTCAAGTAAGTGTTAAATTTGAACTGCATTTACCAGGATGCAAAGGGGCGAACTCGACTGGGATGGGAGGCAGTGTGCTCCCAACCCGCCTTCCTGTTAAAAGGCTCCCTTGAGCCACTGAACTGACGAGCTCTGGAGACGCACCTGTGAGCCTGTGAGTGGTACTAGACCTGAGACGATTTTGGCAGCATTTCCAGCAACCCCAGATATTTTTTGATGCTTTCTACTCTCTACTGATGAAGGACAATTACCCTGAAACACGTGTATAGAGATGAACACAATGACTGCACTAACTTTAGTGAAAAACTACGGACACTTTCAAGTAAGCGTTTAATTTGAACTGCATTTACCAGGATGCAACGGGGCGAACTTGACTGGGATGTGAGGCAGTGTGCTCCCAACCCGCCTTCCTGTTAAAAGGCTCCCTTGAGCCACTGAGCTGACGAGCTCTGGAGACGCACCTGTGAGCCTGTGAGTGGTACTAGACCTGAGACGATTTTGGCAGCATTTCCAGCAACCCCAGATATTTTTTGATGCTTTCTACTCTCTACTGATGAAGGGCAATTACCCTGAAACACGTGTATAGAGATGAACAGCCATGACTGCACTAACTTTAGTGAAAAACTACGGACACTTTCAAGTAAGCGTTAAATTTGAACTGCATTTACCAGGATGCAAAGGGGCGAACTCGACTGGGATGTGAGGCAGTGTGCTCCCAACCCGCCTTCCTGTTAAAAGGCTCCCTTGAGCCACTGAGCTGACGAGCTCTGGAGACGCACCTGTGAGCCTGTGAGTGGTACTAGACCTGAGACGATTTTGGCAGCATTTCCAGCAAACCCAGATATTTTTTGATGCTTTCTACTCTCTACTGATGAAGGGCAATTACCTTGAAACACGTGTATAGAGATGAACAGTAATGACTGCACTAACTTTAGTGAAAAACTACGGACACTTTCAAGTAAGCGTTAAATTTGAACTGCATTTACCAGGATGCAAAGGGGCGAACTCGACTGGGATGGGAGGCAGTGTGCTCCCAACCCGCCTTCCTGTTAAAAGGCTCCCTTGAGCCACTGAGCTGACGAGCTCTGGAGACGCACCTGTGAGCCTGTGAGTGGTACTAGACCTGAGACGATTTTGGCAGCATTTCCAGCAACCCCAGATATTTTTTGATGCTTTCTACTCTCTACTGATGAAGGGCAATTACCCTGAAACACGTGTATAGAGATGAACAGCAATGACTGCACTAACTTTAGTGAAAAACTACGGACACTTTCAAGTAAGCGTTAAATTTGAACTGCATTTACCAGGATGCAAAGGGGCGAACTTGACTGGGATGTGAGACAGTGTGCTCCCAACCCGCCTTCCTGTTAAAAGGCTCCCTTGAGCCACTGAGCTGACGAGCTCTGGAGACGCACCTGTGAGCCTGTGAGTGGTACTAGACCTGAGACGATTTTGGCAGCATTTCCAGCAACCCCAGATATTTTTTGATGCTTTCTACTCTCTACTGATGAAGGGCAATTACCCTGAAACACGTGTATAGAGATGAACAGCCATGACTGCACTAACTTTAGTGAAAAACTACGGACACTTTCAAGTAAGTGTTAAATTTTAACTGCATTTACCAGGATGCAAAGGGGCGAACTCGACTGGGATGGGAGGCAGTGTGCTCCCAACCCGCCTTCCTGTTAAAAGGCTCCCTTGAGCCACTGAGCTGACGAGCTCTGGAGACGCACCTGTGAGCCTGTGAGTGGTACTAGACCTGAGACGATTTTGGCAGCATTTCCAGCAACCCCAGATATTTTTAGATGCTTTCTTCTCTCTACTGATGAAGGGCAATTACCCTGAAACACGTGTATAGAGATGAACAGCAATGACTGCACTAACTTTAGTGAAAAACTACGGACACTTTCAAGTAAGCGTTCAATTTGAACTGCATTTACCAGGATGCAAAGGGGCGAACTTGACTGGGATGTGAGGCAGTGTGCTCCCAACCCGCCTTCCTGTTAAAAGGCTCCCTTGAGCCACTGAGCTGACGAGCTCTGGAGACGCACCTGTGAGCCTGTGAGTGGTACTAGACCTGAGACGATTTTGGCAGCATTTCCAGCAACCCCAGATATTTTTTGATGCTTCCTACTCTCTACTGATGAAGGGCAATTACCCTGAAACACGTGTATAGAGATGAACAGCCATGACTGCTCTAACTTTAGTGAAAAACTACGGATACTTTCAAGTAAGCGTTAAATTTGAACTGCATTTACCAGGATGCAAAGGGGCGAACTCGACTGGGATGGGAGGCAGTGTGCTGCCAACCCGCCTTCCTGTTAAAAGGCTCCCTTGAGCCACTGAGCTGACGAGCTCTGGAGACGCACCTGTGAGCCTGTGAGTGGTACTAGACCTGAGACGATTTTGGCAGCATTTCCAGCAACCCCAGATATTTTTTGATGCTTTCTACTCTCTACTGATGAAGGGCAATTACCCTGAAACACGTGTATAGAGATGAACTGCACTAACTTTAGTGAAAAACTACGGACACTTTCAAGTAAGCGTTAAATTTGAACTGCATTTACCAGGATGCAAAGGGGCGAACTCGACTGGGATGTGAGGCAGTGTGCTCCCAACCCGCCTTCCTGTTAAAAGGCTCCCTTGAGCCACTGAGCTGACGAGCTCTGGAGACGCACCTGTGAGCCTGTGAGTGGTACTAGACCTGAGACGATTTTGGCAGCATTTCCAGCAAACCCAGATATTTTTTGATGCTTTCTACTCTCTACTGATGAAGGGCAATTACGTTGAAACACGTGTACAGAGATGAACAGCAATGACTGCACTAACTTTAGTGAAAAACTACGGACACTTTCAAGTAAGCGTTAAATTTGAACTGCATTTACCAGGATGCAAAGGGGCGAACTCGACTGGGATGTGAGGCAGTGTGCTCCCAACCCGCCTTCCTGTTAAAAGGCTCCCTTGAGCCACTGAGCTGACGAGCTCTGGAGACGCACCTGTGAGCCTGTGAGTGGTACTAGACCTGAGACGATTTTGGCAGCATTTCCAGCAACCCCAGATATTTTTTTATGCTTTCTACTCTCTACTGATGAAGGGCAATTACCCTGAAACACGTGTATAGAGATGAACAGCAATGACTGCACTAACTTTAGTGAAAAACTACGGACACTTTCAAGTAAGCGTTAAATTTGAACTGCATTTACCAGGATGCAAAGGGGCGAACTCGACTGGGATGGGAGGCAGTGTGCTCCCAACCTGCCTTCCTGTTAAAAGGCTCCCTTGAGCCACTGAACTGACGAGCTCTGGAGACGCACCTGTGAGCCTGTGAGTGGTACTAGACCTGAGACGATTTTGGCAGCATTTCCAGCAACCCCAGATATTTTTTGATGCTTTCTACTCTCTACTGATGAAGGACAATTACCCTGAAACACGTGTATAGAGATGAACACAATGACTGCACTAACTTTAGTGAAAAACTACGGACACTTTCAAGTAAGCATTAAATTTGAACTGCATTTACCAGGATGCAAAGGAGCGAACTTGACTGGGATGTGAGGCAGTGTGCTCCCAACCCGCCTTCCTGTTAAAAGGCTCCCTTGAGCCACTGAGCTGACGAGCTCTGGAGACGCACCTGTGAGCCTGTGAGTGGTACTAGACCTGAGACGATTTTGGCAGCATTTCCAGCAACCCCAGATATTTTTTGATGCTTTCTACTCTCTACTGATGAAGGGCAATTACCCTGAAACACGTGTATAGAGATGAACAGCCATGACTGCACTAACTTTAGTGAAAAACTACGGACACTTTCAAGTAAGCGTTAAATTTGAACTGCATTTACCATGATGCAAAGGGGCGAACTCGACTGGGATGTGAGGCAGTGTGCTCCCAACCCGCCTTCCTGTTAAAAGGCTCCCTTGAGCCACTGAGCTGACGAGCTCTGGAGACGCACCTGTGAGCCTGTGAGTGGTACTAGACCTGAGACGATTTTGGCAGCATTTCCAGCAAACCCAGATATTTTTTGATGCTTTCTACTCTCTACTGATGAAGGGCAATTACCTTGAAACACGTGTATAGAGATGAACAGCAATGACTGCACTAACTTTAGTGAAAAACTACAGACACTTTCAAGTAAGCGTTAAATTTGAACTGCATTTACCAGGATGCAAAGGGGCGAACTCGACTGGGATGTGAGGCAGTGTGCTCCCAACCCGCCTTCCTGTTAAAAGGCTCCCTTGAGCCACTGAGCTGACGAGCTCTGGAGACGCACCTGTGAGCCTGTGAGTGGTACTAGACCTGAGACGATTTTGGCAGCATTTCCAGCAACCCCAGATATTTTTTGATGCTTTCTACTCTCTACTGATGAAGGGCAATTACCCTGAAACACGTGTATAGAGATGAACAGCCATGACTGCACTAACTTTAGTGAAAAACTACGGACACTTTCAAGTAAGCGTTAAATTTGAACTGCATTTACCAGGATGCAAAGGGGCGAACTCGACTGGGATGTGAGGCAGTGTGCTCCCAACCCGCCTTCCTGTTAAAAGGCTCCCTTGAGCCACTGAGCTGACGAGCTCTGGAGACGCACCTGTGAGCCTGTGAGTGGTACTAGACCTGAGACGATTTTGGCAGCATTTCCAGCAAACCCAGATATTTTTTGATGCTTTCTACTCTCTACTGATGAAGGGCAATTACCTTGAAACACGTGTATAGAGATGAACAGCAATGACTGCACTAACTTTAGTGAAAAACTACGGACACTTTCAAGTAAGCGTTAAATTTGAACTGCATTTACCAGGATGCAAAGGGGCGAACTCGACTGGGATGTGAGGCAGTGTGCTCCCAACCCGCCTTCCTGTTAAAAGGCTCCCTTGAGCCACTGAGCTGACGAGCTCTGGAGACGCACCTGTGAGCCTGTGAGTGGTACTAGACCTGAGACGATTTTGGCAGCATTTCCAGCAACCCCAGATATTTTTTGATGCTTTCTACACTCTACTGATGAAGGGCAATTACCCTGAAACACGTGTATAGAGATGAACAGCAATGACTGCACTAACTTTAGTGAAAAACTACGGACACTTTCAAGTAAGCGTTAAATTTGAACTGCATTTACCAGGATGCAAAAGGGCGAACTCGACTGGGATGTGAGGCAGTGTGCTCCCAACCCGCCTTCCTGTTAAAAGGTTCCCTTGAGCCACTGAGCTGACGAGCTCTGGAGACGCACCTGTGAGCCTGTGAGTGGTACTAGACCTGAGACGATTTTGGCAGCATTTCCAGCAACCCCAGATATTTTTTGATGCTTTCTACTCTCTACTGATGAAGGGCAATTACCCTGAAACACGTGTATAGAGATGAACAGCAATGACTGCACTAACTTTAGTGAAAAACTACGGACACTTTCAAGTAAGCGTTAAATTTGAACTGCATTTACCAGGATGCAAAGGGGCGAACTCGACTGGGATGTGAGGCAGTGTGCTCCCAACCCGCCTTCCTGTTAAAAGGCTCCCTTGAGCCACTGAGCTGACGAGCTCTGGAGACGCACCTGTGAGCCTGTGAGTGGTACTAGACCTGAGACGATTTTGGCAGCATTTCCAGCAACCCCAGATATTTTTTGATGCTTTCTACTCTCTACTGATGAAGGGCAATTACCCTGAAACACATGTATAGAGATGAACAGCAATGACTGCACTAACTTTACTGAAAAACTATGGACACTTTCAAGTAAGCGTTAAATTTGAACTGCATTTACCAGGATGCAAAGGGGCGAACTCGACTGGGATGTGAGGCAGTGTGCTCCCAACCCGCCTTCCTCTTAAAAGGTTCCCTTGAGCCACTGAGCTGACGAGCTCTGGAGACGCACTTGTGAGCCTGTGAGTGGTACTAGACCTGAGACGATTTTGGCAGCATTTCCAGCAACCCCAGATATTTTTTGATGCTTTCTACTCTCTACTGATGAAGGGCAATTACCCTGAAACACGTGTATAGAGATGAACAGCAATGACTGCACTAACTTTAGTGAAAAACTACGGACACTTTCAAGTAAGCGTTAAATTTGAACTGCATTTACCAGGATGCAAAGGGGCGAACTCGACTGGGATGTAAGGCAGTGTGCTCCCAACCCGCCTTCCTGTTAAAAGGCTCCCTTGAGCCACTGAGCTGACGAGCTCTGGAGACGCACCTGTGAGCCTGTGAGAGGTACTAGACCTGAGACGATTTTGGCAGCATTTCCAGCAACCCCAGATATTTTTTGATGCTTTCTACTCTCTACTGATGAAGGACAATTACCCTGAAACACGTGTATAGAGATGAACAGCAATGACTGCACTAACTTTAGTGAAAAACTACGGACACTTTCAAGTAAGCGTTAAATTTGAACTGCATTTACCAGGATCCAAAGGGGCGAACTCGACTGGGATTTGAGGCAGTGTGCTCCTAACCCGCCTTCCTGTTAAAAGGCTCCCTTGAGCCACTGAGCTGACGAGCTCTGGAGACGCACCTGTGAGCCTGTGAGTGGTACTAGACCTGAGACGATTTTGGCAGCATTTCCAGCAACCCCAGATATTTTCTGATGCTTTCTACTCTCTACTGATGAAGGGCAATTACCCTGAAACACGTGTATAGAGATGAACAGCAATGACTGCACTAACTTTAGTGAAAAACTACGGACACTTTCAAGTAAGTGTTAAATTTGAACTGCATTTACAAGGATGCAAAGGGGCGAACTCGACTGGGATGTGAGGCAGTGTGCTCCCAACCCGCCTTCCTGTTAAAAGGCTCCCTTGAGCCACTGAGCTGACGAGCTCTGGAGACGCACCTGTGAGGCTGTGAGTGGTACTAGACCTGAGACGATTTTGGCAGCATTTCCAGCAACCCCAGATATTTTTTGATGCTTTCTACTCTCTACTGATGAAGGGCAATTACCCTGAAACACGTGTATAGAGATGAACAGCAATGACGGCACTAACTTTAGTGAAAAACTACGGACACTTTCAAGTAATCGTTAAATTTGAACTGCATTTACCAGGATGCAAAGGGGCGAACTCGACTGGGATGTGAGGCAGTGTGCTCCCAACCCGCCTTCCTGTTAAAAGGCTCCCTTGAGCCACTGAGCTGACGAGCTCTGGAGACGCACCTGTGAGCCTGTGAGTGGTACTAGACCTGAGACGATTTTGCCAGCATATCCAGCAACCCCAGATATTTTTTGATACTTTCTACTCTCTACTGATGAAGGGCAATTACCCTGAAACTCGTGTATAGAGATGAACAGCAATGACTGCACTAACTTTAGTGAAAAACTACGGACACTTTCAAGTAAGCGTTACATTTGAACTGCATTTACCAGGATGCAAAGGGCCGAACTCGACTGGGATGTGAGGCAGTGTGCTCCCAACCCGCCTTCCTGTTAAAAGGCTCCCTTGAGCCACTGAGCTGACGAGCTCTGGAGACGCACCTGTGAGCCTGTGAGTGGTACTAGACCTGAGACGATTTTGGCAGCATTTCCAGCAACCCCAGATATTTTTTTATGCTTTCTACTCTCTACTGATGAAGGGCAATTACCCTGAAACACGTGTATAGAGATGAACAGCCATGACTGCACTAACTTTAGTGAAAAACTACGGACACTTTCAAGTAAGCGTTAAATTTGAACTGCATTTACCAGGATGCAAAGGGGCGAACTCGACTGGGATGTGAGGCAGTGTGCTCCCAATCCGCCTTCCTGTTAAAAGGCTCCCTTGAGCCACTGAGCTGAGGAGCTCTGGAGACGCACCTGTGAGTGGTAGTAGACCTGAGTCGATTTTGGCAGCATTTCCAGCAACCCCAGATATTTTTTGATGCTTTCTACTCTCTACTGATGAAGGGCAATTACCCTGAAACACGTGTATAGAGATGAACAGCAATGACTGCACTAACTTTAGTGAAAAACTAGGGACACTTTCAAGTAAGCGTTAAATTTGAACTGCATTTACCAGGATGCAAAGGGGCGAACTCGACTGGGATGTGAGGCAGTGTGCTCCCAACCCGCCTTCCTGTTAATAGGCTCCCTTGAGCCACTGAGCTGACGAGCTCTGGAGACGCCTGTGAGCCTGTGAGTGGTACTAGACCTGAGACGATTTTGGCAGCATTTCCAGCAACCCCAGATATTTTTTGATGCTTTCTACTCTCTACTGATGAAGGACAATTACCCTGAAACACGTGTATAGAGATGAACAGCAATGACTGCACTAACTTTAGTGAAAAACTACAGACACTTTCAAGTAAGCGTTAAATTTGAACTGCATTTACCAGAATCCAAAGGAGCGAACTCGACTGGGATTTGAGGCAGTGTGCTCCTAACCCGCCTTCCTGTTAAAAGGCTCCCTTGAGCCACTGAGCTGACGAGCTCTGGAGACGCACCTGTGAGCCTGTGAGTGGTACTAGACCTGAGATGATTTTGGCAGCATTTCCAGCAACCCCAGATATTTTCTGATGCTTTCTACTCTCTCCTGATGAAGGGCAATTACCCTGAAACACATGTATAGAGATGAACAACAATGACTGCACTAACTTTAGTGAAAAACTACGGACACTTTCAAGTAAGTGTTAAATTTGAACTGCATTTACAAGGATGCAAAGGGGCGAACTCGACTGGGATGTGAGGCAGTGTACTCCCAACCCGCCTTCCTGTTAAAAGGCTCCCTTGAGCCACTGAGTTGACGAGCTCTGGAGACGCACCTGTGAGCCTGTGAGTGGTACTAGACCTGAGACGATTTTGCCAGCATTTCCAGCAACCCCAGATATTTTTTGATGCTTTCTACTCTCTACTGATGAAGGGCAATTACCCTGAAACTCTTGTATAGAGATGAACAGCAATGACTGCACTAACTTTAGTGAAAAACTACGGACACTTTCAAGTAAACGTTACATTTGAACTGCATTTACCAGGATGCAAAGGGGCGAACTCGACTGGGATGTGAGGCAGTGTGCTCCCAACCCGCCTTCCTGTTAAAAGGCTCCCTTGAGCCACTGAGCTGACGAGCTCTGGAGACGCACCTGTGAGCCTGTGAGTGGTACTAGACCTGAGACGATTTTGGCAGCATTTCCAGCAACCCCAGATATTTTTTGATGCTTTCTACTCTCTACTGATGAAGGGCAATTACCCTGAAACACGTGTATAGAGATGAACAGCCATGACTGCACTAACTTTAGTGAAAAACTACGGACACTTTCAAGTAAGCGTTAAATTTGAACTGCATTTACCAGGATGCAAAGGGGCGAACTCGACTGGGATGTGAGGCAGTGTGCTCCCAATCCGCCTTCCTGTTAAAAGGCTCCCTTGAGCCACTGAGCTGACGAGCTCTGCAGACGCACCTGTGAGTGGTACTAGACCTGAGACGATTTTGGCAGCATTTCCAGCAACCCCAGATATTTTTTGATGCTTTCTACTCTCTACTGATGAAGGGCAATTACCCTGAAACACATGTATAGAGATGAACAGCAATGACTGCACTAACTTTGGTGAAAAACTACGGACACTTTCAAGTAAGCGTTAAATTTGAACTGCATTTACCAGGATGCAAAGGGGCGAACTCGACTGGGATGTGAGGCAGTGTGCTCCCAACCCGCCTTCCTGTTAAAAGGCTCCCTTGAGCCACTGAGCTGACGAGCTCTGGAGACGCACCTGTGAGCCTGTGAGTGGTACTAGACCTGAGATGATTTTGGCAGCATTTCCAGCAACCCCAGATATTTTTTGATGCTTTCTACTCTCTACTGATGAAGGGCAATTACCCTGAAACACGTGTATAGAGATGAACAGCAATGACTGCACTAACTTTAGTGAAAAACTACGGACTCTTTCAAGTAAGCGTTAAATTTGAACTGCATTTACCAGGATGCAAAGGGGCGAACTCGACTGGGATGTGAGGCAGTGTGCTCCCAACCCGCCTTCCTGTTAAAAGGCTCCCTTGAGCCACTGAGCTGACGAGCTCTGGAGACGCACCTGTGAGCCTGTGAGTGGTACTAGACCTGAGACGATTTTGGCAGCATTTCCAGCAACCCCAGATATTTTTTGATGCTTTCTACTCTCTACTGATGAAGGGCAATTACCCTGAAACACGTGTATAGAGATGAACAGCAATGACTGCACTAACTTTAGTGAAAAACTACAGACACTTTCAAGTAAGCGTTAAATTTGAACTGCATTTACCAGGATGCAAAGGGGCGAACTCGACTGGGATGTGAGGCAGTGTGCTCCCAACCCGCCTTCCTGTTAAAAGGCTCCCTTGAGCCACTGAGCTGACGAACTCTGGAGACGCACCTGTGAGCCTGTGAGTTGTACTAGACCTGAGACGATTTTGGCAGCATTTCCAGCAACCCCAGATATTTTTTGATGCTTTCTACTCTCTACTGATGAAGGGCAATTACCCTGAAACACGTGTATAGAGATGAACAGCAATGACTGCACTAACTTTAGTGAAAAACTACGGACACTTTCAAGTAAGCGTTAAATTTGAACTGCATTTACCAGGATGCAAAGGGGCGAACTCGACTGGGATGTGAGGCAGTGTGCTCCCAACCCGCCTTCCTGTTAAAAGGCTCCCTTGAGCCACTGAGCTGACGAGCTCTGGAGACGCACCTGTGAGCCTGTGAGTGGTACTAGACCTGAGACGATTTTGGCAGCATTTCCAGCAACCCCAGATATTTTTTGATGCTTTCTACTCTCTACTGATGAAGGGCAATTACCCTGAAACACGTGTATAGAGATGAACAGCCATGACTGCACTAACTTTAGTGAAAAACTACGGACACTTTCAAGTAAGCGTTAAATTTGAACTGCATTTACCAGGATGCAAAGGGGCGAACTCGACTGGGATGTGAGGCAGTGTGCTCCCAATCCGCCTTCCTGTTAAAAGGCTCCCTTGAGCCACTGAGCTGACGAGCTCTGGAGACGCACCTGTGAGTGGTACTAGACCTGAGACGATTTTGGCAGCATTTCCAGCAACCCCAGATATTTTTTGATGCTTTCTACTCTCTACTGATGAAGGGCAATTACCCTGAAACACGTGTATAGAGATGAACAGCAATGACTGCACTAACTTTGGTGAAAAACTACGGACACTTTCAAGTAAGCGTTAAATTTGAACTGCATTTACCAGGATGCAAAGGGGCGAACTCGACTGGGATGTGAGGCAGTGTGCTCCCAACCCGCCTTCCTGTTAAAAGGCTCCCTTGAGCCACTGAGCTGACGAGCTCTGGAGACGCACCTGTGAGCCTGTGAGTGGTACTAGACCTGAGATGATTTTGGCAGCATTTCCAGCAACCCCAGATATTTTTTGATGCTTTCTACTCTCTACTGATGAAGGGCAATTACCCTGAAACACGTGTATAGAGATGAACAGCAATGACTGCACTAACTTTAGTGAAAAACTACGGACTCTTTCAAGTAAGCGTTAAATTTGAACTGCATTTACCAGGATGCAAAGTGGCGAACTCGACTGGGATGTGAGGCAGTGTGCTCCCAACCCGCCTTCCTGTTAAAAGGCTCCCTTGAGCCACTGAGCTGACGAGCTCTGGAGACGCACCTGTGAGCCTGTGAGTGGTACTAGACCTGAGACGATTTTGGCAGCATTTCCAGCAACCCCAGATATTTTTTGATGCTTTCTACTCTCTACTGATGAAGGGCAATTACCCTGAAACACGTGTATAGAGATGAACAGCAATGACTGCACTAACTTTAGTGAAAAACTACGGACACTTTCAAGTAAGCGTTAAATTTGAACTGCATTTACCAGGATGCAAAGGGGCGAACTCGACTGGGATGTGAGGCAGTGTGCTCCCAACCCGCCTTCCTGTTAAAAGGCTCCCTTGAGCCACTGAGCTGACGAGCTCTGGAGACGCACCTGTGAGCCTGTGAGTGGTACTAGACCTGAGACGATTTTGCCAGCATTTCCAGCAACCCCAGATATTTTTTGATGCTTTCTACTCTCTACTGATGAAGGGCAATTACCCTGAAACTCTTGTATAGAGATGAACAGCAATGACTGCACTAACTTTAGTGAAAAACTACGGACACTTTCAAGTAAACGTTACATTTGAACTGCATTTACCAGGATGCAAAGGGGCGAACTCGACTGGGATGTGAGGCAGTGTGCTCCCAACCCGCCTTCCTGTTAAAAGGCTCCCTTGAGCCACTGAGCTGACGAGCTCTGGAGACGCACCTGTGAGCCTGTGAGTGGTACTAGACCTGAGACGATTTTGGCAGCATTTCCAGCAACCCCAGATATTTTTTGATGCTTTCTACTCTCTACTGATGAAGGGCAATTACCCTGAAACACGTGTATAGAGATGAACAGCCATGACTGCACTAACTTTAGTGAAAAACTACGGACACTTTCAAGTAAGCGTTAAATTTGAACTGCATTTACCAGGATGCAAAGGGGCGAACTCGACTGGGATGTGAGGCAGTGTGCTCCCAATCCGCCTTCCTGTTAAAAGGCTCCCTTGAGCCACTGAGCTGACGAGCTCTGCAGACGCACCTGTGAGTGGTACTAGACCTGAGACGATTTTGGCAGCATTTCCAGCAACCCCAGATATTTTTTGATGCTTTCTACTCTCTACTGATGAAAGGCAATTACCCTGAAACACATGTATAGAGATGAACAGCAATGACTGCACTAACTTTGGTGAAAAACTACGGACACTTTCAAGTAAGCGTTAAATTTGAACTGCATTTACCAGGATGCAAAGGGGCGAACTCGACTGGGATGTGAGGCAGTGTGCTCCCAACCCGCCTTCCTGTTAAAAGGCTCCCTTGAGCCACTGAGCTGACGAGCTCTGGAGACGCACCTGTGAGCCTGTGAGTGGTACTAGACCTGAGATGATTTTGGCAGCATTTCCAGCAACCCCAGATATTTTTTGATGCTTTCTACTCTCTACTGATGAAGGGCAATTACCCTGAAACACGTGTATAGAGATGAACAGCAATGACTGCACTAACTTTAGAGAAAAACTACGGACTCTTTCAAGTAAGCGTTAAATTTGAACTGCATTTACCAGGATGCAAAGGGGCGAACTCGACTGGGATGTGAGGCAGTGTGCTCCCAACCCGCCTTCCTGTTAAAAGGCTCCCTTGAGCCACTGAGCTGACGAGCTCTGGAGACGCACCTGTGAGCCTGTGAGTGGTACTAGACCTGAGACGATTTTGGCAGCATTTCCAGCAACCCCAGATATTTTTTGATGCTTTCTACTCTCTACTGATGAAGGGCAATTACCCTGAAACACGTGTATAGAGATGAACAGCAATGACTGCACTAACTTTAGTGAAAAACTACAGACACTTTCAAGTAAGCGTTAAATTTGAACTGCATTTACCAGGATGCAAAGGGGCGAACACGACTGGGATGTGAGGCAGTGTGCTCCCAACCCGCCTTCCTGTTAAAAGGCTCCCTTGAGCCACTGAGCTGACGAACTCTGGAGATGCACCTGTGAGCCTGTGAGTTGTACTAGACCTGAGACGATTTTGGCAGCATTTCCAGCAACCCCAGATATTTTTTGATGCTTTCTACTCTCTACTGATGAAGGGCAATTACCCTGAAACACGTGTATAGAGATGAACAGCAATGACTGCACTAACTTTAGTGAAAAACTACGGACACTTTCAAGTAAGCGTTAAATTTGAACTGCATTTACCAGGATGCAAAGGGGCGAACTCGACTGGGATGTGAGGCAGTGTGCTCCCAACCCGCCTTCCTGTTAAAAGGCTCCCTTGAGCCACTGAGCTGACGAGCTCTGGAGACGCACCTGTGAGCCTGTGAGTGGTACTAGACCTGAGACGATTTTGGCAGCATTTCCAGCAACCCCAGATATTTTTTGATGCTTTCTACTCTCTACTGATGAAGGGCAATTACCCTGAAACACGTGTATAGAGATGAACAGCCATGACTGCACTAACTTTAGTGAAAAACTACGGACACTTTCAAGTAAGCGTTAAATTTGAACTGCATTTACCAGGATGCAAAGGGGCGAACTCGACTGGGATGTGAGGCAGTGTGCTCCCAATCCGCCTTCCTGTTAAAAGGCTCCCTTGAGCCACTGAGCTGACGAGCTCTGGAGACGCACCTGTGAGTGGTACTAGACCTGAGACGATTTTGGCAGCATTTCCAGCAACCCCAGATATTTTTTGATGCTTTCTACTCTCTACTGATGAAGGGCAATTACCCTGAAACACGTGTATAGAGATGAACAGCAATGACTGCACTAACTTTGGTGAAAAACTACGGACACTTTCAAGTAAGCGTTAAATTTGAACTGCATTTACCAGGATGCAAAGGGGCGAACTCGACTGGGATGTGAGGCAGTGTGCTCCCAACCCGCCTTCCTGTTAAAAGGCTCCCTTGAGCCACTGAGCTGACGAGCTCTGGAGACGCACCTGTGAGCCTGTGAGTGGTACTAGACCTGAGATGATTTTGGCAGCATTTCCAGCAACCCCAGATATTTTTTGATGCTTTCTACTCTCTACTGATGAAGGGCAATTACCCTGAAACACGTTTATAGAGATGAACAGCAATGACTGCACTAACTTTAGTGAAAAACTACGGACTCTTTCAAGTAAGCGTTAAATTTGAACTGCATTCACCAGGATGCAAAGGGGCGAACTCGACTGGGATGTGAGGCAGTGTGCTCCCAACCCGCCTTCCTGTTAAAAGGCTCCCTTGAGCCACTGAGCTGACGAGCTCTGGAGACGCACCTGTGAGCCTGTGAGTGGTACTAGACCTGAGACGATTTTGGCAGCATTTCCAGCAACCCCAGATATTTTTTGATGCTTTCTACTCTCTACTGATGAAGGGCAATTACCCTGAAACACGTGTATAGAGATGAACAGCAATGACTGCACTAACTTTAGTGAAAAACTACGGACACTTTCAAGTAAGCGTTAAATTTGAACTGCATTTACCAGGATGCAAAGGGGCGAACTCGACTGGGATGTGAGGCAGTGTGCTCCCAACCCGCCTTCCTGTTAAAAGGCTCCCTTGAGCCACTGAGCTGACGAACTCTGGAGACGCACCTGTGAGCCTCTGAGTTGTACTAGACCTGAGACGATTTTGGCAGCATTTCCAGCAACCCAGATATTTTTTGATGCTTTCTACTCTCTACTGATGAAGGGCAATTACCCTGAAACACGTGTATAGAGATGAACAGCAATGACTGCACTAACTTTAGTGAAAAACTACGGACACTTTCAAGTAAGCGTTAAATTTGAACTGCATTTACCAGGATGCAAAGGGGTGAACTCGACTGGGATGTGAGGCAGTGTGCTCCCAACCCGCCTTCCTGTTAAAAGGCTCCCTTGAGCCACTGAGCTGACGAGCTCTGGAGACGCACCTGTGAGCCTGTGAGTGGTACTAGACCTGAGACGATTTTGGCAGCATTTCCAGCAACCCCAGATATTTTTTGATGCTTTCTACTCTCTACTGATGAAGGGCAATTACCCTGAAACACGTGTATAGAGATGAACAGCAATGACTGCACTAACTTTAGTGAAAAACTACGGACACTTTCAAGCAAGCGTTAAATTTGAACTGCATTTACCAGGATGCAAAGGGGCGAACTCGACTGGGATGTGAGGCAGTGTGCTCCCAACCCGCCTTCCTGTTAAAAGGCTCCCTTGAGCCACTGAGCTGACGAGCTCTGGAGACGCACCTGTGAGCCTGTGAGTGGTACTAGACCTGAGACGATTTTGGCAGCATTTCCAGCAACCCCAGATATTTGTGGATGCTTTCTACTCTCTACTGATGAAGGGCAATTACCCTGAAACACGTGTATAGAGATGAACAGCAATGACTGCACTAACTTTAGTGAAAAACTACGAACACTTTCAAGTAAGCGTTAAATTTGAACTGCATTTACCAGGATGCAAAGGGGCGAACTCGACTGGGATGTGAGGCAGTGTGCTCCCAACCCACCTTCCATATATATATTTGCCACCAGTTGTCTTGAATTTGCAGCTTGCGTCATCAAAGCAATGCACATACTTCAACTGACGCGTTCAACTGTAGCTTTTATGCAGCAATTAAAAAGTCAAGTAAGTCTTGTGATTATGTTTATGCTACAAAAGGATCAGACTTTTGTTTAGTGGCAGTTTTGATGCCATAAAGTAGCGCATAAGGTTTATATGCCTAATGCAAAGAGCAAATCTGTATTTTATGTAAATAGCTGAGTACGTTAGTAAAGTCCGCCATTACATGCGTTATAATACAATTGAAATGTATGTGCGGGGGCAACTATGGAGAGATGAGGGGCACTTTTGCTGGGTGGTAGTGAGGGAATCCGAGAAGGAGGACATGGGAGTGGAGCACCAATAATGATTGTTGGACTGGGTGCTAGAGGTGCTAAAGATTGTGACGATTGGTATGTGACAAGGTGTCTTTTGAGTGTCTTGAAAGAACGTGCTGATTGAAGGAAAAAGCAAAGGTAAGTGGGCCTCTACTGTTGCACGTATCACACACACACACACACCAGCAATTTTGTGACTGTCTAGGTAGGCTAGTGTTTTAGAGCAACAGTTTAGCCAGTAAAAGAGATGGCATCTCGTTGAATGACTGCTGCTCAAGCCCTCACTCGGGTTATAGAGGACAGCTCTGACATAGGATCAGAGACTGAGACAGCAGATATTGAGACAGCATCTAAGAGATAGGACAATGGCACAGACTCTGGGAGTGATTTTTCTGTTGGAGGAGTCCCATTCAATAACTCCTCTTCCAGCAATTATGAGTGAGGTGATAAGGACAGTCCGGCTGCCCCTTCGCAAGCACAGTCTGTGTAAACGGGACAATAGCGGGTAAGCCCAACCCAGAGAGCAGGTGCATGCGGCGGCAAGCACAGAGAGAGAGTGCTGTCTTGGGAGCTTCCCAATTTAGTTCAGCCCCAAATTCCACTGCCCAAATCGTATTGTGGAGACAGAAATTATCTATCACAAAACGGACTGGTTTTGTAAGGCAGGCACCTGTGTTTTTGGTCCTGGGCTCGGTGGGCATATAGGGAAACATACTAAACCCAGACATTTCTGGACACTAGGCACCCGGGGAGTCCACAGAGGTGTGACTTGTGTGGATTCCCCAAAGTGTTCTTACCCAGAAAGAAAACTTTGGGGAATCCACACAAGTCACACCTCTGTGGACTCCCCGGGTTTCTAGTGTCCAGAAATGTCTGGGTTTAGTATGTTTCCCTATATGCCCACCGAGCCCAGGACCAAAAACACAGGTGCCTGCCTTACAAAACCAGTCCGTTTTGTGATAGATAATTTCTGTCTCCACAATACGATTTGGGCAGTGGAATTTGGGGCTGAACTAAATTGGGAAGCTCCCAAGACAGCACTCTCTCTCTGTGCTTGCCGCCGCATGCACCTGCTCTCTGGGTTGGGCTTACCCGCTATTGTCCCGTTTACACAGACTGTGCTTGCGAAGGGGCAGCCGGACTGAAAAAATGAATAAAAACATTTCTGTCATACAAACTACAGGAATATGCTGGGATCCACAAAATTCCTACCACCCAGTATTTCCCCACCTGTCCTGATAAAAACACTACCCCACTTGAGTGCCTGTACCTAATGCCTGCATCAGGAATGGATCACCCCAGGGTCAACAGCTGCCCTCATGTAAGGACCAACATTGACTGTTGTGTGATCTATTCGTGTTGCGGGCATTAGGCCTACCCACACAAGTGAGGCACCATTTGTATCGGGAGACTTGGGGGAATGCTGGGTGGAAGGAAATTTGTGGCTCCTCTCCGATTCCAGAACTTTCTATCACTGAAATGTGAGGAAGGAGTGTTTTTTTGGGCATATATTGAGGTTTAAAAAGGATTCTGGGTAACAGAACCTGGTGGGAGCCCCACAAGTCACCCCATCTTCGATTCCTCTAGGTGTCTAGTTTTAAAAAATGTGCAGGTGTGGTAGGTTTCCCTAGGTGCCAGCTGAGCTAGAGGCCAAAATCCACAGCTAGGCACTTTGCAAAAAACAGGTCTGTTTTCTTTGGGGGAATGTGATGTGTTCATGTTGTATTTTGGGGCATTTTCTGTCACGGGTGCTGGGTGGAAGGAAATTTGTGGCTCCTCTCAGATTCCAAAACCTTCTATCACCGAAATATGATTTAAAAGTGTTTTTTGGCCAGATTTTGTGGTTTGCAAAGATTCTGGGGAACAGAACCTGGTGAGAGCCCCACAAGTCACCCCATCTTGGATTCCCCTTGGTGTCTAGTTTTAAAAAATGCACAGGTTTGGTAGGTTTCCCTAAGTGTCGTCTGAACTAGAGGCCAAACTCCACAGCTAGGCACTTTGCAAAAAAACACGTCAGATTTCAATGTAAAAATGTGATGTGTTCATGTTGCGTTTCTTGTCGCAAGCATTAGGCTTACCCACGCAAGTGAGGTACCATTTTTATCGAGAGACTTGGGGTAACACAGAATAGCAAAACAAGTGTTATTTCCCCTTGTCTTTCTCTAAATTTTTTCCTTCCAAATGTACAACAATGTGTAAAAAAAACGTCTATTTGAGAAATGCCCTATAATTCACATGCTAGTATGGGCACGCCGGAATTCAGAGATGTGCAAATAACCACTGCTTCTCAACACCTTATCTTATGCTTATTGTGGAAATACGAAGGTTTTCTTGATACCTATTTCTCCCTCTTTATATTTCAGCAAATGAATTGCTGTATACCCGCTATAGAATTAAAACCCATTGCAAGGTGCCGCTCATTTATTAGCTCTGGGTACCTTGGGATCTTGATGAACCTACAGGCCCTATGTATCCCTGCAACCAGAAGGATCCAGCAGATGTAACAGTATATTACTTTTAAAAATCTGACATGGCAGGGAAAAGTTACAGAGTAAAGCTTGGAGAAAAGTGGCTTTTTTTCACCTCAATTTCAAAAACTGGAGGGAAGCTGAAAGCACATAAAAATAGTAAAAATGGGGTATGTCCCAGTAAAATGCCAACATTGTGTTGAAAAATGTGGTTTTCTGATTCAAGTCTGCCTGTTCCTGAAAGCTTGGAAGATGGTGATTTTAGCATCACACACTTTTTGTTGATGCCATTTTCAGGGTAAAAACCACAAGCCTTCTTCTGCAACTCCTTGGTCCCATTTTTTTGAAAAAATGAAATTTTTGCTGTAATTTGGCAAATTTCTTGTTCTCCACCAGGGGAACCCACAAACTCTGTATACCCCTAGAATCCCTTGGATGTTGGAAAAAGAGGACGCAAATTTGGCATGGATAGCTGATGTGGATAAAAAGTTATGAGGGTTTTAGCGCAAACTGCTCCATATAGCCAACAAAAGGCTCCGCACAGGAGGGAAATAGGCCTGCCGGTGAAGGGGTTAAAAAATCCTATCTTTCTACATATATGTTGGATTTTTTTTAGCTTTTGTCTTGTTTTACTCAAATAAATATTGGCTATTTTTCTAAACTAATGTGGATTACTTTTGTGGTGTTTTCACTGTGTTACTCTGTGTGTGTCTGTGTGTGTGTGTGTGTGCGCGTGTGCTTGCAGGCGTACGTGTGTTTGTGTGTGTGTATGTGCGTGCAAATACTTTACACATTCCCTCTGAGATAAGCATGACTGCTTGTGCCAAGCAATGAGATGAGCAGGGGTTATTTTAGATGTGTGACTACCTTACCCTGACTAGAGTGAAAGACCCCATTTCTTATAATGGTGCATTGGTATCTAAAATATACCAAAATCCCTTTGATGTGGCCAGTTTAGAACAGTCACCTTTTACCAGTACAGATAACTTACCATTAATTTTGTTGCACTGGAAACTAATCTCAGCCACAAAGAACCTTCTCAGTTTTATCACCTGTCCATCATAGCTAACCAGAATAACATCTCTTTTTTAACTCTATTTCATTAGCATATTCTTTATTAAAGACATTATTGGATATTAAAGTCAACCAAGCACCAGGATCCGTCCAGGCTTTTGTAAGTAAACCATCTATGACAATAAAATCTTTGGGATGTTCTTTTTTCCCATCTCTGTGAAAACAGATTAAATGCAATCCTCACTGTGTTGAAAAGATCAGATGACACTTTGTTATTCTTTACATTGTTCTTACCTGAACTGCAGCATTTAGCAAAATGCCTTTCCTTGTTGCAAAATTTGCTTACTACATTTAAAGCAGGGCACGTCGTCGTAGAAGAACCAACATGTCCTATTACTCCACATCAATAGCACAGTCCTTTAAGCTTCACAAAGGGATTTCGGAAAGATGTAACTTTGTTGTCATCCTCCCTTATGTCCACTACACTCACTGTGGGTTTGCTGCTCCTATCTAACTTCCCCCACACATGCTAATGAATGTTCAACTTGCTTTGCAATAGATATTGCATCATTCAATGTAGGATGATTTTTCGATCATAGGTCTTGTCTACCTTATCTAAAAGACACATTAGCATAAATTCATGCCTGATTGGCACTTCTGTTGTAGATTCAGACTTACAGGAGGAGGCTACATTCCTTAGAAAGATGATGTATTCCTCCACACTTTCATCGTTTCATTGTTCTCTCCTCACAAAATTATACCTTTCCAACATTGTACTTACTTTAAGAGGAAAATATAGGTCTAATTTTTGTACAACAATTTCAAACTCATTCAAATCTTCTTCGCCCTCCTCCTTTAAATCAGGTAAATTCTCAAGTGTCCTGACCCTCACATCCTAAACAGTTAATTAAAAAAGAGGTTTTTCTCTCTGGTGTCAAATTTGGCTCCCACACATTAGCACAGTGCCCAATTTTATTTTCCACTTAGACCATTTTAAAGAAGGATCTCCTTGTGATTTGAGAAAGAATGATGGAACCACTATTTTGCATGGTAAGTCTTGTAAAGAAATGTTTTAGTTAATAATGCAAAAAAAGTTATACATTTGGAAAACGGAAACAATAATAATAATAATGATAATAATAATAATAATATTTATAATAATAACAACAATAGTAAGTCCATCATGAAAGAATTACTCCTCACACAAGGTTAAGTTACACTCAAAGCACTTCGGAACTGGTCTAGTGTGTCATTTTCCAACGTGTCTAACAAAATGTATACATTATACATAAATGTATCTGGATTAATCCATCTTTCAGTAATCGAAGTGCAGGATGGAACAAGACGAATAACAGGCAGCAGTCTAGTGTTATACTTTTCCTTTAACTCACTTGTTCCTTTTCTTCCCTCCACATTAAATGATAATGTGCGTAGTGAGGAAACAGCAGACCCTCTTGCCGAAGCTCAAGAAAATTAAGTAAAGTCTCCTCGCTCTTGTTTGGAGCTGAATGGCATGCCGCAGGGGGGAAGATTTCCAAAGTAGAAGGTGTGGCAGATAGCGCACCAGCACAGCACGTTGAAAGGAAGAATGCTTTGAGGTCGATTGCTGAAGCAGATCAATTATTGTGGCCTAAGCTGCTGGACACCGGCGTCCCAAAGAAGAACTCACACTATAGCATACTTAGGCCATCACTGTAAAATAATGTGCGTCCCACAAAATCGGCATTAAATGTGGCTGAAGGTAAAAGAAAATGTGCGCTACAGGGAAAAGCAATACTCAAAATGACTTGGACAGTAGGAGAGTTAACAGAAAAAGGCCCAGTCTGGAGCAAGATTCCAGCACCACAGACTACAGTAAGTTGTGTAGAAAGTCCTCTGCTTGACTTGTTGAGGTGCTCTTCGCCCGCTTGTCATTACTGTGAAGACTAGACACAGAAGGTAAGAGTAAACACGTTCTATGTTAAGCAGCACCTCAGCCAGAGATCCTAGGAATACCAGACCAGGCTCAACTGACTGAGAATAGATTTTTCAGTCAGAGCATCATCATTCTAGAATGTCAGAGACAATATTCCAGAAATGTCCTGGTTACCCCTGTTCAGCCACTCAATCTAGAACCAGAGGTGTGAAGACAGTCTTTTAAGTCAAACATATTGGTTGTGGAAATGTACAGTGCAGCTCAAATGTGACATATAACTTTTATACCACTGGTGCATTTTTGCATCAAGTTACTCTGGCCTTACTGAAAAGGTAAATAATCCAGTTTGGTTGAGCAGTATTTAAATGTTAGAGCAGATGCGCTGGGAGGCTGAATGGCAGAATCACTGTGCAGTATCACAGTGTCACAGCAAATCTAGCCTACATTTTGCTTAAAAAAATATTCTGAGGCCAGACATAAAATTGACATTCTTACAGGTAAAATTTACAGGGTTCGGATTTTTGTTTTGCTACACACTAAGTTATCTTCCATTTTGTCATTGATTCCAGTTTTACATTGACTTATTTTGGTTATTTATACACTATAGCATTCTACTACTGAACCATGAAATATCAAAGTATTACATTTAAGCCTAGTACATTAGTTATGGATATTATTTGGTGATATACCTATGCAAAGCAATACTTTGGTACCCCATAGCAGAAGCTAAGTATTAATAATTTGACAGTTTTGAGTGACCACCAAGTGTTGTGACCATGTAAGGACAGTAGTTGGAGCTGCACAAAGGAAACAAAAGTGTACCATTTTGTGTTGTGGTACTCCGTTCATCATAAGTGGCTGCTGTCATCATGACTAGGAAATAACATGACTACCAGGTCATGGCAGTTGATTTGTACTCCTAAGGTACATACCTTTTTACCAGCATACCAGTAGGAAGACTGCTCAAGGGCTGTTTGGGGAAAATTTACCTAGAGGTCACATGGTGCTATTAGTGAGTCTGACCTCAATAAGTAAACTTACAAGGGGACACGAATAGGCTGATTAACTTTTTGACTCTTAATTAAGATTTTCTTACTGTAGCTCCAGTACATAATCAACAATCAATACACAAATAATCAATATTCAACATCAATCAATAACATCAATAATCAACGGAGTCAGTAATTGCCACACACCACGTCCTTTCAGTTATGAATAACCACACCTTTTAGTAAAAGTTTGAATATTTATTTCCCTATATTAACAATGCTAAGGTCATGTAGATTAATCTAAATATCAAATGAAACACATACAGAAACAATATTGGCTGTCCAAAACAGCGGAAGAAACGTAATCTAATCAAAGCTTGAACTACAACACATTCTAAGGTTATGGTACATATCAAAAACAAAGTCAGCTGTGTCAATGAAATTTCATGCATTAAGTTTACCAGAGAAATTAATCAAACATCAATCCCTGTTATCATGATTTCATTAGTGAGGATCCTTAACTAACACGTGATTAGCATCGGCATGTTGGGCTTCATGCAAAACAATTTAGTAACACAAATTTGGAAAACATCTAAGTATGGCTTTATCAAAACAATGTAGTTGGTACCTAGAAAGAAAAAGCAAATATGCATAATAATCAATGGTTTAAGTCATAATACCTATCTTCAGGGTGGATCAGCAAGAAGAGTCAGTCTTCATCCTCAGGACATCAGTCAATCAGTAAGGTATCAGGATTCAGCATTAAAGTTCAGAAAACGCAAAGTCTCTAAGCATTAAAGTTAAGCACGCCTCTTGTCAAGACGCACAAGAAATATTGACCTTTCAGTCAGGAAGAAAATGGGCAATGGGCGGTAATGGCAAAATTCAATATGCTTAAGGCAAAATGCAAGAGCAGAATGTCTGCCTCTTCTCAGTGTAGTCCCATTAAGTCAAAACTGCTAAACTACTTCCCAAATCCCTATTGGTCTGTTAATTGTATGTTCACACTTTGTCCAATAAAACTAAAACTTCAAATCTATGAATTCTACTTTTGCTCTGTGCACATGTCGTTAATTGGCTTGTCTTTGCAATGTCCTCATTATCCAGCTTGTCAGGTAACAATATTGTTGCAGCTTCCACTCTAGTCAGTATCTCCGTTGTTCTCCTCCTGAGAAAGTCAGTCTCGCACACATTACAAAACAAAATGTTACATTAACAGGAAGATCATCTTCTTGCAGTCGGTTCTCATGAGAAAGCTTTCGTTATGAGCAGATTTAAACAATACAATACACAGTTTAACTCTCTAGGACAGCCATTTCATGAAACTTGAAGAAATACAGGCTCTCATTACAACCCCGGCCGATGGGGGTAAAATGGAGAAAATTACTGCCAACAGGCTTGCGGTACTTTTCCCCATAATATGACTTTGGCGGTTTGGCTCAAGGACCAAACTGCCAATGTACCACTCTGTCCACCACTACGGTAACAGCCGCCGGGCTGGAGAGAACAGTCTCCAGCCAGGCGGCCGTCACTCGCCCGCCTGTGGGACGGGCCACCATGGTTTTTGTGGCTTCCTTACCGAACAAAAACTATGGCGGTAGGCACTATCAGTGAGAGGGAATTCCTTCCCTGTCACTGATAGGGGTCTTTCCCACCCCCCTCCCCCGGTTAATTCCCCCACCCCTTTCCCACTCTATACCAACCTCCCAACATACACGCACATTCACGCACCATTGTACACACTCATATACACACTCATACCCACATTCACCCATGCATGCATACATCCATTCACACACACATCCACACACACTGACATACAATCAATCAATCATTTGTAAAGTGCGCTACTCACCCGCTAGTGTTTCAAGGCGCTGCAAGAGGGTTGGGAAGGGCTGCTACTGCTCTACTAACCAGGTCTTGAGGCGTTTCCTGAAGGTCAGGAGGTCCTGGGTCTGTCGTAGGTGGGCGGGGAGGGTGTTCCAGGTCTTGGCAGCGAGGTGGGAGAAGGATCTGCCGCCGGCTGTACTTCAGTGGATGCGAGGGACGGCGGTGAGGGCAAGGTTGGCGGAGCGGAGTCGACTGGTGGGAGTGTGGAAGGTGAGTCGCTCATTGAGGTAGGCAGGGCCCGTGTTGTGAAGAGCTTTGTGGGCATGGACGAGGAGTTTAAAGGTGATCCTCTTGGTGACGGGAAGCCAGTGTAGGTCTCTGAGGTGGGCTGAGATGTGGTCGCGGCGTGGGATGTTGAGGATGAGGCGTGAGGAGGTGTTCTGTATATGTTGTAGTTTCTTCTGGAGCTTGGCTGTGGTTCCTGCGTAGAGCGTGTTTCCATAGTCCAGTCTGCTGCTGACGAGGGCGTGGGTGACCATCCTTCTTGTTTCAGTGGGGATCCATCTGAAGATCTTGTAAGGCATGCTGAGGGTGTTGAAGCAGGAAGATGAGATGACATTGACTTGCTGGGTCATGGTGAGTGATGAGTCTAGTATAAAACCTAGATTGCGTGCGTGGGTGGTGGGTGTTGGTGCAGTTCCTAGGGTGGCCTGCCACCAGGAGTCGTCCCATGTGGAGCGGTTGGAGCCAAGGATGAGGATCTCTGTTTTGTCTGAGTTAAGTTTGAGGCAGCTCTTCTCCATCCAGTTGGGGATGGCATGCAGTCCATGGTGGAGGTTGGTTTTGGCGGGGCAGTGGCGGGTCCTTGGTGAGTGAGAGCATCAGCTGGGTGTCATTGGTGTAGGAGATGATGTTGAGGTTGTGGGATCGGATGATGTTGGCGGTGCCATGTAGATGTTAAAAAGAGTTGGGCTGGGAGAAGACCCTTGGGGGATGCCGCAGATGGTCTTTGTGGCTTGCGACAGGAAGGGGGGGAGGTGAAGTCTCAGAGTTCTGCCGGAGAGGAAGGATGTGATCCAGTCCAGGGCCCTGTGGCGGATACCAAAGTCGTAGAGGCGAGTGCAGAGGGTGTGGTGGCAGACGGTGTGTCAAAAGCAGCCAAGAGGTCCAGGAGTATGAGGGCCGCGGTTTCGCCTTTGTCAAGCATGGTCCTGATGTTGTCGGTTGAGGCGATGAGGGCGGTCTCGGTGCGGTGGTTCCTGCGAAATCCAGATTGGAATATATCCAGCGTGTTGTTGTCCTCCAGGAAGCGGGTCAGTTGGCCATTGCCGATCTTCTCGATGACCTTCACCGGGAAGGGAAGGAGGGAGATGGGTCAGTAATTCTTGAGGTCTTCGGGGTCCGCTTTGGGTTTCTTTAGCAGGGCGTTGACTTTGACGTGCTTCCAGCTCTCCGCCAAGGTGGCGGTCTTGAAGGAGCTATTGATGATCATATGGAGTTGAGTGTCGATAATGGGGCTCGCTTTGTTGAAGACATTGTGGGGGCAGTGGTCGGTGGGAGATCCGGAGTGGATGGTGCTCATGGTTTTGATGGTGTACTCGTCATTGATGTGGGTGCAGGAGAGCAGGAGGTTGGTGTGGCTGGGTGCGTTGGGGTTGGTGGTGGCCGAGGTGGTAGTGGGGGGTGAGGAGTTGAAGCTGTCGTGGATATCCATGATCTTGCAATGGAAAAAGGTGGCGAGGGAGTCGCAGAGGTCTTGCGATGGAGGGGGGTCGATGGAACATGACCTGGGGTTGGTGAGTTCTTTGACGATGCTGAAGAGCTCTTTGCTGTTGTGGGCGTTGTGGTCAATGCGATCTTTGTGATCTTTTGGTGGCTGGATGAGCTGGTGGTGCTTGCAGATGGCTGTCTTGAGGGCGGCGTGGTTGCTCTCTGTTGGTTTGCGGAGCCACTTCTTCTCGATTTTCCCGCACTCCCACTTGGAGGCCTGAAGGTCGGCGGTGAACCAGATGGCCTTGGTGCTGGTGCGGTTGTTGGCGGATTTCTTGGGCGGAGCAAGGGTGTTGGGGCAGTCGTCTATCAATGTCTGAGGTTGAGGGCAGTTGTGTTGGGGTCGGTGGTGCTGGGTGGCGGGCCCGGGAGAGGGTGGAGATCAGTTGGTCTTCCGAGATCTTATCCAGCTGCGGCTGGGGATTTGTTGTGGGGGCTGGTGAGTGGCAGGTTTCTGGAAGGTGAAATGTACACAGCGGTGGTCGGTAAAGTGGAGTTTGGTGGTATGGCTGAAGGTGACGTGGCTGGTGGTGGAGAAGATGGGGTTGAGTGAGTGGCCGGTGGAGTGGGTGGACGTCGTGACCAGTTATTTGAGACCGAGGTTGACGAGGTTGTCGATCAGATCAGTGGAGTTGCTGTTGTTGATGTTCTCAAGGTGAAAATTCAAGTCGCCGAGGAGTATGTAGTCCGTAGAGGCAAGGGCCTAGGTGCTGATCATGTCGGCGATGGAGTGGCTGAACTGAGGTTGGGGGTTGGGGGCCTGTAGACAAGGGTTGCTCTGAGGGTGGTGTTGGTGTTGATGTGGATCCGGAAGTGGAAGTGTTTGGTGGCATCAAGGGTGTCATCGGTGTTAGTTGAGATTCTGATGGTGTTCATGTGGACTATGGCGATTCCTCCTCCTGGTCTGTTGGTTCGGTCTCTGCGGGTGAACTTATAGCTTGGGGGCAGGTGAAGCTGCAGATCCGACAGGAGAAAGGTCTGTGGGTGTGCCCCGGGGTGGCTTGGAAGCAGGCGGTGGAGCGGCCTGGGTTGAGGGCATTGAGTTCGTTGACACTGTAGTAGCGTCTGGTGGCATTGGGAGTGCGCAGACAGGCTTGCCTCTGGTGCGCCTCCGGCATGCCAGCGGTGCACGGCACCCGATGTGCGTGCCCGCCATTAAGAAGGGGAGGCAGGAGTAGCTGGGAGGCAGGAGCGGTGGGCGAATGGGGGTCCGAGGGGGGCAGGCACGTAGGGGTCGCAACGGCAGGAAAGGGAAAGGAGAGAGCGGCTGAAAAAGCCGAAAACAAGTGAAGGCAAGGGAAAAGAAGGCAATAAGCAGTAAAAAGGCAAAAAACACGAGGAAAGAAGGCAGAAAGCAAAAAGGCACAAAAGGCAAAAAGGCACAAAAGGAAATTCAATAACAGAACAGACACACAATACTTACGGCAACCACTAGACACCAGGGATGAGGCGCAGGCGGGAAACATCCTTTATTACGAAGTCTTTTTAACGAAGTCGTGGTTAATGAAACCGCAACAACGCTTTTTTTAACCACGACTCCATTATTTTGTGCCTTAACTACGTATGTTCTGAACTACGAACATGCGTTGTTAAGGTACAAAGAAAGGAGTTGGCGAAGGAGGAGGACGGAGGTGACAAGGGGTCGACTAAGGTAAGTGGGGGGTTTTAGGTTTTGGGGAGGGGGTGGGGGGTCAGGGGGTTTTAGGTTTTGGTGTGGGGTTGGGGGGGTGGGGCGTTTTTGGTTTTAGGGAGAGGGTGGGGGTCAGGGGGTTTTAGGTTTTGGGGTGGGTTGGGGGGTGGGGCGTTTTTGGTTTTCAGGAGGGGGTGGGGGTCAGGGGGTTTTAGGTTTTGGGGCGGGGTTGGGGGTGGGGCATTTTTGGTTTTGGGGAGGGGGTGGGGGGTCAGGGGGTTTTAGGTTTTGGGGCGGGGTTGGGGGGGTGGGGTGTTTTTGGTTTTGGGGAGGGGGTGGGGGGTCAGGGGGTTTTAGGTTTTGTGGTGGGGTTGGGGGGGTGGGGCGTTTTTGGTTTTGGGGAGGGGGTGGGGGGTCAGGGGGTTTTAGGTTTTGGGGTGGGGTTGGGGGGTGGGGCGTTTTTGGTTTTGGGGAGGGGGTGGGTGGTCAGGGGGTTTTAGGTTTTGGGGTGTGGTTGGTGGGTGGGGCGTTTTTGGTTTTGGGGAGGGGGTGGGGGGTCAGGGGGTTTTAGGTTTTGGGGCGGGGTTGGGGCGTTTTTGGTTTTGGGGAGGGGGTGGGGGGGTGGGGTGAGGGATGTAGTGTCAATTGTGCCTATTAGTAATGCTTTTATCAGGAATGCCTTTACAACGAAAATCGTTGTTAAGGCATTCGTGATAAAATCATTAGCAGTAGCAACGAGGTCGGTGATCCGACCTCGTTATTAAGGCACTAGTTGTTTAGGAAATCGGTGTTCCGTCATACAACCGGCGCAGGCGGGTGCCTGCGGGTGGTGGAGGGCCTCGAACTCGCAGCAGCAGCTGGGGGTGGGGTACAGGGCACGGAGGCAGTCAGGAGGAGCTGCGTGGCGTGAGGAGTGAAACCCGACCTAAAATAAGGTCAGGGATCACTCATTCACACAACACAACATACATGCACTCACACATCCATACATGCACACACAAACAACATGCATCACACACCTGCATTCACGTACACACAAACATTCACACACACCCCCACACACACACTCAACACCCCCCCACCCCTTCCCCTGTCAGAGCACCCGACTTGCCTGGATCCAGGGGGTCCTCCGGCAGACGGGACAGGGCACTGCTGCCAAGAGCAGCGTCCGCCAGCAGAACACCGCCAGGCCGTATCATGTGTCATGATACAGTCTACAGCAGTCTACTGGCGTGGCGCTGCTGCTGGTACCACCTTACCACCATCCTTCTGGCAGAGTTCCAGCTATGGTCATAATTTGGTGGACGGCTGGTAGCCGCGGCGATGGTCTTTTGGCGGCTGTCACCGCGGTGGTAGCCGGTTTTTACCGGCAATGTCATGATGAGGGCCACAGTTTTTACATGAGGCCTGGCAAGTAGGCCAAGACATTTGCTAAGTTAAGGCCTGTAGCTAATAAAGCTAAAGCTTACTGCATAACCCTTAATATGGCATATTACTACATTAATCTAACAAATGCCCAATATTTAATATTATGAAATCATTGATTAGTACATTTCATTAACTTTGGTGGCCATTCTTCGTAATCAGATTTTCAAATGCGTGCATTATTTTTCTACGTTATTTTATTTTCTACACAAACTTATTTATTCATGGATACATAGAACATTCATTAATAATTTTTATTAAAACACCTACGCTAGCAGTGCTGCAACCAAAGCTGCTATGCTACATTCCATGAAAAAGAGAGCAAGACGGTTCAGTGACACAATATTGTGGTAAAATATTGTTAACAAATCTATTGCTCCAGAAAATATTGTTTACCTGTAGTGGAAATGACAAAAATATATAAATAAATATTGTGGAAAGTAATATCATCCAAAAGTAAAAAAAAAAAATCTGATATACATACAGTTTAAATTACTTAACGGTAAATAGTATAATATATAAAACTAATGCAATATAAAATACATGAATTCCACTCCCTATGCCATACTATATATAAATAAATATTTATATAAGCACACACGCACATTTATAAAGTATGACATAAGTGCATTTATTTGATATTACATTATATTAATTAATTATTTTAAATATTTTAATATTTTCAGTGTTGTACATGCACACACACACATATATATTTTCAGTGAAAAAAACAAAGGTTCCAAGGAAGTTATAGTTAGGGGATAAATTGTAAAAAGCCTTAGAAATTCACTGAAAAACACAAAGCTTACAGTTAAATTATAGTTAGGAAATAGAATACAAAAATGTTAGAAATTCACTGAAAAAAACAAAGGTTACTGGGACGTTTTAATTAAGAAATAAAATTAAAAACCCTTAGAAATTTGCTACAAAAACAAAGGTTACAGGGATGTTATAGTTAGGAAATAGAATTAAAAAAAACTTAGAATTTCACTGAAAAAAACAAAGATTACAGGGACGTTATAGTTAGGAAATAAAATTAAAAAAGCCTTAGAAATTCACTGAAAAAAACACAGTGACATTATAGTAAGGGACTTTATAGTTAGACTCAAATTTCACTTGTACAAAATAATAGAAATTCAGCAGTTATAGTTACCTAAGCTAACAATACCTTAAGCCCCTGCAATGCACTGCTTATGATCTCACATATTACATCAGTCATTACATGAGTTATGAAAAGCGCATGTGCAAACCGGTTGTGCGGGGCATTACTACTGATAATACTGGGGTGCTTGACCCCCTTGGACCTGCATCGTCACTTTGAAATGCATTCCTCACCTCCCACAGTGCCAGGAGGCTCACCTGCAGAGTAGTTGCAGGAGGCTCACCAGCAGAGTGTTGCCTTGAGGGGGAGGAAGCCCTGCCCCCACACACTGAAAAGCACTTGTGCAAACAACTGTGCAGGGCTTTTATGCTGATACTACAGGGGTGCCACTGGTCTTGGACCTGCATCATCACTGGGAAGTGCATTCCCCAACTCCCAGAGCACCATTAGGCTCACCTGCAGAGTGTTGACATGAGGGGCAGGGCCTGCTCCCATACACTGAAAAGTGCTTGTGCAAACTGGCTGTGTGGGGCATTTCTCCTGATACTATTGGTCAGCCCTGGAGCTAAGTTAACAAAAATCACGGGAAACCACACTTGCTTTTTAAAAAAGTTTTGGGGAGTCCTTAGTGATGTTTGTCAAAAATGTTTTTAAAAGTGCTTTTTTTGCCCTTGGAGGGTCCCAGGGGGACCCCAGCACCAAGATCAGGGGAATAGATTATTCTTACCCTACCTCCTTTGTAAAAAAAAAATATTTTCTTATGGGACTCAGCTAAAGCTGAGTCCCAAAATGGCTGCCAATATTTCCTGGTTCAAGTGTTGTAAGCCAATCAGATCTCAGCATGAGATCTCTGAGATCCACCGAGCCTCCGCGTCACTACATATACAAATTTGAAGTTCCTTTATTTTCTAGAAAGGTACCGAACAGATTTACACCAAATAACAAAAAGGGCAATTTCTGGACCAAAAACTACCTTTCTGCCAAATTTGGTGTAACTTTGTCAAGTAGTTTGAGCTGTAGTCATGTCTAACATCTCTATAAGAATTAACTTGGGAAAAGCACTTTTTTTACCCCTCCTTTTTCTCAGCCCCCTCTTGATAGATTACCCCACCCGTATCAGTCTCTAGTAGGTAGTTCTAGTTAGGACTACTTAGTACCTAGTTTCCAAAGAAAACCGTTTTTTATTTTGCCAATAATTTTGGCACCGTTTGACAAATCTTCACAAACTTTTCAGAATTCTTGCACCACTCACTTCAGCTGCTGTCTTGAAAGTTTGGGGTGATCCGTCACATGAGAGCGGAGAAAAAGAGGGCATCCCAAAACATATTTTCCCATAGGTCTTTAGACACAACTGCTGCCTAAACTACTGAAAGTAATTGCACCAAATTTGGCAGGAAGCTAGAGCCTGCTGCACAGATCGTGCTTTTTGTGTTTGAGATATTTAAGGAAAATGAAATACAGATACCTGGTGTTCAGATATGCTGTTATTTGCCATTTTAAAGACTAGTCAATCCTCATTGGTTGGTGACAACCTGAACAATATGTTTTGGCAGCTATTACAAGACTCAGGGACTTGGGGCCAGATGTATCAAACAATTTTGCGTTTGCAAACAGTGCGAATCGCTGTATGCGAATGCAAAATAGCCTTTCAGGATTTATGATTGTGCAATTTTTTAAGGAATCGCTAAAATAGAGATTCCCTAAATAGTTAATTGCAAATAGGGAATACCTATTTGTGATTACCAATGCACATATATTATGCATTTACTAAGTGCAAACTGGGCATTTAGGAAATGCACTCCAACAAATTCAAATTTGGTGGTAACCATGTGCAGTTTTTATAAATGCATTAAAAATGCATTTTTAAAAGTGCCATGTAGCGCACACATGCCCCCAGGGCATGTGGGTGCTTTACATCTGCACAATTTCTGTGGGGGGGTTGCATCAAAGGGGGCCTTAGGCCCCCAGCACCCTTGGACTTGCATTACCTAAGTTGTGAATTCCTAACAGGAATTCGCAAAATAGGAAATACAAAACTATTTGCACCTATGGGCCTTCAGGCCCATAGGGATGAATAGAGTCACATTCCCTAATAACGATTCCCTAATAGCGATTGAACATTTTAAGAAATCGCTATAAGGCATTCACTACATTCTTACATCCCATTTTGCATTTTTCAAATAGCAATTTCTTAAAATTCACTATTTAAGAAATGCAAAACAGGTCTTTGATCATTCTGGCCCTTTGTCCCTGTTTCCAGAATTTGAATAAAAAAATATGTAAGTGGGCAGGGTGAACACACCCAGACCCCAAGGGCATATATGAGGGGGTATATAGTGGGGTCCCAAATGGATCCCCCCTTTATTGCCTGGTCACACCATGGACAATATGCTGTAGCAGCACATACAAGACTGAGGCATGGTCTCCGTTGAAATGCATTGTAGTAAATGGTAGGGTTTTGAGGGTCACAAAGAAGGAGAATGTATAAAGGGTGATAACAAATTTGAGTTAAAATCATTTGTTGATGGTGCCACACTAATTTTGGAAATTGTAATGTATTCTAAGGTGATTTTACTCTGTGAGAAAGCCTCATGTTGGGATTTCATGAATCGTGTTTGAAAGAAAATTGTTTTTTCATGATTTTCCCATAGAGGTTTTTGAAGGTGCTCCAGAAGCTACAATGTTCACATATTTCCTGTGAAATTCACACTTTCTCAGTCATATAAGAATTAAGTCTGACAATCTCAATAAAACAAGTATTTCCAACAAGAGCAGCCTGTCATTTGATTTCCTTGTATTCTACTGCAGCCCCCAAGAGTGTTCTAAAGAACAACTAGAGCGCTAACAGTCATACGTATGACAAAAGTGTGGCACACCTGAAGCCATCTTGAATGAATCAAACTGGTAAAACTTAATACATTTTATTTCAAAAGGAACAAAATGAGGGGGGTCATTTTGTCATAGAAATTATGGTTAGTGCTGTAGAAAGAAAAATTAGGGCACATTTTAAGTAAGTTCTCCAATATCCTTCTCTTCTGTTTCATTAAACCATTCTGACATGCAGACTGAAACATACAGTTTCAACACCAGCAGCAGACTGCCAGTAAACTTCCTTTTAATCAGCAGCTTTAGTACAGTGTACTAATGAGCAACTGAAGTGTTAACATTTTGAATTTATGCCAAAAGTATGGCACATCTGAATGCCATCCTGATGGAATCGAAGTAGAAAACTGAAAGCATTTTCAACTGAGGATATAGCAGTATAAATATAGAAATTAGAGATCTTCATAACAAGACTCCCAAGATGGCCACCAGAGAAAAAGAGCCAAAAGTTAGCACAAATATCAGCCCAAGTGTAGCTCAATGACAAAAGTGTGCAAAACACTTAGGGGGTGATTATACGTTTGGCGTACAGAAACATCCATCCGCCAAACTCCCGATGGGGAGGTCGCCACGGAGCTGGCAACCTCTCTGCTGGCCCCTTTACATCTTTCCCACTGGGCTGACCGGCGGAAACTAACCTGCGGTGGCATTGTTCCCGGCTCATAACTGAGCCGGCTGCAATGCTGCCGCACACAGGGCACACATGCACACTGGCGGGGAAGGCGATAGGTTAGCGGATCTGCCCACCAACCTCGGAATGTGGCAGTCGGACTGCCATAGCCATGGTGGTCCAACCGCCACCACGAGGTGGAGGTCTTCAGAATGCCAGCCATGTCATCAGGCCCTTAATTCTGTTGTCTTGTTGCAGTTTCATGTAGTGCTGACTTGGCCCGAAGGTATTGGAGTTTTTTAAATGGGCATCAGTCACATTACACAAGAACACAATCATTTTGTTTTTAGACATGGGGAGATTAAGGGGGTCATTACACGGCCGCACTCCCTCGGTCCCCATTACAACATCCCCGCTGGGCCGGCGGGCGCAAACCTAGTTTACGCCCGCTGGCCCAGCGGGGATGCGGCCGCAACATAGGAGCCGGCTCCTAATGGAGCCGGCGGTGTTGCGGCCGTGCGACGGGTGCAGTTGCACCCGTCGCACTTTTCACTGTCTGCTATGCAGACAGTGAAAAGCTGCAGGGGGCCCTGTTAGGGGGGCCCCAGGACTCCCCTTACCGCCAGCCTCTTCCTGGCAGTGCAAACCGCCAGAAACAGGCTGGCGGTAGGGAAGTCATAATCCCCAGGGCAGCGCTGCTTGCAGCGCTGCCCTGGCGGATTATCACCGCCGGGGCTAAAACGGCGGGAAACCGCCGGCCCCGGCGGTGCGACCGCGGCGCTACCGCCGTGGTCAAAATACGCCGGGAGGCACCACCAGCCTGTTGGCGGTGCTCCCGTCGTTTTGGCCCTGCGGTTGTAATACCGCCAGGGTCATAATGACCACCTAAGTGATTTGCCCAGAATCACAGAATGTTGTGCTGACGCTGAAACTCGAACCTGGACCCCAGTTGCAAATTCTGCAGCTCTCCTCTAAGTGTAAAATGTAATCCAGTGATCACCTGGATTTTTAAAAAAAACATAAAGATAGCAAATAATTTAAAAGTGCTCTGTCGCTATTTGAAAACTCAGAAAATATGTCCTCATTTTAGTTTTTTAGAACACTAACCATAATTTCTGTAGGAATAAAATGAATAAGACCCTCTCACTTTTATAATTTCTAAAGGAAATACTTTAGATATTACAGTATTGAATACATCAAGGTGATCTCAGGTGTGCCACATTTTCATAATAAATATAGAATGTTAGCAATCAATCAAGTTGTTCATTGGAATACTGTGGGAAGGCAGAGGTCAGGGGCACAGACTCAGATAATGGAGGGCTGGGAGGAGGGTGCAGAGGCAACATATTGACCACACTGGGCAGGCGGGAGGGGTTGTGGCTGCACAACAGACCATGGAGGTCAATGGAAAGGGGGGCAGGGTCAACAAACCAACCATGCAGGGCAGGCAAGAGAGGCTGTGTGAATATATTAGAGACCATTGAGGGCAGAAGGAAGAAGCAGTGGGAGTACAACCATACATGAAAACAGACCCGATTTAGGCAGGAAACTCCCCATTTTTTTTAGCCCAAAAGGGCTTTATTTTCCCTATCTCCTGCCTAAAACCTCCTCTTTTTCATTGTAAGTCAATGGAGAAAATCAATTCCCCAGTTTTCTTTTCAAAATCTCCCTCTTACTAAGTTCAAAATGTAGGCAAGTATGGTACATTTCATCACGGACGGCAGGAGGAATGGGGTAAGGGCATGGATTTGGATAACAGAGGGCAAGAGGGACATGGGCAGATGACCTTACAGGGCAGGCTTCAGGGTTGCAGCAGCACAATACACCACACAGGGCAAGCGGGATGGCAGTGCCGCACAATTGTCCTTGGAAAGCATTATGGAGGGGACAGGGCCACGTACAGTGAGGAGAGAGGAAAAAGGCAAGGCAGCAAGCTGACAATACCTGATAGACAGCAGGGGCAGTTGCCACATAACAATGAAGGGCAGGAGGAAGGGGCAAGGGCACAACAATGGACCATACAAGGCAGGAGGGAGGGGATATGGGCTTGTACATGGATAACAGAGGGCAGGCAGCCAGGGGCAGGAGCAGCAAGCTAACCATGAAGGGCAGGTGGGATGGGCACTGGGAGCACACCACAGCATGGAGGGCAACAGTGAGATGATAGTGGCATACACACAGACAATGGAAGGAAGATGGGAGGGACTTGGGGCACCAAGCTGACCAGACTGGGCATGTGGGAGGGGCTGTGTCAGCACAGAAGAACATGCATGCAAGTGGGAGGGTTAGTGGCAGCACAACAGTCATGGTGGGCAAAAGTGAGGAGGCACGGTCGTGCACAAAGGACCATGGAGGACAGAAAGGAGGAGTTGGGGCTGGACACAGACAAATGAAGGAAGGGGTGTCACAACAAGCCATGCAAGGCAGGCAGGAGGAGCAGTTGCAGTACAACAGAGCATGGAGGGCAGAAGGGAGCAGTAGCAAAATGGACCATGGAGGACAGGCGGGAGGGAATAGGAGCATGGAATTCAGAAAGGCAGGGTGAAGGTGGCAAGGACAGGTGGTAGCCATCTGACCATGCCAGGCAGGTGGGAGAAGCAGTGGCAGTTCACCAGAACACTCACAGTAGACAGGATGGGCAGTGGCAAGTCAATGAAACACGGTAGGGAAAAAGGAAGGAGCAGGGACATGCACACAAACATAAGAGGGGGAAGGAGGGTAGGGGCAGCAAGCTAAGCACAGATGCTAAGCAGGAGGGAAATGTTGGGGCATAGAATTGGGCAGTGGAAGGCAGGAGGGATAGGCAGGGCCATCAAGCTAAATGGAGGGCAGTGGCAGCACATCAGACCATGCACGGCAGGAGGGGGGTCGCTGGTGCATGGACTTGGACAACAGAGGGTAGGGAGGAGGTGGATGAGGCAGGAAGCTAACTGTTCAGGGTTGGCGGGAAAGGCAAGGGCTGAACAATGGCCACACAGGGCTGTAATGAGGGAACAGGGACATGAACTTGGACAATGGGTGGCACGGAGGAGAGGAGGAAGAAGCAGCATGCTTGGGTGGGGGTAATACAATACCAGGCCACGCCCTGTGCACAAACCCTCCAACCATGTATTGCGATGGGCATCTTATTTAATGTTAAAAATCCTCGAAATTCACTGAAAAAACAAAGGTTACAGGATGTTATAGTTAGGAAATAGAAAAAAACGTTTGAAATTCACTAAAAATCAACTTACAGTTAGGTTCAGATTCGTCACGCACAAAACCATAGAAAACCAGCCTTTATAGTTAGAGTTATTTCAAGTAATTATAACTCATGCCCTAAGCTAACTACAAATTGCATCCTTGTCATACATTGCTAATTGCCCATGATATTTCATCACTCATTGTCAGAGTCACCAGATCCTCGGGGTCTGTGCACGTTCCCAATACTTCCACCACAAGACAGCTCCAATACTCTGATTAGATTTATCAAAGAGTCTAAGAGAATCCAAGTGGGGAAAAGGGGATTAGGATGGGAACAGCTGGGAAGGAGACCTGTAGGAACCAAAAGGTTAAAACACAACATCAAAATTACATCTCATGAAATCAGTACCATGCTACAACTCTAAGCTTCGTCTTTTCGGAAAAAACATGAACAACCCTAAAATAGTCCTAAAACTGACTAGGCTTTAGATGACCGAATACCTGAGGAGGAAACAGGAAAAGTTAAATAGGACTTTCAGATTCAAGTACTTTCTTTAGCATGAGAATCAGGACACACTCTGAGCAATTTCTAAACAACCATGTGAATCTCCTTTTAAGAATACATATCAGGAACACACAGCATTACATCTAGAACTCTGGTATTGTTGTGGTCATCTCAGAAAAAACATTGGAAAGTGAATTGCGCACATTGCAGATTTTTATATGAGTATTAAACACCGTAAAAGATTGTGCACCATGAAATCACACAACGTAGATTCAAGGAATAAATCACGCGACGTGTCAACTTGAAATGCTACCAAGAAAATGTCTTAGAATGGTAGCGCACAGTAATTTACATTATTTATACACGAGGAAAGAATTGCGCGTCTTGCCGATTCAAATGCCACCATACAAATGCCAAGAAATGGTAGCGCACAATGAACAACATGAAAAGCACTCAGGAAAAAAATCGCATGTCTTGTCGATTCAAATGCCACCATGCAAATGCCAAGAAATGGTAGCGCAGAATGAATAACATGAAAAAACACTCAAGGAAAGAATTGCGAGTGTTGCCGATTCGAATGCCACCATGTAAATGCCAGAAAATGGTAGCGCACAATGAACAGCATGAATTACACACGAGAAGTGAGCCACCATGTAAATGTCAAGAAAAGGTAGCGCGCAATGAACAACAAAATTAAATGCTCATGAAACGAGTTGCACGTCTTGCCAACTCGTAAAACATCATGTAAATGTCAAGAAATATCAGCGCGCAATGAACAACAATGTAATAACGAAGTCATATCTTTATGGAATAAATTGCGCGTCCTCCCTATTTGCAAACCACCATACAAATGTCAAAAAATGGCAGCGCACAAGTAATCTGTTATTCATTTAAGAATTAAAATCAAGAATATGAAAATTCTCAATTACGGTGTTGGAAAATGTCCAAACACCATCTTACCGCCTGGAACCAGTGATCACCAATGAGAGATGAGTGCAGAAGACTGGAAAATCCAAATAGGCCGCCGGGACAGGAGCTCAGGAGGAAGCTGCTGCTCTGCACCGGGACCTCTGAATAGTGAGCACTGGAAATTGGGCTGACTCTCTTTTATAGAGTCTTGGCCCAGCCTAGAACCACGCCCAGGCATGTTGCAGGGAAAGTGTCTAGAAGGCCCTGGAAAGGGATCACACCCTAACACACTCTGAATGTCTGCAGCAATACATTGCAAATGTACAGTATTTATAAGCACCTTAAAAATGAATCTTTTGGATGGAATTCTGCAATGTAAAAGGTTAAACAATAATATATCATCACAATGCATAAATTACATTATCTTGCGAGTGTTGGTTTTTTTGCATTCTAGATGCCCGTAGAGCGCGTACTGGCCTGGTGTTGACACTCATGACATCTTTTATGTCATCATTGATAATATCATTGTAACATTTGCAGTAAAATTATTGATGAGAAAACTGTGCATGGTGAGGGATTGAAATATCGTTACCATGTATATATTTTTTACAACCGTTTGTGAAAAACCTTCCCTCTTATGGTCAAGATACAGGGAACTTCCTGAGGAGAGCGTATGACATCGGGTGGGAGGGTGACTTTATGCTGATGACTCTTAATGTGACTTCCTTATATACTAGTATCAGGAATGATGATGGGTTGAGGGCATTGTAGCATTTTTGCAGCACGAGACACATCTCTTTATGTAACCATACCGAGATGGTGTTAGAGGTGGCACATTGGTGCCTAGAGAACAATTTTTTCCTATTTGGGAAGAAGGTGTACAAGCAGCTGAGATGTACTCCTGCCTGGCATCGAGCTATGCTAATTTGCATATGGGCTGGTGGGAGGAGCAGGTGCTCGCAGTTGAGTGCGAGCTTGAGAGTGCGGACAATATTGTGTTTTGGACATGCTTCATCAACAACATTTTTGTCATATGGAAGGGGACTGAACAGTCAGCTTACTGCTTCATTGAGTGAATCAATCATAATAACTTGAATCTCCATTTTATTCCCCATGTGAGTAAAAAAAATATATATTTTCTAGACCTCACAATATTTGTGAAGCGGGGCAAGATCCGTATGAAAAATTACTGTAAAGCCACAGTGGGCAATACCAGACTACACGCAAGCAGCTTTCATCTGAACAAACTGAAACACAGCATTACGTATGCAGAGAACCATCAAATGCACAGGAATTATAGTAATACGGACCACTTAAGATTGCTCAGGATGAGCTTTCTAGTAGATTTGCTGAGAGAGGCTACAATGAAGCAGTGATTGTAGGAGCAAGAGTTAGAGCTAACCAGAACTGTAGGGAGGAACTTCTTTTTGGTAGAAGGCACACAGAGCAGACAGAGAATCAAGCACTTCATATGATCACAGGTTATAGTTTTGAACACAGTAAGTTGAGAGCAATTCTTAACAAGAATTGGCATTTGATTAAGAAGGACACAGTAATTAGATACACCACACCTGACAGGCCATTAGTTACTTTTATAACGACGCAAACCCCATGCAGCATGGTTTTCTAACACTGGATTTCTCACCTGTCATCGCTAGGCATCAAATTCATCATGAATCTGAGCGGATCTGAGGTGCTATGTCCCAAAATTGACACATCGCTCTCTTGCAAAGGAGAAAAACAACGCATCGCCAACCCGGCCAAAGAAGAAAACGATGCAGGGCCTCACTTGCGAGTAAGAAATCAACCCTTCATTGACTTTTCCGATGCACGCTCACCTGTGCGCTTCATTTTTGATGCAAACCGTATACTTTGTGTAAAATCAATGTTCCATTGTTTTCTATGGAGTAAGACTCTTAAGGGGGTCATTACGACCCCGGCGGTCGGCGGTAATATGGAGAAAAGTACTGCCAACAGGCTGGCGGTACTTTCCTCCATATGATGACATTGGTGATTTGGCTGAAGCCAAACCACCAATGTACCACACCGACCTCCACGGCGGTAAGGGACACTGGGCTAGAGACATTAATCTCCAGCCCGGCGGACGTCACTTGACTGCCTGCGGGATTATGACCCCGCCTACCGCCATGGTTGTCGTAGGTTTCTTACCCCCACGAAAACCATGGCGGTAGGCACTATCAGTGACATGGAATCCCTTCCGTGTCACTGATTGGGGTCTTCCTCACCCCCTCCCCCTGCACAGGTTCCCCCCATTCCTCTGTAGACCAGACCCTTCATACACGGCCCTCCCTTCACACAAGAACATACGCATACACACACCCATTCCCACATTCATCTACGCATGCATGCATACATATATTCACACACATATCCGCACACACTTACATACATATACGCAGACATGCATGCACACTACTCAACATACACACACTCACACCCCCAAACATGCACACACATAAAACACATAAAACACACCAGCATGCACGCACGCACGCACGCAAAGCCATACACACACACACACAACACCCCCCCAGCACACTCCCGTGTCAGAGCACCCACTTACCTGTGTCCAGGGGGTCCTCAGGCAGGAGGCGGGATGGGGTGCTGCTGCCAGCAGCAGCGTCTGCTAGCAGAACACCGCCAGGCCGTATTGATTCTCATAATACCGCCGGCAGGGGACTATTGGCATGGCGCTGTTGCTGGCAGCAGCGCCACCTTACTACCGTCCGCTGGTATTGCCACAGCCGGATTTCCGCCATCCTTCTGGTGGAAATCCAGCTATGGTCATATTATGGCGGATGGCTGCTAGCCATGGCAATGGTCTTTTGGAGGTTGTCGCCTCGGCGTTAGGTGGTTTCTACCACCAAGGTCCTAATGAGGGCCTTGTTCTTTTGAAAATTCATATCTTGACTGGTGTATGTATGGATTTTTGTCATTTTGGTCTTGTTTGATTCAGATAAATATTGCCTATTTTTCTAAACTGGTGTGGTTTCCATTTTGTAGTATTTTCACTGTCTTAATGTGTGTGATGGTACACATACTTTACACATTGCTTCTGGGTTAAGCATTCTGCTCCTGCCAAGCTACCAAGAGGGTGAGAGGGGGTTAACCAGGTGTGTTTCTCCTTTTCCCTGACTAGAGTGACAGTCCTTGATGGGACAGGTGGTAACCTGACTGCCAACCAAAGACCCCAATTCTGACATTGGTGATCAGCAGTGAGTATTGGACTTGAATTTGTACCTGAGATACAGTAATTGAGGCTACACTACTGTTTTCAGTGAAGACCAGTATGTGACCACATACCACTTGTTTTTGTGGTTTTGCTTTTTTTGTTTTTTGGACTTCATCTACCTGCATTTTTTTGTGATTTTTGAACTTCTGATCGGGAACTTTTTTTACTCTGCCTTGGAACTTTGCACTTTTGTCTTGCCATCATGTCTCAATCTGGAGATGCACCAGCTGGAGTTGTTTTTGAGTTGGAGAAGCTGGAGAGTTATACAGTGGCTCAACTGAAGCAGTTCAGTATGGATCTTGCCTGTCCCATTAGGAGCTCTGCCAGGAAGGAGGGGTTGCAAAAACCACTGAGGGGATGGGTGACAGTGAAGGAGGTTAGGGGGCACCCAGAGAAGGAGAATGAGGGTGAGGAGGTGCAAGACAACCATGAGGGTGTAATAGAGGTACCTGTACTGCCTGGGGGGAGGGTCTCCGGGGCGGGTAGCAGTGTGTCATCTAAGGATCTGACTCCTGAAGAGTTGCATGATAGACAGGCAGAAAGGGTTCACCAGTTGGAGTTTGAGACGCTTAGGATGAAAATGGAGAGGGAAATAGAGAAGAGGAGGCTGGCCATAGAAGAGAAGAAGAGGCTCCTGGCTCATGAGCTTAGTTTGAGAGAGCTTGATCAGAAGAGTCAGTCTAGTAGAGATGGTGGCAGCAATTTCACAGTGTAGCCTGAGAGGAGGGTGCACATTCCCAAAGATCTAGTTACGGATTACAAGTGGGAGGATGACATATACTTGTGGTTTAAGGGGTATGAGCCTACTCTCCACATGTACATGGTCCATGAAGCACATTGGGGGCGGGTCTGTTGAAGTACTTTGCGGTAGAGGGGAGGGATACTCTGACATCCTCAGGGGATCCTCAGGGGTGCACTTACCCTTTCATGAAGGACGCCCTACTCACAAGGTATGGCCTCTCTCCTGAGCAGTACAAGGACAAGTTTAGGTCCTACAAAAAGAAGGAATCCCAGGCATGGTTAGAATGTGTTGGCTCTTTTTGCAGGTCACTGGATGGTTGGGTGAAGGGCAGTAAGCTAACAACTTATGAGGGACATTACAACTTGATTGCTTGGGAGCACTTGCACAGTCTTTGATTTGTGGAGCTTTGCCAGCACCTGATTGACAGCAAGCAGACTGACCCAAGGAAGCTTGCGCAGGAAGCAGACCACTGGGAGAGCAAAAGGGTCCAAAAGAGGTATGGGGGAGACCACACCAAGGGTGGGCATGGTCCCTCTCAGAAGAGGTGGAGGGGCAAGGGTAAACAGGGGAAGTTCTCTAAAAGGCCCTACCCTAGTTCCCAGGATAAGGATTCCCATTCCCCAGTTGAAAAGAAGCCCTGGTTTTCTAAAGGGAACCCTGTAGAAGGGGGGACCCGCAAGTGTTATGCATGTTAGGGAGGATCCCAAATGTCCCAAGTGGACACAGACACTGACTGGTGCTCAGTCACCTGGTTTGGCCAGTGTAGCACTTTGGGAGGAGTTGGCTGCAGGTGGGTGGGAACATGCTGAGATGACATTTGTCTCACTAGGGGACATTGAGATGGTCCAGATAACCCTTGTACCTGAGAACACTAAGAAGTACAGGCAGTGGGTGATCATCAATCAACAGAGGGTGGAAGTTCTGAGAGACACAGGAGCCAGTGTGACTACTGTGAGAAGTCACCTGGTGTCTGAAGAGCAGTCAGATCCCTATGTACTTCACCAAGAAGTTGCAGTAGACAACTTAGAGCGCCTGTGCAGAATGACGTAGGCTCCCTTTGAATGGGGGGGTCTCAGGTGCCTTGATAGTAGCTGTGAGTCCAACCATACATGTAGATTGTCTGCATGGCAATGCCCTGGATGATTCCCCTTGGAAGGAGGTGGAACACAGGTCTCACTTGGAGATGTTGGGTCTGTCTGGGTGGGCATGTGTGTCCACCCGGTCAATGGCAGCCCGTCAGGGTGATCAGTAGACCTTGGAGCCTGAAAGAGTGGCACAGGTGTAGGCCAGTAAGAGGAAGGGCAAGGGGCATTGGAAACCGACCTCAGAAGTTCCCACGGTCCGAGAGGAGGCTGAA